>NW_020884907.1:7175359-7605623 GCF_003945725.1 Corapipo altera
TTTCTCTTTTTTTTTTTTTTTTTTTTTTTTTTTTTTTTTTTTTTTTTATATCTCTCTTTATTCCTGTATTTTGTTGATGAAACCAGAATGATCCTGTTTCCCTGTGAGGAAATGTGAGAGTACATTTGTTTGAAACAATTTGATACATAGTAACTGGCAGAAACCAGAAGAGTGTAGACTTGAAGCATGTGAAAACAAGCTAACTGTTCTAGCTGGGATAAATATTGAACTGAAATTATAGCAAGACAGAATCTGGTGGGGCAATAGAGAAAACTTTCTGACAAGGAAGGGTAGTGAAGCCTTGTATTACACCACAGGGGAAGGGACAGAGGGTCCAGTACTGAAGGTCATTAGAAACAGGTTAGGCAAACATCTCTCTAACCTTACACATGCAGGAATGATCATGACTTGAGGAAAAAAAATAGTTTGGAACTCTGTCTGGTTTTGGGCTTAGTCTGAAGAGATGATTGAAAAGGCTGAAAGTTTCTGTGGTTAAGAGATGCCCTGTCTCAGTGATCTGTCAGTGTTGTTTAGCAGTTCCTGATCACATGAGATCATAGAATTGTGGTAGCAATCATGGCTTTGCTACAATCAGGGTGTCTTTTGGGGGGAGAGAAGGGGTGTGTGCAATGCCAATAAATGTGCAGTACTAATGTACATAAAAATATAGGCTTCAGAAAATCATTGAAGAGTTCTAGAAATAGGAATGAATAATGCAGTGAGAAGGGAGGAGGAGAAAAACAACTCATTAAGGCAAAATGCAGATTTCAACTGAATGCCATTAGTATCAGTGGAATGACCAATGGATCTTAGGAGCATGATGTGGGTTAAGAACAGAATTGTCCCTTAGTGCTATCTATCACTGTTATGCAGATGTTCCACAGCAGATCTTATGAACAGCCAAGGTTTCTGTTCTTAAGCACTGCAGACATCTCTAACATTTCTGCCTGTGTGGGAGAACTGAAAGAGGGGAGGCATTTGAGAATATCAGTGATATTCAGCTCAGTTTCTTCCCAAACAGAAAAACTCAAATTATTCTGTGCTGAACTGGGACCAATTTTTCTTAAGCCTCTCAGCCAGTCATCTTGTCAAAATGAAATTCATTCTCACATTTTCAGACTTGCTGAAGGCCCTTTGAGCAACTACAGATTCTGCTACCGTAATGTATAACAGGTACATTACAGTAACAGAATCTCAAAGATGTGTTTAGGAAAATCCCTTGTGCAGAAATCTCTATTAAGTTGTGTACTTAGGTTGGGATTTTCTAAAGTTTAACCTGGATCACTTTGAAAGTGAAATTCTTTTTGGTTTTTCTGAGAATTAAGAGTTCAATTTTTCTTATCCAGGCTCTTCAGAGGTTTTCAGTCATACATTATATCAAATAACTAAAACCATCAACATTTTCAGCTAGGGAGACTTTTGATCCAATTGTCCAGTTCATTTCATAAGGAATAGAAAGCTTAGAGGACCAGCATGGGGAGAGCACACAAGAAACAAATGCTGGAAGGCCTCTTTGACACACATCACTGTTTGTGTCAATGGGCATATATAAGATAAAAATCAACATCCTTTGTCTGTGGGGTCACATTCCATAGGACATTAAAGCTCTTTCTGCAGACTAAAAATGCATAAACAAATGATTAGGGGGACCCAGCGAAAGCATGATCCCTTGTTGTGCTGTGAACTGTGGCCACACACCAGAGCCTTTGGGAATTTCTTGTGGCTGTCCAGTGCATCACTCTGCTGCCTCCAAAGGTGAGAATCCGAGGGCAGGCGAGTTCTCTGCTACACTGCTGCTTTGTACTCCATTTTTGGCAGCTCGTGCATCAAGGGGAGTCTTTCCTTAAACCAGGCGGAGCGGCGTGGGGAACCTGCCTGGCGTTGTTCTGCACGGAAACCACTAGAGAGCAGTGTCAGAGTGCGCTGGCCGTGCCCCGCAAGCGCCGCCAGTAGAGGAAGCTTTCCTGGTCTGTTACGGTCCCAGCAACAACAGCATTCAGACTCTGAGTTGCCTAAAATGATTTTGGAGCTCTCACTGTAAAATGAGAATAGTATGGGTAATCTTACATCCCTGTGGATACCAGGAGCCGGGAGCAGCGTAGCATCGAGTAGGATGCCAATCCACGGCAGGATGAACATACTCTGCACAGTAGAGATTTATACATCAAGGACTTAAGCTTTAGCTACTGATTTCACAAATTACAACACAGTACTGATAAATGGTGGCTTTTTTTTTTTTTTTTTAAAGTGTCTTCAGCTTGTTATTGAGACAAGATCCATCTGGAAAGTTTGAATGTCAGAATAAATAAACATTTTCAAGGATATCTAAAGTTTTCATTACAGTAATTTTTTTCTTAGTTTATTGCTCCAAATTGCTTTCCTAAACTACTTGAAAACACATAGTTAGCAACTGTTGTTCAGCAACATTTTATCCATTGTTATTGTTTGCTACAAGTATAATATATTCATATTTTAATTATATGATTATTGAAACATTAATAAGAATGCATGTTTTTAATAATATCTACACTTATGGTGCTCACATTTTTTAAAAAATCTTTATTTTCACTCTGTTTCTTTCATGGTAGAAGTTATTATTGAGTTAATTAATGAAATGGAAATGATGTAGCTTAAGGAGCTATCTGATCACAGCCAACACAACGGAAATACATCTGTAAACAAAAAGTGATTTAATAAACTTAATTTCAGTAAGTAGAAATTGCCCGGAGTTTTTTTCAGATTAAGAGATCCTTCAAAAAGAAGAAACCAAAGAACCATGTTATTTCACTTAACAAGTCAAGCAGCAGCAGGTAATCTATGGTGCACTGAGTCTGACTGTGATAATAAACTCATTTGTGGTACGATGTAATGCTAAGATGTTAATGTGAATTATGTAACTGCATATAACTTACAAACACAAAACCGAGCAAATGTAAAGCAAATATTACTAGGTTTGGGATGACCATCTCACTTTATTTATATTTGTTTCTGATTTACTTTATATACAGAGAGTTGTAGGTAGACTTGAAGAACATATTACTCATTTAACTGTCAATCCTTTCTTTTAACTATGGTTCATATATATTTATATTACAAAATAGTCCTCACTGGTTTTCTTTTTAACATTTCCAGTGCTTAAATGCAGAAGTGGTAATATACTTCTCAAATAGCTGGTAAATCAGGTAATCACTAGCCAATCCTACCCATCAACCTTTCACTCAAGATTCCCGTGTGCACATGGCCACTCTCCAGGAATTCTGAACTTGGTGATGGACAAGCAGCTGTAAAGGTAATGTACGATGTTTACAGTCCTTGAATCATGATATTAATGTCTTGTGAATATTTCACAGTCCTATTAAAGAAAATAGGATCAGTCTGGTAATCTTTTGGCTGCTGTAGTGTCTAACAAGTTGTAATCCTTAGCTTCCCTGCCAGCAAATTCCTCATTAAGCACAAGATATCCTAAAACACATCACCAGTAAAACCTCTTCAAGATGTTAATATATGTAGGATTCTTTTAAGCAGATAATTGAACTAAAACACCCCCCAAAATTGTCATGCTGAAATTCTCTAAAAGACTTCTACACAGTGAAACCTATGATTTTGCTGAAATGGTCACTGTGAGGCACAGGAAGACAAAACAGGTTCAGGATCTCACTACAAACATAAAATTCTAAATTAAAATATATTAGTTTATATAAATATCTCTTTTATAAGTGAATCCAAACAGATACTTTAATCCATCCAGAGACCTTTCAAGTTTAGTTGGGCACACATTGCATTTTTTTCATGCAATTTTGATGTAATAAATATTTAAGTCCAAGCATTTTGAGTAAGATTGTTAATATCAGGGGCTGAGAGACAGAATTCAAGAGAAAAAGAAGGAAATATTCAGGAGAGTTGAGGCATAACTGATAATTTGTATTGGTGGTGGCTTCAGCAAACATAAATAATCATGGACACATCTATGTCTTTATTGTACCACAATGATTACATGGAGGTCTGTTTCACCTGTGCATGTAGCAGAACATGTGGGTAGAAGTTGTCCTACACCTTCAGCGACTGAGAAATTGAAGTCATAGTGTCTCATAAAATTCAGGTTGGAAGGAAACTCAGGACATTATCTAATCAACCTCTAGTCTTACAGTTTATCTTACATAGGTGATCTTTTCTTGCCTTGGAGTTTATACCCTCTCCACCCCTAGGGTCAGTTGTGTGCCTGTGTTTATTTTCACAACATTGATTCATCTGCCTAAGGCTCAGATGCTGCCCACATTTGACAAGTCAGTGAGATAAAATCCCCCCATTCCTTTTCCAGTTTTGAGTTGAAAGGGGCATAAATTTCAACAGCCTGAGAGCAGGGCTGACGCTAAGACAAGTGGGGACCTTCAGAGAGGTTCAGCAGAGGTACAGAGGTGGCGTTTCCATCCTGCACTAGAGGTGGGGTAGGGGAGAAGAGGAAAAGAGGAGGCAGAACAGCTGCAGCAGCTGGAGTTGCCAGGATAAGCCTGCCTAGCAACACCCCTTCTTAGGCAAGGGCATCTAATTCAGAAGCCACAGCAGCATCAGAAGCAGCCCTGACACTTTGTGAGCTGGGTGCATGTTAGGGAGCATGAGAGCTGTCAAAACACCAGCCTTAAAGATCCGAATCCTCCTCAGTTTATTGGTAGGTACACTACCTAGTTCTGCTTACCAGAACTTATTCCTGTGATCTGTGCATACAGAAAGAACTTATTAAAGTGAAACAGCTATTTATATTTATGTGGATTTTATTTTAGTAACGTAGAAACCAAGAGTAATAGAAGGCTATATTGGAAAAATTATTTGTATCATTCTATCTTATTCCATTAAAGTTGTGATGAGCAATTGTATACTGTAGTGGATGAATACCTTTTAATAATATATAAAAACAATTAGCAGATTGTATGGGTAGAAATTACTATCTTTTATTAGAATTAGAATAAGACCAGGGTGTATTATCTTAAAGTATTCTGTTCTGTTCATACAGAGAGTGTAAATTTCAATATATGACTAGTATATCTGTTATGATGCATTATATATATATATACATACACAAGTATTAGGTATATCCTGTTATTGTTGCAGTTCAATTTATACGGTATGAGGATGCTGCATTCTACCTGTAATAGGCTTATGCAATCTTAATTTTATCTATCATTGGACAGATCAAAATAGCATAATGATCGTATTTTTATACCCCTAGAAATTATTTTTTTTTCCCTCCAGAATTTGAAGAGTGTGAGATATGCCAGGCTATGTTTCTGCATTCGGTTTGATTTCTGTAGTAGAATTATAGACTTGGGAGATGGCACTCATCCTTCCCCTGTTCTCATACTGTTTTTTATGGTGTCTATTAATTTTTATTATTTTTCTGGCAGGTGATATTAGTGGAGGGGTGGCATGATTTGGATAATAAAGACTATGACTGTTGGCCCCTGGAAAAACCAGATGAGTATAACATGCTGGATTGTGGAGGTGAGTGAGTCATTACACTGATCAAGAAAGGTGATATCTTACTTGGGGAATGGTTGAAAACCCAAAATCGAAGTATTCAGAATAATACCTCACTCATGATGACTCTATCCATGTTACAAAGCAACTGAATCAGGAACAACCTCTCTTCCTAGAGAAATAAGTAAAAGAAAACAACTAAAACATACTTCAGAGCAGTTATTTGTCCAGTATTTAGTGGTTCCAAAAGAAAAAGTAATAGCAACAGCTGTATCCCTTCCCCCAGAAAGAAAGAAAACATTTTCTTTCTCATTAGAAAACCAAATACAATTTAATCCAAACAAAGCAGGCTGGCAACTCTGCATTGCAGCAAATCTATTGAGTCATTGCTTAAACTCTGTAGTGTCAGTTCAAAAGTGATCTGGGCTTAAAATCTTCAACCAGTAAGCAAAATCACCTTGCTCAAAACTTTGTTCCATGAGTACTTCAAAAACCCTTGAGATTTGTAACCATTTACTCCTATCAGTTTCAAAAATTAATTTACATGATGAGACAATAGAAAAAATAGAATAATTTTTATGTTCGTAATTGATCGAGATGGAAAAGTAATTAGAGATCAACTGAAATTTGGGAAATTCAATTTAAATATAAGAAAAAATTCTTACACCTCAGAAGTGATAAAACAGTGTAACAGGTTTCTCAGTAAGGTTGTAGTTTCTCCATTGTTGGAGATTTTCCAAACACAATTAGACAAAGGCTAGAGTAACCTCCTTTCAGTGACCCTGCCTTGAGCAACACGGGTTTGGACCAAATGATTTCCAGAGGTGACTTCTAACTTCCAATATTCTGTGACTTTGTGACTCTGTAACAAATAAGTAGCTGATGTAAAGGAACACTTCGTTTATGTTGTAAAAGATAGCATCAGAGACAAGTATTTCAAAAGAGGTTTTAGAAAAAGCCTGAGAAACTGATACTGATAAAACACTCCAAGCAATACACTACTGGGTCACGCTCTGAGCTCAATGTTACATATTTTCCAATTCATTCTGTTGGAACAGTGAAATGAAAAGAGCATTAGATCCCTCTAAAAATTTATGATTGCTTTAACATTGAAACAGGTATTTATTAGTAGAGATGACTTGTTTAAAGCTATTCTTACTAATAGTCAAAGTATGAGCTGAGTACAAGGAAGACTAATGCAAGTAAGTTGCTTAATTAACATACACCCTTTACAACCAGTTTTAGAATGAAATCCAAGCTCTATTGTGTCTTTCTCTGGGGTTCTCCTTGCCGTTTTCTAGGCATTTGCCAACAGACACATATACTGTAGCTTCACTGCTGTGGATTTAACAAAAGATCTTCAAAGCTTCTGCTTCTTCTTCTTATGTGGGTGTATCTATTGTTGAAAGATACCTTTATGAGACCTTTAGAAAAAAGTAGGAAGTAATTTAACTAAAATTTATGCTGACCTTTTGCCTTCATTCTCTCATGTTCTCTGAAGCTTTACTCTCTCACCTCTTAGTGCAAATCACACTAGCTTTTTTTTTTTTTTGTAAACCTTTGTATTGTAGTTTCTTCGTGTGAGTATTTATAATGAGTCTTTAATTTTCAAGGGAGATGGGAAATAAAGAGGTTATCTTACAATTTGCCTAGTTATATCTGGTAGGAAATCATGTTTAGGAGAAAAAAGTAGTGGGTGCAGTAACAGTACAAGTGAAGAATATACTTATAAAAACAACTACAGGATAACAAAAGAGTTCATAACTGAACAACAACAACAACAGAAAAGGGAATCTCTTGTAAGGCAGATTTACCCATTCTCTGCAGAAGTGATCTGATACTTCTCGACAAACTGAATGCTACACAGTTGCAGGATGTAAGTAAAGTGATGTGGTGCGTATCGAAACCTTCAACCAACAATATATGAAAAGGAAGGTGAACAGAGTGGAAAAAATTTGATGGTGTTATTTAAGATTATGGATTTAAAACTTCTCCCACCTCTTATCTCCCTTCATTCCCAGGTCCAGAGCAGATAATATGGAGTCCCAGGGAAAAGAGAGACAATTGGGATAAATCATCTTTCCCACTTAAAAGAGTGGGAATAGAAAATGACAGATGTCTGGGTAGAGCTCCTTCCACTGTCCTCTGTTCCAGATGTGATAGGGTTTATAAAATAAGAATGCTTTTTTAAATATGCAATTATTAGTATATATAATTTATGTCTCATGAGGTTGAGGGTTTCAACTGAATTTTGTGTGTGGTAGAGTTGTCTGTTCTTCTTCCATAATAAAATGCACCTCAATGAGAGCAACCAAAAATTAAGATCAATGTTTATTTTGTGATCCAAGGGGAAAGCAAATACATCAGGACAAGCAGCAATACATTATACTGGAAACAAAGCTAGATTATGTAAAATGAACAGATTTTTTGTCACATTTCTCCAACCGCAAGATATTTTCTAAATGAGTGTCAAAATTTTTCAATTAATGTGCATTTGTGGTTACCTATACAGTCACTAAAATTGATGATGGATTGGGGCTCATAACAAGCAGTGGAAGAATACTCGGAGGGTTACTCAGAGGGTAGTGGAGCATTGGAACAGATTGCCCAGAGAAGCTGAGGGTGCCCCATCTCTGGAAATGTTCAAGACCAGGTTGGATGGGGCTTTGAGCAACCTGGACTAGTGGAAGGTGTCCCTGCACCATGGCAGGAGGACCCATGGAACTAGATGATCTTTAAGGTCCCTTCCAGCCCAAACCATTCTATGATTCTATGAATAGATGAAAATCAATACACAGAAAGTTTTACATTTGTGTTCATCTGTTGAATAAAATAGTATAGCAAATATTTTGGCCCATGATTGTGTCATTTCTAGGACTGGAGATGATGTGGGTACAAAGGCCTCCAGAAAAGGCTGTGAGTGGGGAATCCTTCAACGTGACCTACGCAGTCTTTGCTTCAGACAGCTTTTATCAATATGCAGTGCAAAATGGAATCCTTTCCCACAGGTATTGCTTCCCATACAAATGTTATCATGGTCATGAGTATGTGAGGATTCTGTGTGTACATATTCATAAACATAATTGGAACATATGCTCTGGGGATCCTCACTAATTCCTTGCATGTTTTGAGGTCTCTTATAGCTCTGTTTTTTCTGATATTTCCCCCTCTGCAATGACTTTGCTCTCAGAGGATCCACCATGGCATACTTTCCTGCTCGGTCAAAGATGGAGCACATCACTAATGTCTCAGTGCAACTCTGAACATCACTTCTTGCTTCTGTACACACAGAATTTATAATTGAAGTTTAAGCACGAGTCTCAGACTAACTGTATATCTTAAACTCATTTTAATGATAAGAATGATTGAAGTGCACAAAATGGATACGAAAAAGATGCCAGTCCAACACTGAATCCACTGAATTCAGTGGTGAAATGTTTTGTTTTCTGTGGGATTAAAATCAGTCCAAAAGCTTATATATCAACTCAGGGACTGTGTTGTGGACATCAGCAACTAAGCAGAGAATGTTTATTTGTACAAATCCAGATCTACAGATCTGGATCTACAAATCCAGGGCTAATACACCCTAATTTTACACTTCTGTCTGAGCATAAGAGTTCTCCATTTATAGCAATACCTGGGTCAGAGGCTGCAGCTGTGTTTCCCTGCTTTCTGAGAGATGTTTATGGAAAACCTCACATTTTTTGCTGTTGTTCTTAGTGTTTACATTACAAAGTTAAGATCTAAAAGGTGTTATCCAGAGATTTTTTTTTCATATTGAAAGATGATTTATAATTCATTTACAATGGCAAAAATATAATATTTTTTATTTTTATCATCTGTATACAATGTTTACAAAGTTTTTTTAAGTTTTTTTTATCACATTTGCTGAAGTGTACGGCTACTAATAGTTTGAAGATCTCAACCATTAAGCAGATTTTTTCACTTCTAGGGAATAGTTCTGATTTTATAGTCTTCGTAGGGAGACCCACTCTCTCAAATCACTAAAGAATCTGGAAAAGTCTTCTTTTCATGTACTTATATGTCTTGCAATAGAGACAGATGGCAAATATTTTTAAAGGGAGAGAAATCTATACTGAAATCTTTCACTGCACCTTATTTTAACTAGAATATTATCTGGTTGACACTTAAGGTTACAATGGCTGACTGAAGTACATCTGGCTGGAAAGTCAGTGTATGGCCATCAGCATGGCTGGGTGAAGCCATGATGAAGATCTTGAATAAAAAATACAGAATACAGGATAAATTTTAAAAAGCAGCCCTAGAGAAAGTGTGTGATTGAATTAAGCAGCAGCTTGATTGTGTGTTTTTCTTAACTCCCAGTATGAATTCAAAGGCCAATAAATTTTAATATTTTATCTGCTCAGATATTTGGGGGATTGAGAGATTTGCTTATCTCAGGTTTCAAGTATTTTTAAGCCTTTGTGAGTATGGTCATGAATACAATCTATATTAACCTAATCCTCTATATTTGTGTTTATTTCTTACAATTAACAGAGCCTTCTCATAATAAACACAGTCTTGTCTTAAATCTACTCATTACTAGGCCTTTTTTCAGTAAAAACAAGTTGAAAAATAAATCCCTGTGTTCTGGAACTGTTTTATAGAGATCTATCACAAGTGCATAACATTTAAACTAAACTACATGTGGCTGTGTCTACTGAGTAAACCATGTTTGCAGATTATTATTTTATCTTAAAGCAATATTTATGAGAGTGATAACCAACTGAAAGTGTAACTGAGGAAGCAGTGTTGCATCACACATTTCCAGGTGACTACATTCATCTTTCAGGAATAAAATTTCAAAAGTTGTTTTGTAGGACAGTCTATTCGTAAAGTCTGCGTTTTGCTTTACATTTTTGTTTGGGGGAATTGTATCTGATATTATCATCCAATATGCTTATTTTCCTTGGCAATTTCAATTGTGGAGCTAAATAATCTGTATGAATCACGTGCATAGGTGAAGGGATATAATTGAAAACACTGAGACTGAAAGTAGCCAGGGACACATATATCTGATAGTGGAAGTTGAATAATGTGTTAGATGATGTAGTGCCAACTAATCCCACCTGGTCATGAAGTCAGGCTGGGGAGAGAAGTTGAGGTTGGTCCCTGGTTGCAGCACAGTACCTGCCAGATGTCCCTACTGCATGGCAGTGGGCAGTGGCCCAGCTGACAACAATCTTCTTTGCTCCAGGAATGCTTCAAACAGAAGTGAGACAGAAGAGAAAGAAGTAACAGTGTTTAGGTCTCTTCATATGTTTTTGCTGCTAATTTTTCTGAGAAGAATAAAGAACAAGGTGTCATGTACTTGTTGCAGTTTTTGAGAATGAGAATGGATGTAAAAGTTTTACTCTCTCTCCTGCTTGGCTAGTAATGCTCCTGATGCAAAGGAATTCTGTGAGGAACATGAATGCCCTGCCAGATGGAAAGATGCAAATGAGGAGAATTGCTGTGTCTACCATGCCAACATTCATTCCTGTCCTTTGGCCTTCATGGTTAGTATGATGGTACAAAATAATTTACTCTGTTCTTGCTACAGGATGAAACATCATTTTAATAAGCAGGTTGAAGTTCATGAAGTCTTTCTGTAATTACAATTAGACCAAATCTATAGTTCACTAAAACCACTGTGGCAATGTCTGTCAGTTTCAGAATTCTTTTTGCACTGGATGCTGAGGCCACAAAGCAGGTGGCTGGATCTTTGAGTAAGGCTGTATGCAGAATCTCTCATTATGTTTAGTGGGGTCAGTTTCATAATTTTGAGATTACCTGACTCAGATTGCTGTACAGTCAATAAGGAAAGAAACACAGATCATAGCATTCTGAAACAAGCAAGGCAAATTTTCTGTTGGAGGTATTCCTACCTTTCCAGCTTATAGAGGGAATGTGAATGATTTGCTTGGATTACTAGAGTTGAGGGGGATGAATATCACTGGCTGTGACTTGTAGGACTGAAGCCTGTATACGCATGTCCTGAGATGGAATGATTTTTCTCCATTATATCAGAGTAAAAAAAAGAATCCAAATACAGGATAACAAAATTTGTTAATGCAGTATTAGCAATATCCATTCTTAGCTTGTCTTCTCAGCCTATCTCTCTTTGAATGAATATTTGAAGTTCTGATTTTAAAAACACAGTTTGGAACATCTTAATTTTTTTTAATCTGTTAGGTAAGCCTTATCTTGCATACTAACCTTCATGCAGTTGCCCAGTTTTTCTAGTTGAGCTCCCTTCTGGCAATGTGACACATTCTTACCGATCAAAGATGGTGTAATAGAAAACCTAGTCTACACATCTTGCAGCTGTTTCATGTACTCTTCTGTGCAAAGGCCTAATTACTCTATAGGAGCTCTAGTTTGCTTCTCGGCAGTCCCTTTGTAAAACTGTTTTCTTAATGACTCCCAGAGAGCCTTAGCTGAAACCAGAACCTTGGTTCAAAAGAGGAATCCTTGTTGGACCATCACACCAATACTTTTGTCTTGAACCACAGTAAAGAACTTCAACATGTCACCCCTTTCATGACCTCTCCACTGTTTCTTACTTTCACAATTAGTACTGTTTGGAATTAAGGTGTGGAAATGGCAAAAGCATGTTAGCCAACATGCATCATCTGACTTCTTCGTAATGCTGTAAATACTTTAGTTCCTGTTTCGAGGAACTCTAAGTAGATTGACTGTCAAACAGGAAGGCCATGAGTATCACTACATAAGATTGAACATACACTTCAAAGAAAGTTTTTTCCATTGTCTGAGGAGGTTTTGTTTTTCACTTTTTTTTTTCCCAGTATAATGAGTTTTAAAACATTCTATTTTTGTTACCTTGAATCCATTTCTTTTGATTTAATGTATTTCTTATAGTCCTTTGAAATAAGTACCTGAAGAAATACCTGGAAATAGGAGGCAGATTGAATCCTTTCAAAAAACCAAAAAAACTACGAGATCTTTGACAGCCGAAATAGTCCTCCATGATTGCAGTTGTAGGAGATTTACATCGTAATGGTTTTACTGAGAAATGCTGTGCAAACAGACAATAAGGTACCTCACTTCCTCTCTAGAGAAAAGGGGAAAAAAAAGCTGCTGTATCAAAAGTAAAACTTCAATAAAATCCCTTGAGAAAAATATTAAAAATAGGATATGATTCTGGTTCTAATACAGCAAATTCTGAAGAAGTGAATTAGCTTCCTAGGGTTACTCATTCTGTGAGTGCACTACTGGGGCTCATGTATTTTAAAAAGTAACAATATTTGTGACATTTTAACTCAGTATAGGAACAATTGCTTGTCTCTTACCTTTTATTTTGTCACAGAACAGTGTTACTTGTGTTTTGGCATATTAATTGATTTAGCTATAAAATATCACTTTATTTGCTGTTAGAGAACATAAGTAATTTTGAGAAGGTAAAAAAGAGGAGCTAGGACTTCCATTGTGTTTTACTTTACTCACATAAGCAATGTGTCTACTAAAGGGTAAAGGAGGAATTTGTGGTCCATGGATCCCAGATGATGGTCAGATATTTACTCACACTTTGTCTACTGCTGGAAAAATGAGCCAAAGAAACTGGACTGCCAAGGTAAACTATATTTATTGCATATAGCATTTTACCTGGTTTGCTCTTTTCAGAACTTACTTGCTAGTAATTTAAAACACTTCATGTATATGCTCCCCATCCATTTATTTCTGTGTTATGTGTGTAAATGATGCATATAATATCAATTCCCAACTGACTTGACTTGAAAGCATCAGTTTTATGCCTTATGTAGTTGGTGGAAGTAATGGGGATGGGAGGAAAATGAGTCCACCTAAGGCCAACACTAACAATATACTGCACTACTGACTGGACTGTAATGCAGGTTCATATGATCATTACGGCAGAAATTATTATTTCTGCCTGGCAGAAATAACAGAGAAGCAAACATGGCAGAATGCACAGGCCTAATATCCCTGCTTGGTGAAAAGAATACACACCAGGAGGGCAGTCAGATCTGCCTCTCTCATAAGAGCTGTCTCTTCTCCTCCATTTTGCCCACACGGTGAAGGACACCTGCCCTTCCTGATTCTGAAAAACATGCACAAATTCTTTTGAAGGTCATCACAGCTGGGCAGTTCTTATTGTAAAGCCTAGTGTATGCAAGAGAAACTTTGATGCTTGCTGCTTTGTTCACTTGTTTGGCAGGTTGTTTTAGTTCATGTGGGTGTGACTTCTCTCATTGCACACATCCGAGTTGGGAAAATGCAAGCTGCTCTGGAAGCAAAAACCACAGTCCTTCCTGCAGTAGGTATGATATAAAATGAAAATGTGAGGGAACTGCTTACTGAATGCAAATCTGAATGGTTTTATTATTCATGTATGGTAACCAAGAGCAAAAGTACCTCCTACCGCAACTTAGCATTGAAAATACACAAATGTCTTTCTGAAATTCTTCTTCACATAACACTGAACATCCAAGAAAGTGTTTGAGCTTCTAACATGTATTAATCTAGAACAACAGAAAGCCACTCTTGTCAAATAAGTAAGGTGATGATCAAATACCGTGATCAACGGCTTCAGGTACTACAAGGCTTGTCTGCAGTTCATGGAGAGGTGAGAATATTCTTTTAACAAATGTTCTGAGAATCTGGACACTCTTCATCTGAAGAGGAGCAGACAAGCCTTAAGCAAATTGGATTGGTAGAAATCCGTATTGGTTCTCTTTTTCACATAAAAATTAAATTACTCCCAAAGGCATCAGTCTTTCATTAACTTTTGTACAGCTGTATGAAGGGAAGAAGAAATAACTGTAGCAATTCTCTTAGCAATGTAAAATTTAAAAATTGGACTTTGTTTAATAAATGAAACACATGGCCTGAAGAAAAATATTGGTTAAGATAGGAATGTCATCACACTACTTGTCAGCTACTCTTCTGGAAATCTGAGAATATATTTCCCAGTGTTATGGAAAAATAAAAAGGACTGAAGCAACTCCAGTGTGAATGGAAGTATTTAGCTATAGAATTTTCTATCCATTTCAAGGCAACAGTAGCTGAGTTTTCCAGGAAACTTACACTTTATCAGAAAAGAAATGTTAAAAATGCAGCTCCCCTCAGACAGAAAGTGACTTCTGTTATTATCCTGGCGTTATACTGGAATTAATGGGGCTGAGACAGAATTATTACTGAGCAGTGGATTTTATTTTGTAAAGGCTTTTTTTTTAAAAAAAAAAAAGTACATAGTGACATTATTACATTGAGTTCATCTCACAAGGCTGAAGTACAGCATGATATTAGTTTAGTCAGAGAGGTAAAATTGAAAGACCATTCAGGACATGGGAGAAGGAGTTTTGTCCTTCAGGGCTTCTGTTTTACATCCCATCAGATGCTGTGGATGATTTATGTAAGATCTTGGAGTAAAAGAAATCCTTGTAAGATTTCTTTCTGTAGTTCCTAGTGTATTCTGCTACTGAATAAGGGTCACTGGGTTCTGGGGATCACAAGGGCTGGATTAAGTACAAAAAATAGAAAAGGAAATGCCTGCCTTGAAGAACTTTGTGTTTCAGAGAAGAACCCCATATGAACAATGAAAAACACAGTAGTAGTGATGAAGTGTTTTATACACAAAATATGTCAAAGCCTCTGATGTAATTAACATTTAATCTGATCAAAGAGATCCTGCATCACTTCAGAAATTCAGATTGCTCTTTCAGCTGCTGAGATGATATCTCTGAATTCTTCAAAAACTATTATTTCTGGCACTCTGAGGTTTCCTAGCTCAAGAACCATGTGTTTAGATCAGGATACTACCTCATAAAGGGATAAAACTGCCTTAAAATATTCTGATACGTGTTTCCTTTTTTAATCAGTCTGTGGAGATGGCTTTTGTGAGGAAGAGGAAGGCTGCTCTATCTGTCCAGCAGACTGTGGGGAATGCCCACTTTCCGCTGATGCCAGGATAGCAATTGCCTTACCAATATGTTTAGTCTGCACTGGTTTCATTTTGATAGTCATGGTAAGTATCCTTTCTCTCCTCTTCTATTTTTCTCTTGCTTCTATGATTTTATTGGATAGAGTGGAGCTCTCTCTTAGTAAAGGGATAGAACTTCTTCATTCAGAACCTCTGTGCTGTGAAAGAAAGGAGAAAGAAGGGAAAAAAAAACCTATTAAGGCTTCTTTGTGAGAGAAGTCTCATTGTGTTAGAATTTTCATTCTATAGAGAGAAGACTACAGCGGGGTGGTTATATCATTGTAAAGGAGGAAGAGGTTTTTCAAAATGGAAAGTAGGGGATACCAGAAAAGCAAGGGTACCTTTCACTCAAAATAAAACTCTGTTACTAAATCAACTGCTTAAAAACCCTATGGAGGCCAGAACTATAAAACTATTAAAAAACAATTTAGGTAAATTCATTAGGGGACTAGATCCTTCAGGGGCCATTAAATCTCAGAGTCCAAATACAACTTGTAATGCAAAACATTCAACTTGAGATATTCTCAAAAGAAATCATGGGAAGAGAATCTTTTTTTTCCTGTTTTGGTTGGCTGGGTTTTTTTAACAGGCTCATTTTCTTAGTGTAGCTGAACTGGCTTGGTTCAGCTCAAAGGGATTAATTTTGCATAGCAGTTATCAATTATTATAACAGATGCATGAAGGAAAAGCAAAAAGGAAATGAGGAGTGTATGAGTAATCGAGAAGCAGTTTTGTGTGTCTTTGAATAAAAAAGTTTTTATGAATAGGAGACAGCATGGTACTATGGCTTATTACTTCACGGTGCTTCTGGGAAAGATGATCTATAACCTTTCTGTGTCTGCATCTTGGAAAAAAATACATTTGTGACTTTCTTAACAAAGATTTAACAGGTGATTATGACAGTTTTAGAGTCATTATAGTGATTATGTACCTGTAGATAATTTGTTTGGAGCTTGGCCCATAAATCCTGTAAAACAATAAGCTACTCTTTCATCAGGAATTCCTTCTCTTTCTATCTTGTGCTGCAGTTGCAGTAGGCAACTACACTGAGAGAGAGTGAGCAGGAGAAGGCTGATGGTCCACAAATTGAGGTACTAAGGGATGCCTGAATCATAATTAGATTTTTTTTCTCTATTCTGTTCCTTATTCTGTGGCTTTGTGAGTTAGGAACAGAAGCAATGTTGAGAACTATTTGAGTATAGTTCACAAAAAAGTTGTGACAATGAGTTTATGGTAACTGTCCCATGAAATCATATGATCTGACAGAAATGTGTAATTGGACAGATGAGAAATTCGAAAGGTAAATGTCTGGTAGCAAAATCTAGCTATTATTTCTACTGTTTTTCTTCAGGTTTTGAGTTTGTATTTTTTCTTCTTACATTTCTGTATACGTATTCCTACATGTATTGATGCCTTAAGCCCCTAATAGTTTTTTTATTTTTCTAGTATTTGTAAAACTTGTAAGTTTTATAAGTAGTGGAAGTAAGTTTTAAAAGCAGAAATCCTTCCCTTCTTTGTCCCTTGTCCCTTTCCCTTTCCCTGTAGCACCCTTGTTTACACATTCCTTAACCCTCTTACCCCATTCTATGCTCCCTATATCAGCCCTACTCCTGAATCCAATAGAAATGTTTAGTCTTTTGTCAAGGCAAGGCCTAGACAGTTGACAGAACAGCATATCTGGGCCTAAACCACAGAATGAAGTCAAGAATTAGATAACTATGTACCCTTTGTGCTCTGATGATGATGAAGATGGGATGAATGGAGGGTCCCGAAATGCACCCCAGACCCATTTTAAGGGGATGGACCCCGGGGTGGTCCAGAGCAAAGGCCACAGGGTGGACACATCTGGGATTGGATGGATGATGTTATAAAATGTAACCTCACGGGCACAAGTATGCGCGCGCATCTTGTAACATCTTAGCCTTGGCAAATAAACCCTTTCTTATCTCACCCCTAATTAACTGCTCCGGAGATTTTTTCAGCACCTAAATCCCACAGCAACAGTATAATGATACGGGAATGATGTAATGATAACTTCTTCAATAACAGTATCTTTTTAAAAAAAAGAGTTTTATTGGTTTTATTGTAGCAAGATAGGAAAGATTATTTTATCCAATTCAGTTACTGACAAAATGTAAAAAGAACCATCTGGAAACTAATGCCTTCTTTAATCACTCAAGTAGAAGAAAGGATTCGTTTGATATCAAGTGTCTATAGCAAGCCTGATAGTCACTTCCTGATAACAAGTCTTTGTACAGTCATACCTCTACAAGATAAAAGTGAGTTTCTTTCCTCAAAAACCTTTTGAAATAAATGGGATGAAATAATTTGATTTAATGGGCTCTATATTTGCCATGAATTTCTCCCAATTATGTCGATACAATTTCTACATCATGTTCCTTGTGTATGAACTTGTCACCTGTTTCAGAGAAAACATGCATCATTCCTGGTATAATTTCACTCTCTAGGAAATGCTATAATGATGGTAAAATGCTGCTTTGATTTGACATTTTGGCATTGACTGCAGCCATTAAAACTGTATAATTTAATCTGGTGCTCATTTGAAATCATGTATTTATACTTTGTATATTAGTTTTTCATGTCAGCTCTACAAGAAATCAGCTATTAGATCAATGCCTTCTTCACTGATGCTTCAAGTAGCCAGTGATTCCCTACCTAACACTCTTTATGCTAGAGTACTTGATATAATATGGCCTAATTTGTAGACTGGGGGCTTGGAGTTGGGATGTATTGTGTTCTTGTCATGCACTTACGTAGCATAACACATGTCCATGACATGAGGGGATGTGAACCACTCATTTGATGTCCAGGCTGAAATATAAATGCATAACCATTGATAATAATGGAGAGTTTATAATCAATGCAAAATATGACATGTAATTACTTTTAGAATATAGACTGTACAGTGTTTAATATATTTATTATGTACTGTTTTCTTCTAAACCTCTTATTAATACATTTGGTTCAAACATTACTCATAAGATGTATGTTGAATGTTTAGACATCAGATTTGGTTTGGATACTTATACACTTTCATATTTGATAAAAATAATCTCTGGTTTAATTTCTTCAAAGGCATTGGGGCTACATTAGGAATGAATTTGATTTATTTTTGTAGTGGTTTCAATATCAGAAACAAAAGATGCTTTGGGATGAAAGTTGGATTATAGATTTCACCTGCATCAAACAAGGTTAGTAACTTGTCATTTTGATACTGTGATCAGTTTCTTTAATAATTTTGAGAAATAATCTCCATTATAAGTACATTTTTACATTTCAAGGGTCATACAAAAAGTGAACCAATTTGTGAAAGACATATGCAATGTTTCATCCCTGTTACCTCTGTGAACTAGTCACTGATATGATTGTTTCTTGAAGCTTTAGATGTCAAAGTTATTTTAAATAGTTTCCTTCTTTTTATTTACATTGATTTGTCAATTGAAAAAGACAAGCCTACGCCAAAATAAACAGACAACTTCTGAACTTGGACAAAATAAATTACAGTTACTTCAGTGAGTGTATCATTCTGTATAATTGGTCTCTAAGTTATCCCTGAATTGCACAAATATATTGTGATATAACATGATCATAATTTCTCTCAGTGTATGCTATCTGTGACAGACTTCCTGCAAAAAGTAAATAATTGTGGCCAATGGTTTTTTTTACTATTTTATCTTCTGACTATAAACTATGATTTAATTAGTTCTAATTAAATAAATTAAGAATAAATTCAGATCTTGTTATATGCTTTACTGTGCTACGTTTAAAATAGGCGTAGATTATTTACTTTGCTGTTTCTTGATTCAGCATTCAGAAGGAAAACAATACCTAGATCTTCAGAAAGGGTAAATCTGTAGAAATCTGCTGAAGTTTGTAGGCCTGTACTGATGCACACTCTCTCACTGTGTGTGTCTGTGAGGAACTGCTAAGCAGATGTCTGCTTTATCTGTGTTATGCTATTGTGTTGCTAGTGTCAAGATGTTCTTGTGATAATATATAGTAGAGATACTTTCAGCCTTAATTTTTGTATAGCTTTGATATGATATTCTTTTTGCTGTAATAAGAAATTTTGACTTAGGAATTAATTTGATTACATAAATCAAAATGAATTTAAATCCATTTTTGTGAATACAGAAATGGAGGAAAGTGTCTTTCAATATAGCAAATGTAACATGACCAAATTTCTGATTCAGCTAATAGTGAATCAGAAAATGTCATAAGCATCACACATGAGAAGAAACATTAGAAAGAGACTCAGAGAAACTAGAAGCATGACCAAAAAATAACACATTAAAAATTAGTTTGAAAATTCAAAGAAGAAAGACAAGCTTTCTTGGCGAGAAGCCTGTAAAGCAACGATATTGTTTAAGACCTAGGAGTGATAATTAGCAACTTAGTGGGGACTGATAACATTATGAGATATAGTAACAGCCAGTACGTCTTCTGTGGATAAAGCTGTTCAGAGCTACCCACTATAGCCTGAAATGCTCAGTTATCTAAATGGAAACAGATCATCACTGTTCTATCCAGGATATGTAGCCTGTAAAATGAAAAATTAGCCTTATTTTTTCAAGGTGACTTCTTTTTTTTGTTGCTTTGCACCACATATAGAGATATAGATGTATACTCTTATATATACACTCTTATTCTCAAAACCATCTCAGGGATTTCTAATATATTTCTGGGTGGAATGCTGTAGAAAGACTTAAAATGTCAATGCAATTTTGACCTGCATATGGATAATACTGTGGTGTGGGAACATGGCAGTTCTAATCCAAGCTGAGAGGCTGAACTTTCTCAGCATCACTTTATTGGATACTTCTACCAGACTTGAGAGCTCTCAGCATTTCTGAGACTAATTGGCTAGATCTGGATTTTAATTGGAGATGGTTACACAATATGCAATTATTGAATTTGTTTTGAAGTACCTTTGTCACCTTGAGCTGGTCAACAGAGATTAAAAAACATACATCGAGATCACTGTGTATTTTTTTCATCTTTCTGCATTGTTGCTCTTCTCTGACTTCAGTCTGGTGTCAGAATCACTTCCCACATTCCTGTACTTTACAGTCTTCTAGGAGCTCCAAATAGACTTGTTAAAGTATAGCACAGGGCTTGCTCTCCTTCTCTGGGTTCTGTCCTCAGCATCTATGTAGCAGCAAGGGCTAATCATGTCAGGAGTAGAGAAATAAAAATTGCATCAGATCCTGAAGATTAGTGAGAAAGATCTCTGGTAATGAATCATATTTGGAACTTTATTACTTTTTATGTGGCAGTCACATCCCAATCAATGGTTTTCTGTCTTAAGTGTAACAAAAGCAGCTGAGATGTAAAGATTTGGAGAACTCCCTTTATTTGTTTGCCTCTGGAATCTCTGCCTGTGCAATAATAGGCATCTTCAGGTGATTTTTCTCATCCCACATCCCGTTTAGATCATGTCATGTGGACAGTAACAGGAAGCATGATGAGTGCTCCCCCAGCAACCAGTGTCTCCAACGTCAGCTGTATTACTGCTCTGAGCTCCTGCACAGCAGCTGCCAACATGTCCAGGAAACAATACTTCACCCAGACTGGGAGATAGTAAGTCAATGTATTACTAATTTACTTCAGTGCCTACTATATTACAATTTCACCTTGAATTTCTGGTTCTTACCACTTTACTGTTGAATAGGCGGTAAAAAAGGTTGAATTTTTCTTGTTAGGCCAAATCCGGTAAGTTAAGATCATCATCTGACTTCTGTACCAGATATTGACTGTGGAGTATTTTATATGCCAGGTTTCTGGTTTGTCTTTCATTTCTCCTTTTCTCTTAGGGACTACAGTCTGCTAAAGAATGGTCCTTGCTGTTCAAACATATTTGGAACCAAGGTTTTTGTGAAACCCTTTTTCTAAAATGCAGGCAGAACACAGCTAGGTTCTCTGCACTAAAGAGTGGCACCCTTTACAGCAGCATGTTAGAAATCTTGTCCTTAAACCAGCTAATGTGACCAAATGTTCAGAGCATTTCACCTCGGGAACAAATTATAAAGGTGCACATCTATGTAGACAGATGGTATAGGCATATCTTGCTATCCAGAAAGCAATTTTTCACATAAAAGTAGTATAAATAAGGGGTAGGACGGGAACACGTGCAAAGATAGAAGCAATACCTACCATTAGAACACATAGGGTAAGATCTGTGCTTTGTAGGATAAAGAAGCTTACTTAGGATCATTGGCTGGGGAAACAGCTGCTTTTTCAGTATAGATTGTGGAAAATCACAGCCACTTCACTGATGTAACATTGTGATGTAGCACTGATCTTCTATATTAGGCATTTTTGCTTCTTCTTTCTGAATGGTGACATTTTCATCACGATCGTCATTATCATCTTCCTCAGATGCCTCAAGGTCAAAAATATTCAACAAAAATGTAAGAATGGGGTATTCACTCTCATTGGCAAAGCACCTATAGCTGCTACACCACAGACCCCATACTCTGTATTTATATGGTGGGTATCACTTAAATTCCTGCAGGTATCTCCATTGGATTCCTTTAACAAGGGAAATTGCTTTGTTGTCTATCAAACTCAGCTGCTTCATTGCTGAGAATGCTTAGCCCCATGAGAGCAGAAGTATGTGAAATGTCAGTGAGGGATCTACGGAATGGTAGCCAGAAGTCATGGATAAGGAGGGATGTGGCTATATGTGTTTCTCTCTCTCTAACACTTCCTTTACTGCTACTCCATCACTGAACTGCTTCAACTGACCCTAACGCTCACAATCCGAATGCTGTTCACAGATCAAGATTGCTTGAATGTAATCACTGATTCTTCCTTTGTCAGTAGAAACAGGGTCCTGTCGCCTGTCATAGATTCAGATTTATAACCACATATGGAAATGCTTAAATTCTCTGCCTCATCTCTAATTGTATGAAACTGTTCCACTCTAGAAAGTATATCTTGTCCATTTTTGTGGTATTGCTGGCTTAGGAATTTGGTCTAAAGCTCTATGAATAGCATTTCATTCTGTTTCAGTGATGGTAGAACAGTGGCCATAAAGAAAATAATGAAGAAAGCATTCACATTGTCTAAATCCATACGTAAAGAAGTAAAGCAAGTGAGGTAAGAAGTGAAATCTGAAAGTGTTATTCCTTTTTTGACTGGTTCTTTAGCGTTTAAAATGTGACCGTAAATTCATATTCCTCTTTCTTTCAAATTTTGGTTTAACACCAGATCAAAATCTCCTTATTCCTGTCTTACTTTTTTCTCTACATTGTAAGACAAGGTACTTTCCAGCTACCGTATAAAAAGCAGGAGGCACATTCATGAAAATTGCCATTATGCTGTGATTTCTGTTGATTTTCACAGGGAACTTGACCATCCCAATCTCTGCAAATTCATTGGAGGTTGTATAGAAGTCCCAAATGTTGCCATTGTCACGGAGTACTGCCCCAAGGGAAGCCTGAGTGATGTGCTCTTCAATGAAGACATTCCTTTGAACTGGGGTTTCAGGTAGGAAACAAAGTTTTGAGAAGTTAAATGAGGCATACTGTGATATATACTGTTTAGGGAAAGATGTTAATTTTAGATGATCTCAGAGAGAGAAGCCTGTACTGTGATATGGAGAGAATGAAGAAGCAAGCAAGCAAGCAAATTTAAATATTCAGTCCAACTTGTCTTCCATTTTTTTTGATAAATCATATGTTTAGTGCTGGTCATGCTAAGGCAAAGACTTCAACTCTCTCCTAGAGAGACCTCCAGAAACTGCTTTAAAACCTTTTTTCCTGTGTAACTTAATTTTGTTCCCAAATATCTTGAGCATCCCTATTTAACTAAAAATCACTGCACCTTTGTTTATGAAGACATATTGATTACCTGGTTAACATATCTACAAATGCTTTATTATACCTACCAATAGAGGTAGGTATAATATTGTCGATAAAACTTCCACAAAGGCAATGACATTGTTTTTTGAAATTGATCTTCTTGTCACATCCTTTATGCTTCTGCTTTATGTTTGCCTTCAGCAAAGAAAAAGATTTTGAGGAAAGAAAACTTCCAAACAAAGTGAGGAAGTTAATAAAATTGTTTCTCTTGTAAACATTTGAAAACACTCCCAAGGATACAAAAGTACTGGCCATTTCTAGAAGAAACTCAACTGTCTTAACAGAGGCTAAAGGCCTGCAGGCTCACACAAATGAGTGGGAGTTAAGGGCTTTCAGCCACCCACCTTAAATATTTTGGAAAATCGAGCACGGGAACACAAATTGAAAGCTATAGGTGTGTTTCTGTAAAATTCAGTAGGCTTTGGAGCCACTCTTGACTGAAAGTTTAGTGGAAATCCCAGCTTACTGATTTTTATCTTTCAGGTTTTCTTTTGCTACTGATATTGCACAAGGAATGGCTTATCTTCACCACCACAAAATGTATCATGGACGGTTGAAGTCTAATAACTGTGTGATAGATGACCGGTGGGTTTGCAAAATTGCAGGTAAAAAGTAGATAAGAAAAATATTTCAAAACTATCTGCTAAGCCAGTAACGTGTATAGATTTCACACCCAACACTCTTTCCAAGTGCCTTCATGCTGACGTTTCATGTGGAATTGCCAACTGTACCAGACTTCAGCAGAAGTGGCCTGGGCTGAAGCAAGTTTCATGTTATATTATCAAGTCAAGTGAATTAATACGTGTCACTGATGCATTCATCAGACCCCACAAAGGATGGAGTTTATCAGCATCAGTCTAAGGAGAAACTATGCCTCATTCTCAGTTTTGACACAGCGAGAAAACCTGAGCCATAGACAAAGATGCGTAGTAGTGTTGACTGATTGGTAAACACAACGTAGTTTCATGGAGAAAAATAGACTCAACTCAGAGCTTTTCAGTCGTTTACACAAAACTGAATTGTATTCTCCCAGAGACAGAGCTACAGTTCTGGTCTGCTCCTGGTAGAGGAAGGCAACCTGTGGAAGCAGGAATGCCACTGAAGAGTCTAGTTTAGTTTGCAGCTGCCAAGGCAAATTAAGGCAATGATCATCTCTTCTACTTTCTCTCCAAAGTTATCACACCCTCTAACCCATAGCCATCCAAAAAGAAGCAGCAACAGATTTGGTTTTTAATGGAACATCCTATGACTAAGGCTTCCACACAGGGCCAGGCCTGCTTTTCCAAGTTGTTCAGTATTGTACTGCCTTCAGAACTGCCTGCTCTGCTTCAAGTCTGTTCTTGAGAAAAGCATAAAAAATAGACTTAGTTGGATTACATCAGCTACATCACCTTAGCACAGCTCATCTCAGTTAAATAGGATCTCTGTGAAATCATTCAGAACTTATATAGTTCCACTGTAGCAATTTCAAATTTTCATGGCTTATCTGGATGTGATAATATCAAACTGACATCACAAATAATGAATGTGGGAGCTATTTGAAAAATTACCTCCAACATAAAGAACTAATCTCTAAGACCATCTTATTTAGAGGTCACTCCAGATAAAAGGAGACATCTGCATCCAACCTTCCCATACACAGCAGAGTGCTGTTTACGTAAGAAAGAAAAATGAAGTTGGTTGTGTTTTTTTTTCCTCCTCACCGATTCTGAGTCATATGCTGAACATCTTTTCTATATTAGGCTAGAAGTATAGATGGAAAGATGTTTCACATCTATGCTACCTTTGTTCTGATGCTAGTGGTGTGCAAGTAACACCCACCATCTGCTTTTCAGTCATTAGTCTGTCTAACTAGTAATTACTTTAGCAACCTGCCACCAGAGATAAGTATCAAGGGACAAGGTAGAACAAAAACCTGCATTTACATGCTAACTCTTACACTGAGGTGAGACTATTATCTGAATATAATTTGAAAAAAATCATAAAATAATTCTGATTGGAGGAGGTTATGTAGTTCAACTTCCCTGCTTTTATGCAGTCCTACCTATATATTTGGTTTCCAGTTGCTATATTTGCAATTGTTTAGGGAGGTAAGACCACCAAACCCACATTATTTCTAGACTAACATGTGTATTTAAAATAGGGAAAACTAATTCCTTTAGACTAGTTATGTTACTGTCTACTATTGCATGTGTTTCAGAGAAGTACCCACTGAATAGTTTGTTCCCTGTTTTCTTTCATGCTAGATTATGGTTTGCAGTCATACAGAAAAGAAGATTCTCCTGAGAGATCAAGCTCATACCAGCAGCATTTGATACAGATTTACACAGCTCCTGAAATACATTCGCTTTCAGAGTTTGAACCCAATTCTATGACAGATGTCTACAGGTAGTTAAGTTTTCCTGATCTTGCACTTAGTAATCTCGAGTATGTTTATATGACAATTAAACTCAGTATAATTCTGTTGTCCCTCCAAGTATATGTTTGATTGTAGTTTTTAGAAGATTGGTCCTGGACAACAAAATAGCACAGATATCATAGGATCTTCTCTTTCAAGGTAGATAACCAAATACTGCATTCACTGAATATAAATGGAAAGTTTACCAAATGAATTATAAGGGGTCACTCTAGACTGGGAGATAAAAAGGCATAAAGATGTGCTACTATCTACCTATCCATTTTTTCTGTTGCTGTTTCTTACGAGAAGGTGGATTATTTTCAATAATGTCAATACTTTAAAAGTTAGTAGAACCAATGTTCCAGGATGTCACAATAAACATATGCGTCCCATAATTTTATAATTAATGTCTATACATTATTTGCTGCATATACACAGTGACATTTTTCATTTACAGAGGAAAAAATAAAGGTCAGAAGAATAACAGATGCACTAGTGAATAGCTTCATCCCTTTCCTTTTGAAAGCTTTTATAGAATAGCATTTTCCAATGGCTTATTTGGCTATCAGGTTTAGCCCTGCCAGTGGTGGATAGCTTCTATACAACCACTTTTCAGATAAGTGGGATTACAATTGTAAACAAGTGTATGCACATTAAATGTGCTAGAACACTATTAATTTTAATCCATTCTGTCAGGTTACCTAAGTAAGAATTTGAGATCACAGTAGTATTTATGTCTATAGGCTTAAACATGCCCTGAGAATTTGCTTCAAAATGGTTCAGCTGAGGTAGTTTGAGATTGTGTTGGTATTTCTGGCTGTCCTGTCATTCGTCCTGTGTCAGTCTGTACTTTTTCAGTATGGAGTGGTGTTAGAAAGTACTGTGCTCCAACTAAACAATAATTTTAGGGTTGTCTCACACATTCCAGTTTATCATTCCCAAATCTTCGTTCATGAAGCCTAGCCATGATGACCATTGCCACGAAAATATTCTTACTTTGCTCCTGTTTGGAATAGATATTGTTACTTGACTTTGCAGGCAATTGGCCTCCTGAAAGCATTTCTTGCCAAGGGTTCCCCTCAAAGTAGTCTTAAGACCTGCTTTACTCATGTCATACATGACTGCAATGAACTTTTGACAGGCTTAATGAATCTATCTTGCTGTCAATCTGTGTATTTGCAAAATTCAGGTCTACTCTTGTGGTACTGCACTTGGTAAAAAAAAATAAAATAGTAAGAGATAAAATCAGAAAAGGGAGAAGATCAACATGGAGACAGTGAAGATAAAGATGTACCCCGTATGATTAAAAAAAACCTTCTAATCTGGGCTATTCTTCAGAATTTGCCTTTTAACAGATTTTATGTTTGATGACATGAGCAGGGGTTAAGCCTTCCTGATACAAGTATGTCAGCTCACTGGTCAGGGAGCAGTGACCAGTCTTGAAATCCTCAGTTTGTACCTGTGCAAAAATTCCATTAATATTTCTGAAGGTGAGGCCCAAATAAAAAATTAGTAGAAACTGCAGGAGTGGGACTTGTAATTTACTGTGCTCTTACAGATGAATCACTTACTTTTAAACTTCTCCGGTGAAAGTGTTGGTCAGATGGGAAAGCTAAAATGGAAATGAGAACAGGAGCATGAAAGTAGCTCCTGATTTGAGCTGAAGAGGCTGTTACCACTCACAGTTTCTCCTAGATCAGCTCCCCTTGATTTGTAATCATTATATGAATCTTACTGTCCACTATGTTAGGACTTTATTGAGCAGTGCTGATGAAGTTGAATTGAATCAATACTGCTTTATCAGAATTACCATCATCTAATTATTCTCCTCTAAAATCTGTTTTAGCTTTGTTGTCTCACCAGCTTTGATATTGCTTTCTACTACCAAATCACCTCAAAATTAACAGAAAAATCTGATCAGATTAATGTCTACAGTATTTGGTATAGTTTATACTTACTATTTTATTTGCCAGTGGTGGTCCACAAGTTGACTGAAAGACAGATATACATATCCTGTTATACAACCAGAATGTTTTACAGAACAGAGCAACCATTAGCAACACAACAGATTGCAAACCAATATTCTCCATAAAAGTAAATGTTACCAAGTAGAGTTGCATGCATGGGTTAATTATTACACTGTTTCAATATATAAAGAGACAAGAACATCTTTGTCAGGCCTGTTGGCTGGAGGAGGTGCTTGCTTCTGAGAGATCACTGCTCTAAAAGAACTCTAGTGGGTTCAGTGAGGAGGTTAAACATCCAGTTGTTAGTGTCTTTTTCCATTCTTCATCCTTGATAAATATGTTTGATCTTGATTCAACTGAGGAAGATGATGATGAAAAAAATATACACACTGTGTCATCCTTGACTTTATGGAGATTTTTTAGACAGTGATCTGTGTTGAAAAGAAGCCAATCCTCCAACTGATGGTCACAATGAACCTGCTCCTGCCCCTTGACTGGAGCACAAATCAGTCCTCTGTGTTTAACTGGATTATGTATGCATCTCTGCACATATCACCTCTGGATTCCATTAACTCTTCCAGAGAAAATTACTTTGTTATCCATCAAATTCAAACTCTTTATCTCTGGCTTGATAACTGTGAGAGGATAATGCTATGAAATGTTTGGTAACAGATCTCTGAAAACACAGAGCAGTACACACAGCAGCACTTTTGCCATCCTTCCTTTTGAGATACCGGGCTTTCAGTCATACAACAGGGAAGAATAAGAAATCATGGAAAGAAGAAATCACTGACTCCATTGACTGTTATTTCATTAAGATTTTGCTTTGTTTTTATTCTGCAGTTATGCCATTATTTTACTAGAAATTGCCACAAGAAATGACCCTATGCCAGTAAGTATAGACGAACTACCTGTGAAATTTGCGTGACTGCTTTGATTCTGTTTCTGCTGAAGACATAAACCAAACTTTGAGTAACTGCACCTTTGAGTTACTTTTTGAGTACACATTTTCCTTGTGATTTTCTCGATGTTAGTTCAGTTCCCATGGAACATTGCAGTCAGGGCTTCCTCATACCTCTCTTCCCTTTCAGATCTTTGAAGAACAGCAGATGATAAAAATACTGTGGTTCCAAACCTGACTTTTGATTAATTCTGTGAGGTTTAATGGTGGCAGGGAGGGATGCAGAGGGAACATATGTCCTAATATCTTCCTTTTTATTCTATTCTTCCTTTTCCTGCCATGCAAGAGCCCTTTTAGTGGAATCTTGAATGCTAGAAAGGCAAATGAGCTGCTCTCCATAAGGAAAATCTCTATTTTACATGTGTCTTGTGATCAGTGCTAAATGGCAAATACACAAAAAATGCACCTTGAAATTGAAACCAGATGGTCTGAATATGTAACCATGTTGTCTCTGAAATAATTTGCTTAACAAGAATTGTAACAATGAAGTCTTGAAACTACCATTCTTCCAATCATGACAGTTTGTGATAGAGCAATGCAGGCCTTATGATTTTTAAATGTTTCCCGATATCTTGCCAGGTACTCAATTGTTTATCTCATATAAACACTGAGATTAAAACCTTTCAGCCATGAAAAAGCTTTTAGAAAAAGTGACCCAGTTTAGACTAGTTATATGCTTTTTTATCCTTTTTATTTTCTTTCTTGCACCTTATGTAAAGAAGCAGAGCAGGAAGTGATAAGGGAATATATTATATAAGTAATGATGGTAATACTAATATAATTTCAATGGCTGGCATGAAAACCATGCCACTAATTTCAACATTGTTTAATCCCTTTTACTCTAGAAAGATAGTATGCATTCAGCTGAATATTTTTGGTGCCCACCTTTGTCAGAATTAATTTCAGGAAAGGCTGAGAATTCTTGCCCATGTCCCACAGATTACATAGAGGTAAGTAAGATATAATATTGTGTACAAAGATTCTTTACTGAAGTGAATTTATGACATGTCCTAGAATTTTTATGGCAGTATGTAAATAAACCAGAAATCAAGAAGTACCCCTCAAATAAGGAACAATGAAATTATTTAATATCCTTAATTAAAAAAAAAAGTCACTGTGATAATGAAACATTCAGTTGTTCTCTCCAGTTGTCAGTGTAATAGGTTATGGTTTTAATATGCAATCATTGATTTTTTTGCATTTTCATTTTATTATAAAGTGTTGAATTCCATACATATTTTATGTCAGTAATATCCATTTAGCTTACTGGCAGAGAGGGCTTTCAAATAATGAAGTTTCTGTCTGAGGTAAAGTATCAGTTTGGTTTGGTTCTCATGCAAATGTCTGCGTGCTCGGTAGCCTCAAACTGCCTGATAAAGTACACCTCCCCCCACCTCCATTTACTTAAATTAGAACAAGATTATGGTGTCCTTATTTCAGTTTAAGTGCAGTAGCACTTAAAGATGATGGTGTCCTTACTTCAGTTTAAGTGCAGTAGCACTTTGATGGTTTGTAGCAATCTAAATGTAACAAACTTCTCATTAGCAGAACTGGATTTTAGCTGGGAGTTAACATTCTTAAAAGAGTAATTGAGTTTTTAATCTTTTGTGAGTTTTGTGTACAGAGAAGTCCTCTGAAAACTGTATGAGTTCACCAGCATAACACTATCTTAAAACATAAGACAAGAGCTTAAGTAGTGTTCAGCAGAAGAAATGTGTGTATCTAATTCATGATTTCCCACAGCAGCATTTTTATGAACTAACATCCTTTGTTCAGCAAAAACCTGTAGAATTCCACAGACCTCAGTATACCTCTGACACTTTTCACCAGCTGCAGATGACCAGTTTGCACAAAAAAATAATAGTATTAATTTAAAAACTACCTATGCTTGGAATGATAAAAGGCTGTTTGCTTTTGTCACTCTTTTTTCCTTCTGCAGTTAATCAGAAGGTGCAGAAAAAATAATCCATCCCAAAGGCCTACATTTGAACAAATCAAGAAAACGTTGTACAAGATGAATCCTAATAAAGTTAGCCCTGTTGACATGATGATGACTCTGGTAAATTTAGTTTTTTATTCCAATCCAAGTTAGTCTGCTCACTTGCGATTGCTTTCACCTGTATCCTTCAGGTTTGTTTTTTGATCTCATACCCCTTGTTTGGTGAGAAAACCCAGTTATTTGTTCACCTCTGATGGGCTAATTGTAGCTGTAGTTCTGCTTGAGACACAGCTTTCCTTCTTGTTCAATTTCTGTCCTTTTTCTTAACTTTCTCAACTTCTTTGGAGCTGAACACTTTCTTCAGTCAAATGTTGTTTGGTTTTTAATGTGCTCACAGGATACAGTATTCCCCTTTTCCCATGACTCGGTGGTCTTACAGCACCAGGGATATAGAACCCCACCATGCCACAATGAGCACGTTTACAGACGCATTTTGAGCAGAGTATCTCAAGGCCATGAGCAGAGAAAGGAGATTCTTGCTCCCACAGCCTATTATCCCACACGGAGGAAGGATATAAGAAAGCAAAATGTAGACTAGCACAGCAGGATAGTTTACAAAACAACATAGTGAACTTTTGATGAAAGTCTGAGACTTAGATACCTTTTGTTTTGGTGAGATTTTAATCCATCTCTGCAGCTTGGTCTCTGCATTGGATTAGACTCCTAAAGTTTACAATAACTTTGAAAAGTCTCAAATCAGCTTCTGCTGCCAAAAAAAAATCTCAAATCTAGATTCATAAATTTACCTAAGGGGAAACTTAGATCTTTGGATTTTGTAGAAAAATTTTAGGTGTCTTAGACCTGCACCTTTTCTTATCTTGGAGTGTTTTCCAAGCAGAATCATTCAAATGCTTAAATCATATCCAACTATCAATCTGTTTCAGCAAAAAGATTATTTTATGCAATTCTCTATGTTATTTAGATGGAGAAATATAACAAACATCTGGAGGTACTGGTTTCTGAGAGAACCCAGGATTTAATGCATGAAAAACAGAAGACTGATCGTCTATTGTATAGTAAGTTATAAAAACTGGATATTCTTCTCAATAATAATTTTATTTCAGCTGTCTAATTACAAACAGAAACCCTTTGATAAGTCATTTTTTAATAGCAAGGAATGAATATAATTTTTACTTTCAAAGTTGGAAAGATATTTACCTACTTTCTATACTTTCCCCCTAGAAACCAGTACAGTCCTCTGAGAGGTATGACCCCAGAATCTATAGTGCTCTGACTTTGGATTTACATGGCAGTCCTTCTGCTTAGTTTTAAATGTTGGGGAATTGCAGTTGGTTACTTTTGATTGTAGTGTATCCTCTGGCATTACGCAAGAAAAGAGGTATAGAGGAACAGGAATACACATATGAGAGAAAAAAAAGAAAAAGTGTGAAGGTGTAAGACAGGAGAAATAAAGACAATTAAAAAACCAAAACAGAGAAGTGACAGCAAACAAACCTAACACGGGTAGGAAGCAGTAGCAAAGAGTTGGCATGGAAGGAATTAGTAAAATTCCAAGTCATACTATTAAAATCTAGCCTTATACTTCCTTGGAATGTATAGATTTGGGATTTTTTTTGGAACTAAAAGTTATAGGCCATCAGAAATATCTGGACATGTTATCAGTGAGATTTACTGTGAATTCTCACATTACAGCAGAGCAGATTTTGATGCCAAACTGTGTTTCAATCTTCGTAATATTTCATGTTTCTGATCATTGCTTTTCATCTTTAAACAAGCATGTTATGTTTAATGTGTGATTTTACCATGTCAAAAAAGTAACAATGCACTACTTTCTATAACAGGTATGTTGCCAAAACAAGTAGCAGATGATCTCAGGCAGGGAAAACCTGCACAAGCCCAAAGTTACTCAAGTGCCACCATTTTTTTCAGGTAAACAAAAGTTAAAGACACGACTAGAACTGACTCCTACTAAATAAACTTCTAGGCTTCTAGTGGAGGTGAAGCTCCTAACCAAGTACAGAATTTCTAAGCTGCCATCTATTGTACCAGCTGTCTCTCCAAAAAAAGTGTTTTCCAAAATTCTCACACCATATAAATTTTTAATTATAAGTACTTACATAAGCAATGAGATTACTGTGGAGCTCTAACATACAGCAGAACATTACTTTACATGTGTTACTCATGCATAGGCATCTATCCTTGCAGTCCACATGGATTTACAGCTTTAAACTTTTATATGTTCATGAAGCAACATATAAACAGCATGCCTTCACTTGTCACAAATGAGCAGATATCAAATTTTTTTTTTTCATTTTTACATAACCTATAATTGAAGACTACTTAGTCTGTTGCAGATTAAAGTCTGTCTGTATACGCGGTTTACTGCATTGGTAAGCAAAAAGACTTAGGTCAGTCTGTCCTTTTTGAATGGAAGGAGTCTGCTGCTAATTTAAATAAATTAGGAAAAAACTATTCCATAAGATCCTTAGCAAAGGAAATACTGAAAAAACAGAAGTTTGACACAGTTCCAATGAGAAATTATTACTGTGTGTTTAAGTTTACCAATCTGCAATGTTTAAGATGGTGGATGAGTGTGTTCTTTGTTGTGTTTTAACAGTGACATTGTTGGCTTCACTCAGCTGTCCAGCAGCAGCACACCATACCAAGTGGTAGATCTCTTGAACAAGCTTTATACCACGTTTGATGAAATCATAGATAACTATGATGTCTATAAGGTGGAGACAATAGGAGATGCCTGTAAGTTCTTTGAGCTATGGACAATGGTGTGGCTTATGGGGCAACCAGGCAGAGACTAATTTGATGACAAGGAAGAACAGATGAAGGAGATTTGGAAAGTTTGTTACCAGTGAGAAGACCACATAAAGCAACTAGGAGATAAGTCCTGCCTTCTCTCCCTAATACTCTGTAGGGGCTTGACTGTCTCTTCTCTTTGGGTTTTTAGGAAAATGGCTTTATATTTGCTACCCTGGGAATCTGCTGGAGACTGATTACCATTAAAACTCAGTTCCAACAAAAACCTAAGGGAATCTAACAGAACTTTTGGATGAGACAGAAAGGAAGTCCTGTAAGAGATTTGGGGAAAAAATCCCCACTCTTTTTTTTCTGTGCCATAGTTCAGCATGTTCTCAAGCATAAAATGCCTGAACAAATGCACCTGAGAGATCCTGAAGAGACCTGTTTCTTGTCCTACAAAGTCATAGAATCAAAGAATCATAGAATCATAAAATATCATGAGTTGGAAGGAACTCACAAGGATCATTGAGACAACTCCTGATGCTGCACAGGACAGCCCCAAGAATCACACCATGTGCCTGAGAGTGTTGTCAAAATCCTTCCTGAACTCTGTTAGGCTTGCTGCTGTGACCACTTCCCTAGGAAACCAGTAACCAACCACCCTCTCTCTGGATGATGAGCCTTTTCCTAATATCCAGCCTAAACCTTCCCTGACATATCTTCAGGCCATTCCCTCAGGTCTTGTCACTGGTCACCATAGAGAAGAGATCAGTGCCTACCTCTCTTCTTCCCCTCATGAGGAAGTTGTAACTGCAATGAGGTCTCTCCTCAGCCTCCTCCTCTCCGGGCTGGACAGACCAAGTGACCTCAGCCTCTCCTCATACGGCTTCCCCTCAAGGCCCTTCACATCTCTGTTGCCCTCCTTTGGACACTGTCCAATAGCTTAATGACTTATATTGTGGCACCCAAAACTGCACACAATATCCAAGGTGAGGCCGCACTAGTGCAGGGCAGAGAGGGACAATCCCCAGCCTTGACTGGCTGGTAGTGCTTTGCCTGTTGCTCCCCAGGACATGGTTGGCCCTCCTGGCTACCAGGGCACTACTGACTCATGTTTGTAACATAAGTTACAGAGGTATACCCAGAAATGCCAAGACAGTGGAAAGAATTCAAAAGTTTATTTAGAAGGCCAGAATATGAGAAACTTACAAATATCTCACAGTGCTTATTGCAGCACTGGCCACAGGAAGAAAAAAGCAAACCTCCTGTTTGCTCCTGGGCTTTATTATCGCTGGCCCCCTTGACTCTCCCTGGGACACAAGGGCCCTGTAGCATTCCTGTAAATGTTATCTCTTTCCTCTCATATCTCAGAGAGAGAGAGGCTGAGAACTTCTCTTGCTGTGAAGAGAGGGGGAGATAGTGTTGAAACTGTCTTTGAGAAAGAGTTACCTTCTAGGCAGAAAGCCTTCCTAAGCAAAACCTCTGTCTCCTCATAACAAAATCTTCCAGAAAAAAAAGGATATTTTATCCTCACATGTTCATTTGTCATCAACCCCCAGACTTGCTTCCAGAGGGCTGCTCTCCACCATCTCATTCCCCAGCCTGTCCGAACGCCCAAAGTTGCCCCACCCCAGCAGCAGAATCAGACACTTGTTCTTGTTAAATATCATACAGCTGGTAATTGCTCAGCCCTCTGGTTTGCCAACATCTCTCTTCAGGGCCTCTCTGCCTTTGAGGCAATTTAGTATCATTGGCAAACTTACTTAGTATCCCTTTGAGTCCTACCCGCAGGCCAAAGATGCTGAAGAGCACAGGGCCTGAAACAGAGCCCTGCAAAACCCCACAAGCAACAGGTCTCCAGTGTGATGTCACCCCATTCACTATTATCCTCTGTGCTCAATCCATGAGCCAATTCCTCACTCACCACATGATGTGGTTACCAAGCAGTGTGCTGGACATTTTACCCAGAAGGATCCTGTGAGAGACAGTATTGAAAGATTTACTGAAATCTAAAAAGATTATATTAACTGGCTTCCCTTACTCAACTAGATCAGTTGTCATAAAAGGAAATTAATTTTGGTAAGCAGGACTTTCCTCTCGTGAAGCCATGCTGGCTGTGACTGATGACTGTGTTGTCCTTCAGGTATTTTTCAGTAACTCCCAGAATAATCTTCTCCATAATGTTATCAGGCATTGAAGTGAGACTGATGGGCCTGTGGTTTTCAGGGACATCCTTCTTCTCCTTCTTGAAAATTTTGACAACATTTGACAGCTTCCAGTAAGCTGGGACATCTCTAGATTTCCAAGACCATTATAAAAGCATTGAGAGAGGTTTCACAATGACTTCAGCCAGCTCTTGGAGTACTACTGGATGAATCCCATCAGGTCCCGTAGATGTACAGGGATCCAACTGGAGCAGCAAATCCCATATAAGTTCAGGGTTTAGTGGGAGTTTATCGTTCTCACAGTCATGGTCCTCCAGCTCAGGGCTCTGGGACCCTCAGAGCTCATCATTGGTGTTCAAAGCATAGTGCAAGGAAGCATAGGCCGTTGCCTCTTTTTATATTAGCTCCCCAAAAACAACAGGTACTGAACAGCCATGTTCCCACTACCTGTTCCACTTCAAGCATTCTCAATGAAGGGATGAAGGGAAAAAGAAAGGGTTGGAGGGGATAAATCCTGTGTAAAAGTGAGAAGGAAATACAACGTTTTTCATAGCTAGGGTAATTACATGCATAAGCTGTTACCCTTGCCTTTGTTTGTTTCTGGTTTTCTCTGCTTAGGAGGCACAACTGTGCCCTAGGATATGACAGAATTGGGCTTCTTTTTGTTTGTTTGCTTGTTGTTTTTGTTTAATTTGGGCAACACACTTTGGTAAATCTGTGTAATGCCAAAGATTAACACAGTTGCATTGTTGTGTTAAGATATGGTGGTTTCAGGAGTACCCAAAGAGAATGGGATCCTTCATGCCGGTGAGATTGCAAGTATGGCTTTAGACCTCCTGGATGTCTGCAAGACTTTTAAGATCCCACACAAGCCCAACACTCTTCTAAAAATAAGAGCAGGAATCCATTCAGGTATGTTGAGAGGGCTGCAAAGGTGTCTTCCTCTGGTTCAACAAATACTTCTGTAGTGGCCATTTTATCTCCATTAGGAATTTCTTCATAACTTCATTAAGAAGTACAATTCATGATATGAGAGGGAACATCATAGAGGTCATCTCAACAGAATAAATTATTGGATACATGGAATATTTGTAACTCAGTGCAGAATACAACTCTGGAAATATTCCATGGTCCCAGTACCTTTGCTGATGCAAGTGAGAACTGCCCTTCTGTGTCTGTTGCTTGTTCTTTTCAGATGTTCTCTTCTCAAAACTGTGAATTGTTTCTTGACTCATTGATCTAGCCTTTGCTCTCAGACTCCCAGCTCCCCGATCTAATCCGATGTGTGATTGCAACCCCTTCTTGTTAGATAGTCAGAGTTGGACCTGTCCTGTGCAGCCCAACACCTGCCAATTAAATGATCTCACCAAGAGATCATATCTTCTATTTTTTAAATCTGTTGGGGCTGACATGAAGGAACCAAAATGCTCATTTTCTGTCTTCAGCAGGAGCTGGTTGCTTCCTGTTCCTGCCTTTCCATGTGATAATGAGTGTTGTGTGTGCAACTCCTATTGACAGCATTCCTATCCCATTGCCCCTGAAAATATGTTGAAATGGGATTCTGCAGATGTCTTAATTCATGCACAACATCTCCATCACATCACCACTTCCCCCACTGCTCTCCTTTGAGGCCTTTTTGCAATTCCCTCCATGGTTCTGGAATCTATCTGTAAGATAGATGTGTAACCCATGTAAAGACAATACCAACACTCAGTCTTTAGCCGGTTAATGAATGAGATATAAAGTAGTGTAGTAAGCAGCCATAAGGCTGTATGACTGATTATGTGATTTATAAACACAAAATCCTTTATTTTATTTTTCTTAACAGGGCCAGTCGTAGCTGGAGTTGTTGGAACCAAGATGCCACGGTACTGTTTGTTTGGAGACACCGTGAACACAGCTTCCAGGATGGAATCTACCAGTGAAGGTAATAAGGAACAAGCTGCAGGTGGGGTTTTGATCATCCTTGCATGAGTTCTGAAAAAATGCTGTGCTGAGTTTTGAGTCCTGACCTATTCAAACAACTGCAAATCCTGTAAGAAGGTTCTTGATTTCTGGTTCCAATCTGCCTATGAGCAAATTATGACAGTGATATTCTCTACAACCATTTTTGTAACCAGATCCCCTTGTTTCCCAAGTCTCAGAAAGGGATTTTTTTTGCTGTGAAGTTCTCTATGGTAAAAAAAAGTAAGAATACGATGAAATGAGAGGCTCGATGTTCTTATTTGTACCTGGCACCCTGCTGAATTTATAGCAAAAATACTTTCATAACTCCTCTCTTTTGCTGATAAGATTCTCTAATGGAGAACACAAGAGGTGGTAGGACACATGGGAGCTGTGTCTGTCTAACTGATATAGAAGATTATGTATGTGTGTTCCAGCAAAGAGAATAGACGGAAATTTCTAGAGATTAAAGCGTGGAGATATTCTCACCTTCACTTCTTCCCAGGAGATAATAGTTTAGTTTGCATGCTTCATCTTTAGGCAGTATGAGCATTTGAACCTCACGTTCTGATATACTTTAGCCCAATGAACAAGAATTGGGAAAAAAATAAGAAAAGAAAACAATTCGAGGTCAAAGGACCTTAATGGTTTTTTTCCTTTCATTCATAAAATGAAGGTGAATAGTTTTATGGCTCACATTGCAGTGCATTGTAAATGTACGTGAACTAGGCAAATACAAGTTTTCTTCAAGTTTAATTCCATGACAAAAAGTGATGCTTTCAATATCTAGCATCTAGTGATGTTTCAATATTTAGGATCCACTAAAAACAAGGCAGAAAGGCAGTGGAGTGGTCCTACATGATGGTTTTGAAGATTATCTTTGGGATTAGAGAATTACAAGGATCTATTCCTCCCCACTATTTTATACACTTTTCCAAAGAAAATGCCAGCCTGATGCACATAATTTCATTTTCTTTCTGCCAGTCTCCCAGATAACTCCTTTCTTTCTCCTTCTCCTTTCAGGCTCCTTGAATCGTCTTTTCAGACCCGCCTTAAAACTAATGCCTTCAAAATCTACTTCCATGGTTCTTTATAGTTCATAATTCATTTTTTTCTGTATGTCAGTCTCTTTCTCATATAGTACATCAACACTGCAAACTTATGCACAAAGATAGAGATTTTGATCTTTCAAGCCTTTATTTTATCTCCCTCTTTCTCTGACCATGTACCTCTGAGGCTCTCAAATTACATTAGCTTGTTTTCACCCTAGGTTGGTTGCTTTAAAATAGATTAATCATTTACTAGAAATGTACACAAAAAGTGCTATCACCTGGAATCTGAGTGCTAGTGTCTTGTTCTCAAGCAGGACGACAAGTTAAAATACCACGTACCTACTGCAAAGAATATTTTTGAGATGTGTATCTATATATGTTGAAACATACATTTCCTGATCTACAAGGAGTGTTCTGAGACTTTTAAAAAAATTTAAACAAACAAACAAAAGTGGATATTACAAAACTGTTATTTTCTGATATAAGAAAAATCACTAAGACAATCTTAGACAGTACTACCATCAATCTGGGATCTTTTTCAAACAAAGAAGCATAATGATTTACTCTGTGTCACTGATTGTTACAGGTAAAAAGCCCTCAAAATGAAATAAAACAAAAAACAGGTTTGTTTGTTTGTTTTTTTGTGGTTTTTTTCAATTTTTAAAATTTTGGCACAATTTTACTTTCTGGCAAAAGTAGTATTTCTTCTATCTGTCATCTTCTTTGGTCCTTTCCCATCATCTGCAGAGGGCAAGGGAGGTGAGGTTTAGGTGAAGGTAAAATCTCAACTAGGAAAAAACCACATTGTAAAAAAAATTGTAGAATTATGGTAATATCATCCCTTCCACCTGTCTTTATTAACAGATTTGGAGACAGAGTAAAGATAGTAGCTTCTCTAGTGTTTAGACTTTGCTGAAAATTACATGTGCAAAAAAAGAGCTGGCTCTTTATTGACCAGGAGATAAAACTATATACAGTTTTCTTCACCAGATGAAATGGATGCTCATCAGTAGCACCAGCCAGGCAGCTGCAAAGAGTAAGACAAATATTACTAGATGCAGAATGTGAAGAGTAGTGTTTGCTGACAGCCACACACTTGTGAGATGCTCTCACAGACAGGCCAGGATACTGGAGCTTGTGTGTGAACATTTCAAATAACAGAGGAATGACAGCAGAGACATGAAAAAACCAAGGGGGAGTTCATTAATGGGTCTTGAAATCTTTGGTACACATTGTGGGGTGGATCTGTCTTAGATGTTTAAATTGTTTGATAATATGTCAACTATTTCTCTTTCCAGCTCTTAAAATACAGTGCAGTTCAAGTGTATACCAACTGTTGGAGCAGATTGGAAAGTATGTGTTAGCATGCCGTGGGAATTTACAAGTCAAGGTGTGTATGCAACATCTATGCTCAGCTTTTCAGAGAGGAGAGTGTGAAAGCACTCTGGAGTCCCTGAATTTTAACCCATGCAGTCCTTTATGTCTTGCAGTCCTTTATATCTCACAGTCCTTTAGTTAGACTAATTCCTGATCTAAAGAAAGCACGTTCAAGTTTTAAATCAGAACCAATTAAATGGCTTGTTCATGAAACAACTCTGATAAGTCAAAGATGAAGGACTTAGCCAAGCTTGGAAGTCCTGCATGGTACATTCAAAAAAAAGGTCATTCAGAGACATCACAAACCATCATGTGAGTTCCATAAGAGAACTAACATACTTGTGAGCCTAATTTTGGATGGGACTTCAAAGAATTGTTTTAATTGATACTGCTGCCATTATCTTTTAAGGGAAGGTCTTATGCCTCATTTTCTCTGTATGTAAAATCGCTGACAGGCACATCAATCTCCTTTCGGGACTTCTTTTTTGCTGTAGTAAATAATTATTTCATAAATTATGCATAGTATTGTAACCCCATAACTAATTTTCATCCTTAGGGGAAAGGAGACATGGTAACATACTGGCTTGAAGGTAAGAAAGCCTCTGACTTCCAGAAGACAAACACCAGCACTTCTGTGACTCTTCAAGATGCCAACAGAACTTCACACACTTTGATACCAGGTGTACTTTCCAGTGATCCTCTCTGAAGTCCTGCTTACTAGCCAATCACTGGCTCAAGTATCCATTCTGGTTTTTGGCTTTCTAATCATTCTGCCGAAATAGAAAATTAGAAAAGAGGTAGCACATCGCTTTGTCCTTGTGAATGTATTAGCTCAGATTTCATTCACAGGTGTCTCTCCTATCGGTGGCACCGAAAACACAAAGAAGTAAAAACTTATCTTGGGGAATAATACATACATACAGCTACCAGGGCAGAAGGTGTTGCTTTAGTGTTGCTTCTTGATTAGGTTTTGCTGGGTAATCCCCTGCCAGCAGCTGCCATGACTTCAAGATCTGTATCCAGACATTCCAGACTCTAAGCTGCTCCCACAAGAAAGAAGGAGACAATGCAGTATTGTAATGTGGTGGTACAATAAACCTTGTGGTTGTGACTAGTTTTGTGCTGTGAGAGTGAAAAATGAGATGTGTGCTGTGTGACAAAGCAAGGTCCGTGGAAAGAGGGGGATGAAGCAGAGTAATGGATACAAATTGAAATGAGAATTCATGCTCCTGCTTCCATTTCATCTCCGTTGTCTGGAGCACAGAAAAAAATAACAAAGAAAGTCTGGTGTGTCTCCATACAGTCAATTTCTAGGGACACCTGATGTCTTGATACAGAGATCTTGAAATCTTGGGAGGGAAACTAAAGACATTGCATGCTGCTGTTAAACAGACTAAAGTTCACTACAGCTGCTCTTGTCCTTGACTCTTCTGGGATTTCTCCAAAAACAGCTCTTAACATTAGCTAATGTTATGTAGTTGCTTTGACTAATCTGCCAATGGGCCTGCTTTTGCTGGCTAGCTGTCTGTGAAATCAGGCAGCCCTCTGAGTCACTGAGTAATCTAGGACACAGCTTAGAAAAGGTCATTCCTGAGCAAGCATTTCCTGTAAAGAGAGACCCATTCCTACTAGTGGAGTAATCTGTAGATGAGCATGATTCTGTGAGCACTGCACTAGCAGACTTTTTTAAAAACTTACCATTTAGGGCTAATCTATTTTGAAGAGTTTAGCCAGCTCCAGTTCAACTGATTAACAAACAATCTAACAGAATTAGATACATGAAATAGAGAGAGGAAGGATACAAAGCAAGGAATATAGACATAGCTGATTTTGTCATATGAGAGTCCAGTCAAATTTTTTAAAATTAAAATTTTTAATTGGTTTCATATTTTTTGTGAGCCTAAAAAAATACTTTCTCTGCTTTTGAGTTTCATATTAGTAGGTACATTACCTTTTTAGTAATCTTTGTGAAGTAAATCTTTCAGTTATCCAGAGCCAAGAGATGTTCTCCAATACAACAATTTCCTTCATGCAAATACTATCTAGAAATTGTCAGACTCTCTGCTCTATTATAATCCTTCGTGATGTATTAGATATTTTACATTATTCTTTAAATGAGTTGGCACTTGTTTACATTTTTATTAAAAAGGCACATATCCTAGGTTTTTTTATGAAATGTGGATGTGAAAGCATATGTTTTACTATATTTGTCTGTAGCAATACTTCAGTTTTAACTCTCTTGCTTTATCTTAATGTTGTTTATAGAATTAAAAGCTCTAAAATGTGTGTCTTATGAGTTTAACTTCTTCTAGAAAGAAATGAGTGGTGAGTGACCATTAGCAAGTTTGTTGGATTGACAGCTTTCAGCTCTGACAAGTCTTCAGGTAGTAATTCAAAGTCTGCTGAAGATAATACAGACTCTTGCAGACTTAGGAGGCTTAGAGTCTGGTGTTTATCTACAAAAGAGATACAGCTTGAATGATGCCTGTGTCAGCCTACTTCAGTTTTGTTGTTGTTTATTGATCAAACAGAACATCTCCAGAATGAGAACTGGATTATTTTCTAAGGACCATAGAATCTATGATAACTCTTCTGCAACTTCAAGCAGTAGTCCTTATGAATGTCAGTTTGTCTGATGACTGTAACAATATGATGCTCTTCCTCCAGAAGACAGAAGTACAGGGTAACGAACGTCACAGATGCAAACACAAGTGTCTTCAGTCAATTGACAAGTATTTTAAAATTTATCTCGGATTTTGACAGGTGTAGTCAATAGCTACAAAAACATTTCAGATGCAGGAAAGCATTTACCAGCTGGTAACATATGATAACAGCACAGTGTTAATCTGTGAGATGCTTTCAATCCACAGAAATTCACATCTCAGATGTGGAGTCAGTCAGCTAACCTAGCAGGAATTCTTTTCTAAAATGGTACTCTATACAGATAAGTATGTGATATGTTCCTCCTTTCCTTGAACATTGTATTCTACCAGAAAATTGGAAAAAATTACAATAACAGAGCTGAAGAAGTGAAAGCAATACATACCTTATAGATTACTTCATTTCTTCACTCAGCAGCCATTCATTGTCCACAGTCATGCAAAATGATACAGAGGATACTAATACTGCATTCATGATGTGGTGATTTTATGGAAGGATTATGCATTTTGATTATTGCTTATTGCAGTTCCATCTACATAGCATTGGGAATGTAGATAGGAATATTAAAAAATCACACAACACAAAAACTGACTTATGAAAGTCTTTAATTAGACTGATGAACTTTCACTATATTGTTTCAACTTCAATATTGAGGAACAGACTGAATAATCACAACATTTAAAAAAATCACAACAAGTAAAAAGAAAAAATCATTAACATATTTCCAAGTGTAAAACTTCCTAGATTTCATTCAAACCATTGGCACTGGAAAGAAACTGTGTTTTGCCACCAAGAAGTTATTCTTTATCCCCTAGATTAGGTAGCAAACATCTTATATTTAGCTTGTTACTGATATGTGCAGGGGGTCTCCAGTTTCAAGGTTATTTTTTTCTAAACAGTTATCTGCTTCTTCATACAGCTGATTAGTCAACCCAAATTTATTCAAATAAAAGTGAAATAAAATCAGGTGTTCTTTGCAAACAGTACAAGGGTATAGTACAATTGTTGAGCCTGACTGCGCAGCCAGAGGATGCAGAGTCCCTTGAAGATCTATGTCTGATTAGTATGAGATTCCCCAGTATGTAGAACATCTCTCCTACCCCACTTAGACACTTACTAATAGCCCTTCCATCTGAATTGACCTCAATAGCAAGAATCTTTGGGTTTTTTAAGAGTGTCTTTCTGGGGCTGTCCTTTCAGACTAGTAAAAAGACAAGGCTATGTAACATTATTCTGATTATTCTCCAGCTGACTACCATCTGTTTTTCAGTTAATGAGTTCTCTATCCTCCTAATTCCCCTCTGAATTTTTCCCTACTTCATGCCAGTACATATAAAACATTGGATTATACATTTTTTACATTCTAAATTGGAATTCAGAAATGAAATAATTTGCAAAAAAATGTCCTCTCCAAAGAAAATACAGGAAAATTCTCTTTCTAATTTTAAAACTGCTTAAATGAACTTTCTAATATAGAGACATGAAACAACCAGTTTGAAATGTGAGTGGGATTTATAGATTTTGTGAGGAAACCTTCCAAAGAGCATTCATACATCTACTGGTGTTATTTAGTGCCCCACAGGATACTAACCACAGTCCTCTGGTTCAGACAGCAAACAAACTACCTGATCTTGTGTAGTTGTACCTCACCCTTCCACTGCACTAGGTTTAAAGTGCAGATGCACCCTTTTTGGAACTACATTCAAAAAACTGGATTCAACAGTTTCCATACAACACTAAGTTTGACCCTGAAGATTCACATCAAATTTTTACTGTTACACCTTTGTGAACTTTGCCTTGGATTTCAACAGCAACAAAATAGTTACTTCCTGCAAGTGAGTGCCAAATATGAAGCTAATGTAGTAGCATCCTTATGTACATGACTGTGTATAACTGCTGACTATTACTGCATTTCATAGTTAAATACAGTGATGTATTTTTCATAGTAAAATACAGTGTTTTGATGAGATCTGAAAATGAATCAGCTTTCCTGGCATAAGATCCCTACTACATCTAATTTTTTTCTGTTGCTCTTGTATCCTGCCTTCAGGCAGAAAAACACTCTCTGTCCCCACCTAAGGAGCCTGTTCAGGGAAGGCTACCGAAGAGAAGATACACATATGGCAGAATGCACTAAACATATTGCCTCTGTGATCAGAATTTAACACAGTTAATCTGACAAATTTGGTTACTTTTGCTATCATGAAGGACACTTCTTTTTTCTGTTCTACTCTCACTAGAAAAAAGTACAGACCCAGATTTTTAGAGTGTTTAACCCTTTTTCACTCCCTAAGTAATGACACTTGAAGTTGAAATACTAAAACTGAATCTTTCAGAATTGACCAAAGGTTCTAGGCTTTTACTAGTGGTTTGGGGAAATACTGAATGCAAAGCACTGGAAAATTTCAATTTTCAATTGCCAGGATTTCACAGGGGCTGTATTGAAGCACAGACCTGGGACACTTTACCTCTGTTGAAAGAACTCTGTGTTCTAAAACAGCTCCAACATAGTTGTTCTTAAAAAAACTTTGTTCTCCTAAAGGATGGAAGGAATTATAAATTGCAACAATAGGCTTGAAGCACAAAAGTTAGGTGAGGTATTAGAAAGACACCTTTGAGGAGATCTCAAATTGATATGTGGCTACATTGTGCATTCTTTGACCTGCTCTTGCAAACAAATGTATAATGTATATGCACCCATCCATGGTGCAGTACGAAAAAACATTAAGCATAAACACTTGTGTGTACCTGACACAAGGCTAATTCATGCAACTGTTCTGAATGGAAAAGAAGTCATGATTTAAACACCAGTGAAAGCTGAATCTCCTTGTCTGGTAAAGACACAGAGGGTCTGGAGGTCTAACACTGACAGGACCACTAAATTAACAGTAAAGCTTATTGATGAAAGTTTGCCAGAGAGCAGTAAAAGTCACTTCTAGATCCATTCTCTGTGTTGTTTCCAGACATAAAAGGGCAGATACCACCAGAGAAATAACAAACTCCCCGAGAGCAGTCCCAGTAGGGATTGTGTGTTCAGGCTGACTGCAGAGTAAAAATGGGTTCAGCACAAGCTGCTTTGCAGATGATGCCCCACTCTGTGTGTTAAGAATCTGCCAAAAAAACACCTCTAGTCTACATCTTAGGAAACTGCTCTATGTGTTTTAATACAACTAATTTTGGAAACTTAGACAGAAACCTTTCAGGACTCAAAAATCTTCATGTCAGAACTGCATTGTCTAGCAATATGGCTTTACTGGTAATGTGTTGAGACTCAAGATTCTGTGTGCTGATTGTGTTCTGCAAATAAATAGATCAGTTCCTACATGCAAATGAAAATCGAGTTGCCTTGGTGGCCTGACAGTCACCCATCTCTAACCCACCACAAAATTCCAAGCCTGTGCTGCAAAAACTGACAATTTAGTTGGATCATCAAATGGATGATGAAGTGTCCAATTCTACCACCCTGTCCAAAAGCAGGAGTTCATTCTGTGAACAGTCTGGTACGTAGCAGCAGAAATGCTGAGAGGGGGTCATAGTAGCTGATACTCTTCTAATCACAACACAATAAATAGTTACTAAAGTCAGGACTGTAGAGAGGTTGGATCAGGAACTGCCTGTGGAAGAGCAGGATATTTCTGCAGAATGAAGATCAAGAATACAAAACCAGTCCTGAGAGACAAGACAGAGTCTCCTGAGAGAGACTCTGAGCACTCTGAGCACACTCTCCTCCTGCTTGTTCCATTCCTGGCAGAAAGGACTGGTTAGTGCTCAGGAGAACAAACTGCACACTGACTAAAACTTCCAACTGTCTGTTAAAGACTTTGCAATGATCAGCTTGCATGACTGCAAAAAATACTATTTGTGAAAACAGAAATTTAAAAAAAGTAACACAAAATTTCCCTGTGTAACACTGATCTATGTATGACATTTCTTCTTAAAAGAAGATAAACTCTACGACAACACTACGACAAATGCTATTCCAAAAATAATTTTTATATATCTTAGACACCTTCTCTCAATGTACAAATCACTGTTTTACTTCAAACACTATATACAACCTGCCACCCATGTTTTAGGGCCAAGCAGTATGTGGCAATAGACATTTATCCCACAAGCAGAGCTCCCCTACAGCTGCATGCATTATTTGGAAGATAACACTGAGAAATGGGATTTTGATCCAGAGGTTTTTTAAACTAGTAAGAACAGAAAGAAACTCTCACCTCTGGTCGTGGCTTAGAGTCACACCCCAAGCTGTGGTATTCTGAAGCCAAATTCAGACTAGAAGCTGTCTCTGAAAAGCAACATGATTATTCCTTCCTGTTCTAAGGTTAGCACGGGTACTGCAAGTTCTAGTGGCCATCAGAAGAGACCACATGAGCTGAACAAAAATAAAGTCCTAGTACCTCTCTGGCCTGGGCATGTTATCTACATAAAAATCTTAAAGCTTCAGTCATGCTATCTTCGATCAAATAAGCAGTAGATTTCTACTGCAAAACCATGGTGTTTGGAAAAGGTCACTTTATTAAAAAAACCACAAACAATTAACAAATGCCTATTTTTAAAATGGCCAAATTAATTCATTTCCATTTCATTCTCTAACTAGCAGAAAAGAAAGGGCAAAAATATAAAGAAAGAGATTTCAGAGGCCATACTAATATATTTCTTTAACATCAAATTGTCACATGTTCAATAAAAAACTTTAGTGGATCATGGTGGATTAGCCTAGAAATATTACCTAAAGGTGTAGTTTGTTAAGAGATCTTACCTCAGCAAAATGAATTAGAGGGATGAAATTGCTTGTAAATATCACATTTAAACCATATTTTTTTAATATATCTTTATATATTGTGGGAAGTTTTCACTCCCATTAAACTTTGCTTTAATACAGACGTTCTGGATTTTTTACGCTAAGAATGGAATAACGCATGTGACTCAGATCTGCATGTCTTTATCTCAAGTTAGATATTCACCATTCCATTTATCACTAGAGTTTGCTGTCTTATCTTGAAAAACCCCATATAACTTTTGACAGAGAATATGTAATCCTAGAAAAAATGGAAAAACTTGACCTCTTCCCATATATATAGATATATATTTGCAGATCCGTACAAATCTAGGTTCCCAGCAGTCTGATGCTTTGCTCTCTTATGCGAGTGATTGCTCACAACCCTGTTAAAGGCAGCACACAGCTACCCAGTAGCCTGTTTTCTCATGATGGGTCTGATCTTCAGGGATGCTGAGCACACATGAGCACACACCAAGATCCTCATCTGCTTTCCTTGGAAACAGAAAGCAAAAGATTCTATTCCTCATCATGTTCATCACCAGTATTTTAGCTGTTGGCTTCAGAGGTTGTGAAGTAAGATTTCCCAGTACCATCAAAGACCTGCTCTGTACTCTGCAGAATAAGGTCCTACAGTGACTAAGCTTGCAGGAGGCAAGCTGCTGACAACAGAGTGCTTTTATGTGGAAGTGGGAGCTGAATATGTCAGAGAGAGGGTCTGTCTTGTGGAATTCCTTTGCTCAGCGAATAAAACTTGGGCTGGACAGAGTGCAAGGGTTTATTTACTACCACAGTACTCTTCCTGCATGCCTGAGCAGCAAAGCTGCTAGTAACCACCTATTGAGACGCTTTACCTGACTCAAACTAGCTAGTGTTTTTTGAATGTATCCTAATAGCATCCTGATGCTAAAGTGTGACCAAAGCTTTAGATCTTGTTTGGTCTGAAAGAAATCAAACTATCCAATGTAAAAAATTTTGTTTCCTCCTTCTGGAAAGCTTTTCAGAGACAGGCCGACTGTTACTACTTGAAGTAAGTTTCTAAACAGACAAACAAACACACAAGTGTATGCATAATATTTACATTCAGTATCCAGACAATTACGTGGGCAGGGAAAGCTCATTTCAGTGCAAAATTCTTTTGCACTTTCTACACAACATCTGAGGTTGCTACAAAAGAATGCCTGTTTTTCTTGTTTCCTATTGTGGTAATTCAAAACATTTATCTGGTACAATTTATGGTTGACAAAAACCAGCTAAGTAGAGACAGTTAGTAAGACTTGCATCACACAGGAACTTTTTGAAGCTGTGAGAGTTTAGTTATAGGAACTGGGGCTTTGTGAGGTGCTAACTCTGTGCTTTAGCAACCTAAGACCTTACCCCTTGGAGCAGCTGCTTAGTATGTACATTGTGTTACACCATGTCTCTGATACCTAGTTAGTAGAGGTCAGTTAAGATTTTTATACACAGCATGGAAAATGCAATTTACTGTTGGACAGAATAGCTGGGATTTGTGTTTCTGCATGTTAACTGCAGGCTCAGATTTTGAATGAGCCAGGTTAATCCTCATTACTTGCTTCATATTTTCTTGCTACATATCCACAAGCTGTGAGCAAAAATGTGTCAGTCAGGTCCTCTCTTCCCTCCCCACAGAAAAGCATGGTTTTGAGACCTCTGACTGGACTGTAACCATGCATCACCCATACAGAAACATCTGGCATTTTAGAAAAGGCACAAGAAAATGGCATTTTCAGAAGGGTAAGATCCTGCTCTGCACATAATTCATAGAAGTCTTTCCCTAAGCAACTTTTGAGGTACTGAAATACATTTTAAAGGCCTAAGTCCACTGACATCTGCTTCTAAGTCTGTGTGAGAACTGTGTCATGATCATGTTGTAATCTCCTTGTCAAGTATGCCTATAAAATCCCAAAGTGTTAGAAACATTCCAGTGAAGTCAAGACCAGTGGAGAATTAAGCTAACACATCTGTGTTGCATGCTATTGATGATGGATTAGCCTTTGAAAAGTCCTCTGGGTCTATCTGGTTCCTAGGAGACTTTTAGAAGAGCCCACAGGGTCAGCACATTGATTTCTTGATACAGAGGAAAATAAAATCTTGTCAGGAAGAAGAAGGGGGACAAATCACTTCTACACTCCCTGACATCAGCCATCTACTGAAGTGCATGTTGACATCTCTCAATCCCTCCCAAAATGAAGTGACAGTATTTCAAAGATTCATTCAGCTATAGAGCACCACATTCTTTCCCACAGACAGCTTGAGTCTGATTCAGCTCTTGATCCCAGCTGACAGCCACTGCCCTCCTGCCAGGCTGCCTACAGGCTTCCTACAGTAGGCAGCAGAAAAACAGAAGGGAGAGAAAGGGAGAAAATAAAATTAAAATGTAATTTTTTTTTCCCCCAAAATGAAGAATGGAATTCTTTAACTCTAAACATGCTTGTTTACTTACAGAAAGAGTATTTCAGGCACAAAAGGTTTGAGTCAGTCACATACCAGGTTAAATTGAAATAGTATCAGGATTGTCCCATGCAGTGTAGTCAGCTATATTATCCCCTATCAAGAAGTTGAAGCTGCAGTTTTTGTATACACACATATATGTAAAGTATATGTCTTTCACACTATGCTTTCCTGGTCTGAGTTGATTCCGGTAGGGTTTATGTAACAACAGTATCTGTCATAAGGGCTGTTGTCCTTGTAAGAACAGACAATGATACTGTCTTTAGGTGCCACAAAAATGTTGTCTTCAATTTCAGGGCAAGCAGTGCTGTCCCTGCTGGGAGAAGAGCTCTTCTTCTCCAAGGCACTGTATGTGGAGCCATCTCCCACACACAGAGTCACCGGCATCTGTGGGTAAGGGGTCTCCAGGTATTTCAGCATGTCCTCCTGTTCCACTTTACTGATGAGGCTGCTGCATTCTCCCATGGTGGCAGCGGCGGTGGTGCAGACGAACACGGAATTCTCCTCACCCCGTAGCACTCTCCTGTCTCTCTGGTATGCTTTCTTGGCCAGTTGGTCACAACTCCCCTTGCCAGACTCCAGGTCTGAGGGGGTCCTCAGCAGCTCCATGACATCTCGGTCCTTCACTCGCTTACAACACGGACGCATGTCCTCGGGCCATTTGGTGCAGCCGTCGGTCTTTCTGGTGAGGGCAATAGCGGCGATGCCCGGCAGGCAGATGGCTGGCCCGATGGCCAGCAGCGGGATATCTCCCAGGGTCTCTCCCTTCATGCCAGACACGGTGAACATGAAGCCGAACACTAGGAAGACGCTGACCAGAGCCACCACCAGCCCCGTCCGGGGGTTGATGTCGTCGGGTCTCAGGGTCCGCGCCATCCTGCCGCTGAGCGCGGGGACACTTCCCTCCACCGGAGCGCCCCTCGGGACAGGGGACAGATGTGTCCCGGTAAGCGACTCAAGTTTCCCAGACACTGAAGCGCGGAGAACTCCGACTGCCGGCACCACTCGCCTTCCCGTCGGTGAAGCCGCAGACGGAGGGCGGGCCGGAGCCGGGAGCCGTTCTGCCTCCTCCCTCCCTCCCTCCCTCGCTCTTCGGAGCCGCCTTGAGCTGCGCTGAGGCGGGAGCGGCCCTCCCTCCTCCGGCAGCCCCGCCGCGCCCTCCCACGAGTGGGCTCGGGGGGTTCAAACCCCGGCAAAGGGCGGGAGAAGAGACACCCAGGCGGTTTTAAGCAGTCGGCGGGCGGGGAGCAAGCGGCCGCGAAGGAATACCTGCCCTGACGCCTCCTCCTCATCCTCCTCCTCCCCCTCCTTGTCCTCCTCCTCTGGCCCCGCCGGAGCCCCGCAGCAGCCGTGAGTACGCGCACGGCCCCCGATGCCGCGGCGCGGGTGCTGCGGGTTGATACCGGGGGGTCGGCGGAGTTCCCCCACTTGATGGCCACCACTGCTTGGCCGGCCCTGCCGCCACTCCGGGCAGTCTTTCTCTCACGAGTGGACCCCCGACTGGCTTCCTTCCCGGGGGAGTCGGCCTGCGCATCCTGCGTACGGACCTCCGCCCCGAAAGTCCCTGTCTCCGCGGGGACAGGGCTTGCGGACTAAATCCTCCCCAGGGCAGGCAGCAGTCTTGCCCCGAGTCCTTTCCTCAAGGTACAAGTGGAGAGTAAGGCTTCAGGAGATGCTGTGCTGCAGCTGGATTTCACCTCGAAGGAGGCCCTTAGGGAAAAAGCCTCTCCCGGCGTTATTCCCTCCCCAAGACCCCAGAGTGAACTTAGATGCCGGGATGCATCTCGCAGGGGTTTCCTTGGTTTCAAAGGTGTGCCGGCTGTGATGGTGATGTTCCATTCCTGTGTTTTGATGCACTTGGGTGATGGCAAAGTAAGCACCTCGAGGTGAATAAGTATAGGAAAGAATCTGAAATGTGTGGGAATATGGAAATGCAGCAGCATGATCGGGAAGGTTGCCAGTGAAATAAAGGAGTAAATGCTTCCACCTGGGGAGTGATACTGGGAGATGAAAAGGAATGATACCAAAGAGCTTTCAAGAAAATTAAGATAATAGAAAAGGACACACTGAACTAAATTGTGAAACCATGATTTCTCTTAAGTTTTTCCATTAACATAATTCCTTTTCCTCATACTTCCAATTTGGAAAGCTCAGAAAAGCCAATTTAGGAAATGCACAAATGCTCCTCAACTTTAAGTCATGAAACAACCTGGATCTTATTTACCCTCCCTACAGTACAACATGAACAGAGCACATCTGGGTTGTAGGTTTCTAAACTGCCTGAGAATACCCTTTCATTAATGGGAACAGCTCCTGCCTTACAGGACACTTTCTTCATAAATGGGATGTCAAGTTATAGCCTTTGCTGTTTAATTTGAAGGATGAGTAAGTGGAAGTAGAAGTATACACTGGGAAGAGTTATTAAGTCAGTGGCAGTGACCTGGGTTTGAGATTAAAAGTTTGTAATGGACCATGATCGTTGTTTCAACTTGTACTCCAGAAGGTTGTCCAGTAAAATCCGCACTGAACCTCCCACCTGTTGCCGCATGGTCTGAAATAGGAATAATTTGGACTTTGTTAGAAATACTCTTCTTGACTGAAAGACTTAAAAATCAAAACCTTTCAGTTAGATTTCAGCACAAGTTAACTTCTACTTTTGCCACTGTGCAGGATTTAGCCATACAAGAAATGACAGTAGTGTCTTGGCTCCTGTTTTCCAGAGTGAGAATTTGCTTTTTGTTTCCATCTGCTGTTATTCAGATACACAGCTTTTATGTCTTCACACTGGAATTAATAATGCCTTTTTTTACCCGTCTGCTGAATTCTGTAGGAAAGGAAGTGATTAACCTTCAGCCAGTCTGTCCCACATAAATAAAGTATTGTAAAGTGTAAGTTATGAGCACTGTTGTGTTGATAACTAATGCCATGAAAGTCACCATTCCCTGCTCCCTGACCTTCTTTCACCTCCCTTATTGCATTTGAATAGTCTTTCAAAAAATTGGAGATTGGTCTTTAGTTGAAAAAAACTCTGATGTTTGGAAGGAACAATTACCTGAAATTGTATTCATCAACAGTCCTTCAGAAAAAGAAAAAGTGCATCACTATATGACACAGAATTGTAAATATTAGTGGCATCAGTGGAGAGGAAAAATACCTTAAGAGCTGCAGTACATGTCAGAATATCTAAGAGGAATAAAAATGGCCCTTCAAATTTAAGTGACAGGCTTACTGAGATGGAAGAAAGAACATCTACTTTGAAACAGAAAGCTATTAGTGGACAGAAGAATACGGAAAATGTCAGGATAAAGGTGGAACTAAATGCCTTCAATTTGTCCCTTTGTGAGTGTTTTCAAAACAAGATGTTTTCTTCCTGGGAGAGGGGTTAGGAGAGGGAAAACAAACACCCTGTTCCAGGAAAGCATGCTACAATTGTTAAAATGGTCTTGCAAATCTAGAAATCAAGAGATCAGCAAGTATCACTTAACATAACTGAGTAACAATACAAATAGTTGAATTTTCTGTCCTGTTAATAACACAACCTCTTTTGAGGTGAAGCATGTTTCTGTTCTGGTGCTGTACAGAAAAATTAGGTACTCAACAACTTTTTTGCCTCAGTCTGCCATGGCAACCTCTCTTCCCACACTTCTCAAGTGGATGTACTGCAAGATGGGGACTGGGGCCTAAAAATGGTTCCCAGTGTAATAGATCAGGTTTGTGATCACCTGAGGAACCTGAACACACCAGTTTATGGGATCCAGTGAGATGCTGTGCTGGTTTTGGCTGGTTTAGAGTTAATTTTCTTCACAGTGTCTAGTATGGGGCTGTGTTTTGTATCTATGCTGAACACAGGGGTGACAACATAAAGTAGTTTCTGTTATTGCTGGGAAGGGGTTACACAGACTCAAGACCTTTTCTGCTTTTCCTACTGCCACACTGGTAAGGAAATTGGGGGTGTGTGGGAGACTGGGTGTCAGAGACTGAAATGGTTAATGATTTATGCATTCTAGGAGACTTTTGCAGGCTTTTGACTTGCATGATACCTCTGATGAGCAGTCGGGCCCCTCCCTCCCTCCAGTGCTGAAGGTGTGAAGCCCTGAAAAGGCAAGAAGCCGAGCTCGCAGGCTTTTGACTGTTGATACATCTGATGAGCAATCAGGCCCCTCCCTCCCTAAAGGCGGGAACCGGGCGAGACACAAAAAAAACTCAGCACAGACCCAGGAGTTGTTGGAGGCTCGAGGCATGGCCCGTGATATAATAACTCATAACTTCTTAGAGTATGGGGGCTTCCCCCCTTCACCCCCAGCAGATCAAGGCCACCACTTCAACTGACAGACATGGAAGCATCGCTGGACCCCGTGGGCGGTGACTATATACATCTGTCCACTCTGAGCTTTTCTTTCCCTTACTCTCCCTTGCTCTTATCCTGCCTTTCTCTCCCCTATGCATTTTCTTTCCCTCCCCAAAGGTTATCTCTGTGTCACATTGTTGTATGACAGCACCCAAACTGCTAGCATGCCTGTTAATACAGAATTGTTAAAATAAATCTCGTCAATATATGTTTTCAAACACCGATTATTTAGTGTCGTTTCGCTTTAATCCACCCCAAAGGAATTATTGATAAAACCTGGGTTACCCCCTCCACCCCCTTTTTCCTGGGGCGGGACGTAACACTGGGAGCAGACACAGCCAGGACAGGTGACCCAAATTGATCAAAGGGATATTCCAGACCACACAACATTATGCTGAGTATATAAAGTGAGGGAAAGAAGGAGGATGGAAGGGACATTTGGAATGATAATGTTTGTCTTCCCAAGTCATCCCTTATGCGTGATGAGGTCCTGCTCTGCTGAAGGTGGCTGAACACCCACCTGTCCATAGGAAGCAGTGAAAGAATTCCTCATTTTGTTTGCAAAAGCCTGGCTTTTGCTTTCCCCTTTATCTCAATCCAAAAGTTTTCTGAGTTTTACCCTTCTGATTCTCTGCCCAGTACGAATGGTGAGGGAGTGAGTGAGCAGCTACATGGGGCTTGGCTACTTGCCGGGATTAAACCACAACAGATGCATCCCAGACTCCCAAGGGAATTGGCTGATGTAGTTGCCAAGCCACTCTCTATGGTATTTGAAAAGTGCTGGCAGTCAGATGAATTCCCAGGTAATTTGAAAAGGGGAAATATTGGACCGATCTTTTAAAAAGGTAGGAAAGAGGACACTGGAAACTACTGACCTTTCAGCCTTCCTGGGTTGACATTTCCTATTAAAAGCTACACAATGCTGCAAAAAGAAATAGACCAAACTCACCCCTGTGCCTGGGAAGATTATGGAACAGATCCTCTTAGAAGCTCTGCTAAGGCACATGGAGGATAGGGAGGTGATTTGTGACATAAAACCAGCATGGCTTCACCAAGGACAAGTCCTGCCTGACCAACCAGGTGGCCTTCTATGATGGAGTGACTACATCAGTGGACAAGGGAATGACTAGGGATGTCATCTATCTAGATTTCTGTAAGGTGTTTGACATGGTCTCTAACAACATCCTCCTCTCTAAACTGGAGAGAGAAGGATTTGACTGGGGAGCTGTTCAGTGAATAAGGAATTTTTTGGACAATCAAATCCAGAGGGTAGTGGTCAACAGCTCAGTGTTCATATGGAGATTGGTAATAGGTAGTGTTCCTCAGGGATCTGCACTGGGACAAGTGCTGTGTAACTCACCCTCACTGCTGGAGAACCATCAGCAGATTTGCAGTCAACCTGTTTTGAGTGGTTTGAGGGGTGCAATTGATGTGTCTGAGGGATGAGATGCCATCCAGAGAGACCTGGACAAGATCAAGAAGTGTGCCCACAGGGATCTCAAGTGGTTTAAAAAGACCAAGTGCAAGATGTTGCACCTGGGTCAGAGCAACCCCCAGTATCAATACAGATTGGGGGATGAATGGAACAAGAGCAGCCCTACCGAGAAGGACTTGGGGGTGCTGGTGGATGAGAGGCTGGACAGGATCCAGCAATGTGAGCTTGCAGCCCAGAAAGCAAATTCTATCCTGGGCTGCATCAAAAGCAGTATGGCCAGCAGGGCAAGGGAGGGGATTTTACCCCTCTACTCTACTCTGGTGAGACCACAGCTGCAGTGCTGCATCCAGCTCTGGGGTCCCCAGCACAGGAAGGACATGGGCATATTGGAGTGCATCTAGAGTAGGGTACCAAGATGATGATTGGTGGGATGGAGTGCTTCTCCTATGAGGAAAGGCTGAGAGAGTTGTTGAACCTCATGAGATTCCCATGGGCCCACTTCTCCATCTTGTGAAGGTCCCTCTGGGTGGCATCCTGTCCTTCATGTGTGTCAACCACTCCACTCAGCTTGGTGTCATCTCCAAATTTGCTGAGGGTGCACTCAATCCCTTTATCTATGTCATTAGACATATGTCATCTGGTTCAAAGTACAGGCCCCTGAGGGACAGCACTTGTCACTGATGTCCATCGAGACTCTGAGCCCTTGACCACTACTCTCTGAATGTGACCATCCAAGCAATTTCTTATCAATCTAAAAGTCCACTCATTAAATCCATCTATCTCCTATTTAGATAGCAGGATGTTGTGGGGGACCACGTTGAAGGCTTTACAGAAGTCCAGATAAATGGCAACCGTTGCCCTTCCCTTGTCCACTGATGTAGTCAATCAATCCATTCCTTTTTCCAGTCACTGGGAATTTCTTCTGACTGCCATGGCTTTGCAAATATGATGGAGAGTGACTTACCAACTACGCTAGCCAATTCCCTGAGGACTCTGGGAAGTATCTCGTTGGATCCCATAGACATGTATGTTCAGGTTCCTCAGGTGATCATGAACATGATCTCATACTGTAGGAAGAACTTTTCTTCCGAGGCCTCCATCTTGCAGTCCATCAACTCATGAGGTGAGGGAATAGAGACTGGCAATGAAGACTGAAGCAAAACAGTTGAGTACCTCAGCCTTGTCTCATACATCATTACCAGTTTTCCTGTCATGCTAATCAGAGGGGCACATTTTCTTTGATCTTTCTTTATTACTATGGAACAATCAAAACAGCTATCCAGATCAGCAACTTGAGATGTGCTACATTCCTTCTGGTTTTTATGTAGGTTTGATGGTAGAGATCAGAAAAGAATGGATCAAGATGGATGTGCTGGAAAGGGTACTGATTGAGTAAGAGGTAATTTTTCTTAAACACTTCTCTGAACCTGTTGCCTTGCAGATGTGATTGTGTGCTTCTGCCAATGGCTTTTTGCAAATGCAAAGCCTTTCTCTGACCAGGCAGTACTGCAAAATCCATAGAAAAGTGTGTGTGGCATATTCTTTAATATCCTACAGTTAAAAGATCTGGTAGAGGGAGTTTCAAATTAATACACTACAACTGACAGCTGGCTTTTTGATAAGATCTCAGCCACACTATATGAGGACTCTAGAAGTTCTTAATAACAGGTAAAATTAGACTCTTGTTTCCACCTTCCAAGCTCTGTGGCAATGCTAAAACTTGATACTGCTTCTGAATGTGGGATCATGTAAGTCCTACCTATAATCTGGATATGGAACACAGGACTAGTTTGGCTGACAAGGATTGAGATGCTCAAGTTTCAAGCTTTTACAGTTATGCACTTGTGAACACATTTGAGCCAGCCCATTACCCTGGGCAGACAATCATACTGCTGAGGTCACTGGCAGGCACTTCAAACCCTCTCAAGAGCTGCTTCACTAAGTCCTAGCAAGTACTGCTTGCTAAAGTGGATGCTGAACGCGCCACATCCATCTCCAGGCCCTCTTGAATATTGTGTTTTCTTGGCAACATTCACAAGAAGAAATACTCGAGAATTTCTTTGTGTTGTGCAACTGTGTGCTGTGATCCTCATGCACCTCAATTAATAGATTTTTTTTCCCACTTAACAATGCTTGTTGTTCAACCAGCTCCACATACCAAATTACCTTATTTATATTTCTTAGGGGATCTGTCTAGCTACACCCTATGGCTCTTCCATGCTTCTGAACTGTGCTCAAAGCCCCAGGCAGTTCTTAGTGTTTTCATGTCCTCAAGCACAAAAAGTTCACCTGAGGGAGGCTTATTGGACTCTGGCTGTTCACTGATGCCCCTGAGTCTTGATCTTTGTTGACAATCATTTGTGCTTGACTGCTGATTGCTGGCTGATTGGCTGGATGTGGAAGAATTCTCCTGATAAGAGCATTCGATCAATAAACAAGGGGGCAAAAGGGAAACAACAGATGCCTGAAGGGCTTGTGCTTTGTCACTGAGCCTTCACAGAAGGAGTGAGATTCAAAAACCCTGGCAGTGAGTCAAGCATCCATCTTGAGGTGGGGACTTAGCAGGGTTGCTGTGGAAGAAGTACAGGCTGCCGTATGAGCCACATCAACAGCTAATAAATTAGCCTGTAGCATTCAATGAGAACTTTGTCCATCTGCATCATATTTCCTGATATGCTCTTTCCCTTTGGGAGACTTCTTATTAAATATACTTTATTACTTCTGTTGAAGATTACTCAAAAGATGCAATAAATTCAGGGAAGTCACAAGTATGGTGAGTTATGCACAGTGGTAGATAATGGGCAGCATGCTTTGTCCCAAAAAACTTAGCAAACACTTCTGAAAAGGTGTCTCTACTCAAATTGCTTGTCTGTGGAGAAAGAAAAAGGGAAAATAACCCATGTCAGGTTGTCTTGACCTAGCTCTACAGAAGAAGCTAATAACTTTGGGTGTGGTGAAACACCTTTAAAGCAGTTTTAAACATAATCATGTAGAAATGTATGACTGTGTACTAGGGTCTTTACAATGACTAATTCTTTCTATGAAGCTTGCTGACACCCTTCCTGTCTGTTTAAGAAAAGTAAGTAAATGAGGGAACTCATCAAAAGACTATTTCTATGTTCCTTGCAGGCTCTGGAAGAGTGGTACTTCCCAAGACAAGCGAATTTGAAACAAATTTTAATGGGGATGGACTTCATTGAAGTATATAGCTCGAACTATGCAAATATCTCTTTAAAATTATTCTATGCTGTGGATATGAAACAAGCAGTGAAATCATTGTCATAACGCTCCTGATTGCCTGACCTCTGATTATTTAGTGTCACATCTCCACCTTGCTAAGATATAGCAGTTAATCCTGGGAAACATTTCCAGGCATATGAATGACAAGAAAAGAGTCAGAATCAGTCAACATGGATTCACAAATGTGAAGTCATACTTGATCCATATAATAACCTGCAGTGAAATGACTGGCCTGGTAGATGAGTGGATATTGTCTACTTGGACTTTTGTAAGGCCTTTGACATTGTCTCCTGTAAGATCATCATAGATGAGCAGCTAATATATGGCTTGGGTGAGCAGTGAGTTGGACAGAAAACTGGTTGAATGAGCAGACCAAATGTTGGTGTTTAGTGGTACAACATCTACTGGATGCCAGTGACAAGCAGTGTACCCAAGGACTCAATACTGGTTGCTTCAACAATCTTCGTTAATGAGCTGGATGATGAGGCAGAGCGCACTATCAGAAACTTTTCAGATAACATAAAACTAGGAGGAGCAGCTGGTATCGAAGGGTCATGGAGCCATCCAGAGGGACATCAACAGGTTCAAGAAACAGACTGACAAAAACCTGATGAAATTCAGCAAGGGGAAATTCCAAGTCCTGCACATGGAGAGAAAAAAAAAAATTAACACCCCCCCCCCACATATATACATATATATCATCATCATCATGGCCAGTCTTTGCGAATGAAGATCCGGGAAAGGTCTCCACCCACATTTGTTACCAGCGCGCTGGTGATACAGGGCTTTGCAAATGCAGGTAAGGCCTTCGAGCCTGCGCAATGGATTTTTTAGGTGAGACAGAGTGTGTGCTGAACTGAGCCCACCCTTTAATCCTAAGGTTCGTCTACCAGGGCTGAGCGAGCTTGGACGGTGGCAGTGAGGTCCTCAGGACGTAGGTTTGTTTAGAGTGACCTTCTCTTAGATGGATGGCCTTACAGGGCTGACGAGCTCCATCTGCCCGGGTTTAGAGTTGTCCTTCTCTTCTGTGTGTTCCAGGGCTCCCCTCCCATCTCCCACGATGGCACTGTCCGCCCAGGCGAAGCTCCCATTTTCTCACTCCTTTCCACGCCCGGGGCCGCCGGGGGTGAGGCCCCAGTGCCCGGGGCTGGGTTGCTCCATCGCCATTGAAACGATCGCTCGAGAAATTAAAAAAAAAAAACACAAAAAAACCCAGAAGAAAATAAGCTGAAAAACGGTCAAATAGCATTAAAGTGTTTCCAAAGGTTTCACTAGAGGTGGAATAAGAAAAGCCTAAGAGCTTCTGAGAGCCTCACCCTTTATGGATGTCAAAATCCTCAAAATAGTAAGATGATGCATAACACTAAGATCAGTCATTAAAGCCAGTTTATAATATGCAGAAAGCATAATACTTGAGGCATAGGTTAAGGCTAAAACTTAAATATTACTTATATATAATACTTGTATATAAGCAGCACACATTTATTTCTTTAACAAATAAACCTTTTTAGCCTTCTTTGTCCAAAAGGCTGAGAATTGTCAGGCTGGTTGTAGAAGATGAAAAATCTTGAGTTGTTCCTTGGCCTCTCTGATGATCCCTCCATCCCTAAACTCCATCAATGACTTGAACTCTGACCCTGAGAATGGCAAGATGTAATTCTTCATCTCAATGTCATAAACCCCCACATTCTGCTCTGGACATTTCAAACTTTTACATACATATATACATATGTATATATATATATACATACATATATCTATACACACACGTGTGTGTGTGTATAGATATATATACAAATATATATATCTATATAGATATATGCATGCTATGTGCTGCCCAGCTGGAAAGCATTTTGGCAGAATAGGATGTGGGGGTCCTGGTGGATACTAAGTTGAACCAGCAGTGTGCCTTTGTGGCAAAGAAGGCGAATTGTGGTCTGGGCTGCATTGTAGTAGGAGGAGTATTGCCAGCCAGCTGGCAGGTGATCCTGCCCCTCCACACTGGTAAGGTTACACCTAGAGTACTTTGTCTAGTTCTGGACTCCTCAGTGCAATAGAGCCATGAACATAATGGAGAGAATAATTTCTTCAATGGACTTTTCAATGGAAAGGTTATTAAGACGACTTGGAGACTGGAGCACCTCTGCTATGAGGAAAGGGTGAGGGAGCTGGGACTCTTCAGCCTGAAGAAGAGAAGACTCAGAGGGATCTTGTCAATGTATATAAATATCTGCAAGGAGGTTGCAAAGAGGATGGAGCAAGGCTCGAAGTGGTGCCCAGGGACAAGACCGGAGGTGGTAGGCACAAATTAAAACACAGAAGATTCCCTTCGAACCTCAGGATACACTTTTTCATTGTGAGGATGACCAAGCACTAGAACAGATTGCCCAAAGAGATGGTGGAGTCTCCATCCTTGGAATTACTCAAAAACCATCTGGACATGGTCCTGGCAAACTGCTGTGGACAACCCTGCTTGATCAGAGGTGTTGGATCAGATGAACCTCAGGAATTTCTTCCAATGTGCACCACTCTGTGATTCTTCAATGATAGAGAAAATGATGGATGAGTGTGTGCATGTGGGTGGGCACAGCCTGAGCAGTCTCTCATCACTGTGTGCAGGGGCACTGGAGGCAGAAGAAGGGCAAAAGGCATTTTTTACTGGAGAAGGGGATGCAAGTAACTCCCTTTGAAGGAGGTGAAATCTGCACGGTGCACCAGGTGTTCTCTGGGAGAAAGAATGCAATGTGACATAAGGCATGGAGCAGCTGTGTTCTTGAATACCATGAAATCTGCTTTTTTTCAGGGGCAGTCTGTCTGATCCCTGTCAAATGGTGATGGCTTCCCTCCACCATCTGGTCCACCAGACCATCAGCCATCACCTGGCTGGAGGCACCAGAGCATCTTGCTGCAGTCCCATGGTAGCTTCTCAGCTCTCAGGCATTCCCTAGCAGCCCCCCTTCTTGCTGCCTTTGGGAAATACCTGTTGCTTTACCTGCCACCACCCCACAAGCTGTGTATCTCAGAGCAGCTTCCTCAACCAGTGCCCTCTAGCAGCTGCAGGGCCACAGAGGTTCCTCAGCAGACACATCTCACCTCAGCCCAGATAGTTACTGGTGGTGAAAATCTTTCAGGCCCTCTCTGAAGTCCCAGGAGTGAGAGCCTAGCGACAAGATAGGTATCTGTCAGCTCTGCTGTCCCAGTGATCGATGCCCAAAGCCAGCAATCAGAGCAGCTGGGGATCAAATCATCAGCACGTACATGCTGCGCAATTCTCCTTTTTGTATTTGGCCATCAGGTCCATCAGACCAAGGTCAGGGAGTGAAAGAAGTCTGTCCAGGCTTTCTTCCAACGAGTGTGAGCTGCTGGAGATTGACTTCAGAGGAAACACAGTTTGAATTTTAGCCACAGGTACCACCTCTGAGGATTTTGGGAGGAAGGATGTGAAGAAATAGTTGTTAGGAAGATAGTGCTGTTTTCCTCCATGCATAGTGCATGGAATAGGTGAGAAGGGGTAGTAGTCATAAGGTCTCTATGATGCAGTGTGAAAAAATCTGATGTTCTGTTGCCCAAAGGAAAATGCGTGTGGATCACCATGGCCCTTGAATGCCACTGGTTGCCTAAAAATCAAGAGCTGACTTGTACAGACACCACTTATAAGAGTGGCTGAATGTATACTTTATTGACCTTAGTGCCCTACTGGACTAAATGGGCAGTTATAGGGTAGCTTCACAGATGGTAATATTCCCTTTCTATGGATTCAACCACTTTTCCTGAAGCTGCACCTGTAGTATCCATTATCCAACTAAGCTGTTGCAGATAGTGGGATGACGACAACCATGAGTCAGCCATGGTTCTGCACTGTGTCAGGGAGCAGGATTTAAAGGTAGGGTTATATGTTCATTGTGCTGAAGGCACAGTACTGTGAATGTATAAACCAGATTCTGGTGTTTACTACATGAGGAGGTTGAAGGACAGTGACGGGGGAGGACTCTGCCAGCGTTACACGCCTTCCAATGTAATAGGGTGTTCTTGTGTTTCAAAGGCATTTGAGGCAGAGAGGGTATTAAAGTTTTTATAGCTGTACACTTGGAGTGCTTGCAATACTTAGAGCTCGTAAAAACCTGGCATGCTGGTATCAGGGCATATCAAAAGCCTTTTAATTGCGAGCGTGGGTGTAAATACACAGCTAATTCACTCCCTTTCTATAGAACAGACCTGTATCTCTGAAGGCGCAGGGAAGAATGCCGTAAAAAACAGCTACATATGTTGCAGAGGAGGAGCAGAGCACATGAAGGTCTCCAGCCATCCTACAGGAGTAAGGGGTGGTGCAAACCAAATTTTGAGGACAGGTTCAGAATGGTCAAACCTGTTCCTCTGCCCACCCTTATCTACCCTGCATCTGTATGGAGCAGAGGTATCCTAGGCCACTCAGGGCAGCTCCATTTGAACATTGATGTGTCTTACCATCCCCCACAGATGGGCTTTAACCTTGCTGCTGGGTTTAGAGGGCCCCAGTGAACACTTACCCAGTGCTGGCCCTTCCTAGCCCATCACAACCCATTCTCTGGTGAGGCTCCATCTCTACATTCAGTATCAGGCATCAGGTACCCTATGTCCTCTGTCAAGGGATTTCCAGCCTACAAATAAGGCAATGTGGCAAATTCCTTTCTTGCTTTGCAGGTTGCTGTGAAATACTGTCCAGTGCATATGTGCAAAATTGTTTAATTCACTTCCACCAAAGCACATATCTTTCACTGCATTATGGTAGGGAAGACATGGTAACATAAATTTTATAATAGGCTTTTTTCTCCTTTCTGCAAAGTGCAGGTGGTTCCTTAGACTCTAATGGCATTTTGGGTCGTTAGTGTACCACAAGTGTGGGCACTGCCTCTTTCACTGGCCTGCTCCCAAAAGCCCTGGAACAGCACAACAACTATCAGAGGTCTGGTCCAAAGACCCGCAGGGGACGACACTCCTAAAGGAGGAGCCAGTTTGCTTCCTGCTTTCCTGACTGCCAAGCAGACAGGCACAGCTTGTGCAGCGCCATCCTAACACAGGATAAAGACCCTTGGGTAAGCATGTTCTTGAGGCTTTCAGTAGACCCCAAACGCCCACTTCCAAAGCCTTGTTTTCATTTTCTGTTCAGGAAGCCACATTCAGCTGAAGCCATGGAATATGGGCATCAAAGACTCCTTGTCTAGACAGACAGCTCATATGAGGTGCAGCCACTTGGCTTGAACACCTCCTCAACCCACCCACCTATAGAGAGTGAGCACAGGCCAGTTTGGGACCCTCATCTACTGCTGTTCTGGTCTCTGAAAAGGAGCAACCAGCCATTGGGGTATTTTGACAAGTACCCTGTGCTTTGACAGGAAGCTGCAATGTGGCAGGATGAGTAATTAATTAGCCTCGTGCTGCCACAAGCGTTTCCAGTCCCAGCTGACAACAGACTAATTAAGAACATCCCTGTGGAGTCTATTTTAGATAACCATTTACTTTGATACAAATTAACAAGGGCTTTTCTAACAGTTTATTTCACAGGCGACTCATTAGATTAATTTATGGGATAAACAGCCAGAACTTGAATAGACACTTTTGCTGAAGAGTGTGCTAATCTTATCAAGGCAAAACACTTGCTCCCTTCTGATTTTTTGTGTCATTTTGTTTGTTCTCAGATGTTACCTTAACCCAAGTCGAAAGGCTTTGAAAACTGAAGTAAGTACTGGTTCTTAAGAACTGAATAATGTCCCTCGTATGTGATTTGCCCATTGGAGTAATTTGACTGAGCACCATGAGTGCTAAGTGCACTCCGTTATGAGTATCGTCTCTTTCAGCATCTTGGTGAAGATTGAGGAACCAAACTTCCTGCCACCACAATGATCCCTGCATCTGTGACTGTGGCAAACACTGATACTCATGTATCAGTGTATGAAGTGTGACTTCATGTGCAACCTCAAGGGTTTCACAGGATCTCCTGCAAAGCCTAAGAGAACCAGAAAAGGGCCCCACATCTCCCAGGTGGCAGGGAAGAGTGTCCTCCCTTCCTACATTAGCTTTCAAAAGCTTGACCCTACCTAACAACTGCACAGTTTGTCTTTAGGATCCTTCAAGAGTCTCAGACATAATCCGGAACAGAGTAGGGATGTGGGTTGATAGTGAACCTACAAGCAAACCGGTTATCTCCACTTGAGGATCTGTCCAAATGGGAAAACATTTAGGAGGATTTTACCTTCCCTTACTGTCTGCACTGCTTCACATTTACAAAGTATAACAGTGATGGTGAAGTATTTGACTCCATATCAAGGGTGAGTGGATGACAGCAGAGATGGCAGGCTGGACCTTATGTAGCATGTGATTGCATAGCTTGGGAAGAGTGCGGCTCTGGACAGAGAAAAAGAGTGAAGAACCTGAGCTGGAAGGTCTCACCTGGGGAATAAGGTGGCACCACAGCAGGAACTAAAAACTCTTTGTCTTTTTCAGCAGGGTACAGTTCTCCACATGACTGAGATCAGGTATTTCCATCATCACTAGAATTAATTGGGAAAGTCTCTTTGAAATGAATATTTGAATATCTAATATATTTTTTTTTTCCTTTTCGAGGATAATACCCAGTTCCCCATTTTCAGAAACCAGCAGAAACTTAGGTGAAAGCCACAGAGATAAATTTTTCTTTCACATTTGGTTGAAATTGGATTGTGGATATGTATACATAACCACTCTGTTGGGGAAATTGCTTAAGCTGGGGGTGACTCCCTACAAGTCATCTGCTCAGAGACACACAGATCAAGAAATGCTTCCATGCTTTTCTTTCTAAGATGCTGACCCAAACTAGAACCCCTAGATTCTTGTTTAAGCTTGTTTAAGGAAGTGAAAACTAAAAGTTTAAGTGGGATTATCAGCTTGCATTTCTTAGTACCTAATTATGTGTAATTTTTGCCTCACTCTCTCCCACTCCCAGAAATTCTACATGGGCAGAATTTGGAACATTTCCCCTGTGTCATGGCAACAGAGCTATGCTGTAGAGGCTCCACAAAGCCATACACATTACGATTTTTATCCCTTGTTGCAGGCTGGTGATGCATAAACTCTTCCTTCCCAGTCCTGTCTGACTATTTTGGAGGTAAGCAGCTACAGTGAACATCAAGTGCAACTTCATTTGCTATAGCTATCTGCTTTCCACCTCCTAATCCTTAAGGCTGTTGACGATTTCCCCCATGGTTGGATGATGGGATTTTGGTGACCCACTTCACAGGTCTGAAGGGACCACAGAGCATAGGGGAGTTGCAGTGCCCAGCCACTCTGTTGAAGCTGAGTGCTGACAGCCAGGAGGTAGCAAGGATGGAACACAATTGCTTCTAAAATGCACACTGTGTGCTTCCCATAGCAGATGCTTCTGCCTTATCTGTGTGACAGAATGTGCTGTTGACTCACAAGGCCAGACTCCTCACAGGTGAATACTGGCTTAGTGCTATCAGCTTCGATTTCTTCCTGCCAAAAGCCTCCAAGGACCCTATTAAGAAGGGGGCTTGGCTTTTTTTTAGGAGGAGTAGCTTTATATAAGCAGCCTGTGCCACACTGATGCAGTTTTTACTCCTATCCTTTTCTGATCAGTCCTCTGGGCATTCCATGGTGGCTTCCTGAGGTCACTGGCACTGCTGTGCTGACTCCTACCTGATGCGCTACTCCCTCGCCAGAGCTCAGCCTGCCAGAATGATAACTTTGTCTACCAGGAACGCTCATGTCAACTGCTGGGTGCAGCTAGGTGAGCTGCAGTTGTCACTCCTTTTGAAACTATCTGCTGGTTGTTTTTTGGTTCTTTTTAAATTACCTTTAAATATCTGCTCTCAAGAACATTGTTTGGTTTCTAAGGATGCCGTATGCATAAGAGCCCCCAGGTTGTAAACTTGTGTGTCCTTTGTGCTTTGGTGCGTTAATAGATGGGGTAGTTGGCTGTGTTGCAGTGCCTGAGGGTCTGTCTGGCCTCTAAAGCCGACTTGATGTCTTCTGCTGATTTTCCAGAGAAGAAAATCTTCATGGGACCACGAGGCGAGGGGCAAGGTCTTGTGGATGTGTTAACACCAAGTGACTACATATGGTACATATTTCTTTGCAGAGGCATGCTCAGCCCCAGTAGTAACACTGAACAGTGCATTTTACCTGATTATGCTGCTTTTTGATTTCCAGACCTCACTAAATATGCAGGTGTGATTGCTAGGTACTACCTTGCCTCTGGGTCCCAGATCATGCATTTGGTTTTTTTCTATACTCCTACCCCACTTCAGGGCAAAGCTGTCTCACGGATGATGTGGTCTGCTGCTAAATACACTGAAAACAGCCATGAAGCAGGTAGTCCTTGAGCTTAAACTGTAGAGCATTATCCTATATTTCTAGTAAGGTTATTGGTTCCTATTGTGAATTCCTGCCCTAAATACCACCCTATTTTGCCCAAGGGGAACCACCAGTAGCTGTGTTATCCCATGGCTTGTTGCAGGATCCCTGACTTCAGCAAAGCAAGTTTCTAGTGATATTTTAGCATTCATTCAGACCCTGTGTCCCTGTCAGGATCTTTTCCATAGTTCCTACTCAGGTGCTAGATGCACAGCATGTAATCAGGCAGAGGGACAAAGACTGGATAAAAAATTTCTCAGCAACATTTATTTGACAGATTCATCCTCTGTGATCAAAGACCCCGTCTTGATCCTGTTAAATTTAATGGACATTTTACTAAAAACCTCAAAAGACTAGGATATGACTCTTCCTTATTTGTGAACAAGACCATTATATCGTTACAGATTTGGAAGAAATTAAATCCCTTCCCCTACTCTTTGGGTGGGAGGAAAAGGTATTTATTATGCTTCCTCCTTGGATAATGCCTGTTCTCAGAACTGGTAATCACCTGAGACAGGAGCTGGTGTAGCCTGTGTCAGAGGAGTGTGCTATAGCAATTTCTCTCAGCATCGTATAATTAGCCCTGAATTTGGGAGGTGGCTTCTACTAGATAGAGCTAAGTTTACCTCCATGATTGCAGCTGTGCATTTTTAGTCCCTGCAACCACTGGTGCTGCAGATCCTGGCTTTGAACTTCCACTACTTTTTATTCTTTCCTGGGAGATTTGGTACAGGGAGGGGTGTTGAAATGATTTCTCTGTCTTCCCCCAAAATTTATATTTCTGGAGTGTGTCTCAAATGTACTTAGGGAAAAGGAATGAATTCAGCAGTATGACTGTGCTAGCAGAGCAAATGTTTTGCTGATGGTAGCTATTTTCCCTTTCATGTTAGCACTGAATTTGTTTTGGTATTCTTGAAATGCCGTTAAACTCTTCATTTCTTCTTTAGAGTGAGCTGAAATGGTCCCTTGTGTGAAAGTTAGCTTTGGGAAGACAGCGCTAAGCCTCTTACGAGAGCAAAGCTGTGCCTGTGTTTAGACTCATTCCATCACCCTCTGCGGCATTTGAGCTGAATCTTCTTTTTATGCCTACCACTTTCTCATTTCCTTTGGCTAGGATCCATCTTTCTTTCTGCTGAAATGTTTGGAGGGCAGACAATTCCGTGGCTGCCTGCAGATGAAACCAGATCAGTCTTCGGCACTGAGTTGTGTAACAGCTGCCCACTGTCACTACAGAGACAATTTTGGGACGGTGTCATCAGCTTTGTCAATCCATATGTGCCAGGGACATTTTTGCTGGATAAAAGCTTAAGTGCACATTAACTGGATCAAATTCTTAATGTACATCTGAGATACGAAGAGTCAAATGGAACACCCAACTTCCATCAACCAAACAAAATTCATTAGTGTAATTCATTAATATAAGCCAAAGGTTTAATGAATTCCAGCTATCTATAGGCACATGCTCTCTAAAAGATCGTCCTGTGTTCACTTTAGACAGTATATGAATATGTGTGAATGAGCAAGAAAAATTTTAGTATTCTCTTTGCAAATTTTAATTTTTTTATTATTTTTTTAATAAAGCTTGTAATTGTCAGGTCTGTGTTTATCAAAAGCATGTGACAAAAAGACCAGTATGAATACTATCAAGGTTTCAGTTTGACAAAGCAAGTGTAAAAAGACCTAGTGGAATCTGGCAAATATATATCGTAGCTTTCTAATAATAAAAATGTCTCACTCGCCTTAGATGTGGGACACCATGTCCTGGAAGATGGCTTCTTGTTACCTTAGCAGCTGAGCCTCCTCCAGTGAGGGCATGACCTAAATTGCTCCTTGCAATTGCATTAATTTCTGAACAAGGTAACAAGACCCCATGGTCGGTAGGTCAGCACCACACAAACTACATCAGATCCCAGATGGCTTCTGCTGAGAGGTTCGGCATCAGCCTGCCTTGTTGGCACATGCCAGGCAGCTGATGGACTGGAGAACAATGCATGGAGCTCAGACAGCTCGGGATTTATGCGGGTTTGCATAGATAGACAACTGAAACACCACGTGCTACAGGTGAGTTGACTGCAGAGACCCTGCTGGTGAAAGTCTCAGAACTGAGTTCAGGCATATTTCTCTTTGTCTAAACACAAGAGCATGGTCAGTTCAACTCACGTCACTTACCTGGTTTGTACTAATTAACTTAGCCACTAGCCTACTAGTGGCTTATCTTCATCCATTACCTTAATATTTCTTTAATTGACTCAATTTAAGTAAGAAATAAACCACATCTGGTGCAAAATTTGCTGAATGATTGAGATGTGGTGCTGCTCAGTACCTCTCAGTCTGACATTAACACTCGATCACTTCTCAATGGGCTTCTGAGTATCTGTAACATGACAGCTGCCTTCAGGATAGTCAGAGGAAGGAAAAAATTAATGCTTATTTGTTTTATTGTAAATAACCATCTCATATTGTAAACAAACTAGTAAACATACCTTAGCCAGGCGTGCAGCATTTATAAATCAGTGTAAGCAGCTCTGTTGCTCTGGTAAAATCAATTGGTATATACTGATTTGTATTTTTCATTGATCAGACCTGCCTGCATGAGATTAACACCTTGAAATTATCTTTTATTTGAAAAGTGAGTTTGGCCTATTTCTTTGCAGCACGGAATAGCTTTTAATAGGAATGTGAACCCAGAATTCTGTGTCCTTTTAAAAAATGGATTTCGTTCTGGAAATCCACATAATAATTTTTTCCAGGAATAACCTGGGCTTTTTTCAGGCTGGATAAATTCCAGCTCAAGTAATTACACTTTGCCTTCCTCAATTCCTCCAAAGGTCTAATGAATTCAGGCACTCTTAGTATAACATTATTACATGCTGCTACTGTACATGGCTAAACAGCTGTTGTACTTCCCCCCAGTGACAAATACATTTCAGTGGTGCGTGAGCTGATTCCCTTACATCTCTCTGCTGGGGTGTGCCAGAACGATTCCAATGCTCACAGTCCTCCAAGAAAAAGCACACTGGTTACAAGTACTTTTATCATGGTCTTGCTAATCTTGCTCATCATTCTTTGTGTTACTGGTTAAATTCACTTCCAGATCTTGAACTACCATAGGTGGGAAAGTCTCAGAGCAAAGGACAGCATGTTGCCAGAGGTGCCAGGTGCACTGGCAAGCTTTACTCACATGGCACATGTTCTGAATACCTGAAAAGGCAACCCCCACTGAGGTAATTAGTTACATCTGTGTTGCTTGACAGACCTATGACACCTATGTTGGCTGCTGTCCATCTATAGTGAAAGAAAAGTTTAAAAATCTATCATTACTGGAGATGGGAAGCCCATAGCTACAGTACTGCCTATTCTGCTTTTCCTTTTGAAAGCATTTTAGCCTCTGTTTTTTTGACTAGGTGTCAGTCCAATCATTGCAGCAGGAACATGCTGCTTTGATGCCACCAGTTCCCAGTTCTAATAATCTAGTGTGACTCCTGAGGTTTGCAAAATCAGCTGCAGTGCTTATGCCTGACCCCTGTTGTCAGACTGGAGCCAGATGTCCCATTAGAGCCTCACAGAATAGAGGACTTTCCAGGCCTTGTTCAGCTTCAGAAATCTTGCCCTTTTCTTAACCACGGGGATAGTGAGGATGTTTCAGTGTCAGGGTTGAAAGCAACAGCCTCTTTCTTCTGTAGTTCAAACAGCTGAAAAGCAACCTGATGCCCAAATGTGATACCAGGCTACACCATCTACGTGGGGGGACCTGTGCACTACTGGGGCAGCAGCTGACAGTAGGAGAGCTACAGAGAGAGTGAGTCTCAAGAAAATAAAGATGAACATGACAAGGATCAGAAGGGAAGGTTCTCTACCATGTGCTTTGCTGTTTGACCTTCAAGGATCCTTTTGGACATGCCAGAGGATTTCCAGCCATATGCGTTAACTCCCAGCATCTGCACCCAGGTCTACCAGATACAGTGGGCACAATTTTTTTGTGGAGCTGCTGCAAGATGGGATAATCCACACTTCTGTATCTTCTGCACCTGTGGATACATTTATCTATCAGCCCACAAGGGGCTCAGTTGGTCTTCTTGCATTGCTTGAGGGGTAGGATTTCAGTTGGCAGCTTCTGGGTCAGGCTAGCTTTGGTATGTGGAGTAGCTCTGGGAAGGAGATGGTTTAGCTCTGAGTGTCCTGCATCAGCCTGTCTCTGATGTCCATTAGGGTTTCACTGAGTGCTAATTTACAGCTTCCTTCCTGCACGGATGGCAGCTGCCATCCTACCAGACCCCTCTTCCGACTGTGACACTGACATCCTCGGTCCATGACATGAAGAACTGGGAAAAGGTTGCAGCAGGGAGGTGGCGTGTGCGTGGCCACCGGGGAGCCTGCCTTTCCTGCACGTGCTTCCAGAGTCAGCCAGCTCACATTTCAACTGAACTCGGTCTGGAGGTGGACATATTCAGCACACATCCTTCCTGGGGAAAGGCTGTCATCCCTGAGACACTGCTTCCTCCAAGCCCATTGACTTCCAAGACGTGGCATGGTGTGTAGAGAGCAAGTTAAAACATTAGAAAAAAAGGTTTGATTTCACATGTGTTACTGGGCAAATTGACATTCTCCAGAGGAGAATATAGATGAGAATTGGAATGGCAAAAAAATGGAAAAAACTCGTGGGTTGAGATAAAGACAGTTTAATAGGGAAAGTAAAAGTCACACGCAAAGCAAAATGAGGAATTTGTTCACTGCTTCCCATGGGCAGGCAGGTGTTCAGCCATCTCCAGAAGAGCAGAGCCTCATCACATGTAACAGTGACTTGGGAAGACAAATATCATCACTCCAAACTTCCTCCCCTTCCTTCTTCTTCCTCCAGTTCTACATGCGGAGCACAACACCAATACAGTATGGGATATCCCTTGGGTCATTTGGGGTCATATGCCCCAGCTGTGTCCCCTTCCAATTCCTTGTGCACCCCCAGCCTCCTTGCTGGTGGGGTGAGTGAGGAGCAGCAAAGGCATTGGCTCTGTGTAAGCCCTGCTCAGCAGTAACAGAAACATCCCTGTGTTATCAACCCTGTGTTCAGCACAAATCCAAAACATAGCCCCATACTAGCTACTACTGAGAAAATGAACACTATCCCAGCCAAATCCAGCACAGAGGCCACACTTTCTCCTCAGCTTTAGACACCTGCATAAATGTTGACAAAGTTTTGCACATAACCTGAAGCATTTTTAGAGGAGGTGTCTCATGTGATCTGGAGTGCTGTCCATTTCTGGTGCCTCCATACAGAGTCAATCTCATTCAAGACAGGCTTCAAGGTTATACCTGCTGGCCTCCTTCCCCTACCAGCACTCATCCCAGCAGGGGTAGTAGTCGGGGTCTTTCTCTGCCAAGGAGAAGGGGAGTAAGGAGCTGATGCTGCACTACCCCAGTGCTTGGGGTTGATGCCAGGGGCTGTCCAGACAAAAGGAAGCTGGTGCCCAGACAAACAGCTGAAGGTTTGGTTTTGCATTACGGGCTGCTCAGACAGAGCTTTATTTGCTCTTTACCTTATGCCAAATAGGGAATCCCTGTGGGAAGTAGACACTCAAACTAATGTTTCCCCCTGGGCTGAGAATGTGGGGACATTAAATCACCAGTTTCAGGATGACCTTGTACCTCTGTGTAATAGTCACAGAGATCAGTGGAGATGCGGCTCCCCTCCTCCTCTTCCTCAGCTTTCCTACTCTGTTGTCTCAGTTTCTTCATCACCCTCTCCTCTTCTCTTTTCTCCTTAGTCTGCACAGATCCATATGGCTTTAACAGAATATCATTAACCTGCAGCACTACAGAAGGCTGGTGCTTTCTTAAAAACCTGCCACTTTCTATTTTTACCCTCTCTGAAGTACAGGCGCCTCAGACCAAGCTGAGGGGGCTGACCTGCTGCTGTGAGCTGATCTTGACTGCTCTATCCCTGCACAAGTCTTATCCTCCTGGTGCTTCAGAGATGCCTTGGACTCCAGGTTATATCTTTTCAAACTGTGGCCCCTTAAGAAATTTGTACTATACCCTGCCTAAAATGGGTAGGAGGAAACTTGCCTTTTCAGATATGCATATGCAAATGAGGATGCTGTGAAATTTGAATAAGAGTATGTGGTTTTGCTCAGGTGTACTTGTACACCCCCCCCAGCTCATTGTAAGTTTGCGTTTCTCACATGGCTTTTTAAGCAAGAGTCTGATGATAGTTTGTATCACTAAAAAAAAAAAAAAAAGACTCTCCTTTTTTTGTTTCCCTCAATCTAAGTTATATTTTCCTCATTTAATGGCTGGATAAGCAAATATTCACTGCTTTCATTTCATGTGGTTGCTTTCTATTCAATCATAATGATATATCTTCATGTAGTACTATGGTGTATAAGTTGGGATGAAGGGAGTGTAGATTGTTTTCTCTTGCAGGCTGATTGCAAACCTTCTCAACATTTACCAGTCATTGTACTGGCAGCCAGTTTAATCACATATTCGTGGTAAGGGAAAGCACATTGGGCTTCAAAGATACTTACAAATTGCCTTTTTGTGAATGTCAAGTTATTTTGCCTCAGAATTAAAAAAAAAAGTCTTAACACTATGAGATCCAGCTGGACACCCAACTTTCCAAACTCCAGGAATGCTAACATTAAAATTTGAAATTAAATGAAAACCAAATCTTTAAACCTTATGAAATCATCAAGTTTCATCTTGAAAGCTATCTCAAATGTCTAAAGTTCAAAACTTGTAGATTGTACTGGTGTGACTGAAAAACTTTTTTTTTGCAGCAGCAGATTTTTGCTTCAGTGTTCAAACTCTGGAGCAGAGGAACATAAGGCATAGTACCAGATTTGGGCATTTTATATATCCTCTAGTGAAAATTGCTTATATAACTTGAACATGCAGTTCAAGCCTTGCAGTATCATCCTGACTCTGAGGATTCACCATGGTTGCTGGCTCCCAAAACCAGGCTGTTCCATATCGGCTGTTTAAATGTCTAACGTATATTTATTAAAAAAAAACCCAAAAAACAAAAAACAACCAAAAAAACCTGCATGGGCAGGTCGTTGCTTACCTGGAAACAACTCTGTGTTTACAGAAAGCTGTGGTTTGAGGGACCTTATAATTTACTACAATTTATTTCTTTCATGAGTTAGTAGGTACAAAAAAGGCTTCTTTTTCTTCTTTCTTCAGCTGCAACATAATGAAGTGGCATACATCAAAATCTGCATTTCCACTGCATACAAGGAGCAAGCTTTGCTGTACACAGGGCTCAGTTGTCATGGAAGGAAGACAGGGTTGAAGTGACCACACACCATTTTTTATTCTCTCCCTCAGTCTCTGCTGGATCTGGTGCATTCTCTTTATAAGAAACTGCTATTACAGTAGGGTGTCACTTCAATCCCTGTTCACAGGTGTTACTTCATAGTTTTTGGTTGGGTTTTTTTCACCATGAGATAATTAAAACATAAGAACAGATAATTTTGGGATGGTTAAGTAAAGCCTTTGAGCTCTTTGTACTTCGGTACAAATTTCCAGGTAAATTTTTCAGTGCAGAAATCTGTTCTTGCCCAGGGGTCATACTCCAGTTCCTGTAGTCTCTGGGTCAGAGTGTTTTTTCTGACTTCATCTCACCTAGGAAAGCATGGGTTGTCTCAGTAATGTTCATGCCTGCCATGAATCTCTTATTCCAAGGTCCCATATTTCTACACTTAGGGCTGTGGGCTCTGAATATATTGCAATGAAGGACCTGAAGCTGCCTAGGATCATAAAGTGATGCCTTGCAAGCTTTGAAATGCCTCCCAAAGGGTACTACAAGGATCCTTGTAAGTACTGTCCTGCTACTGTCCCTCTTTGAGTAGGATGGAGTCATCTCTGGTTTTATTACTCTCCTTTTGAGGAAATAGGTACAGTCATTGTGTGGAAAGACAGGAAGCTGGGATCTTATGACCTAAAAGGACAATCTGCATGAAATTCTTGAAAGGTGAAAAGTTCTGTATGTGTGATTTTACCTATTAGTGAGTGTGGAAGGTTTTCACTGCTGTCCTTGCCTATTGAAAGCATGTGATTTAATTTCTTCCTGTTATCGAGATTGTTGCCCTTGCTTTTTCTTCCTTACCTTTCTCCTTTTGTACATGGTTGCTGCTTCTGATGCAGCTTGTATCTCCTTTATACAACCCTTGCTGTCTTATCGTTCAAAACTGCCTTCAGTCTTGATAAGAGCACAACAAAAAGCAAAGCACATCATGGCCACAGACCAATATTGGCTCATGGAGCATCTTTGAAGTAACAACCTTGGTTTCTCACTTTGCTTAACAGCTTCTGTTTCAGACCCATTTGACCCAGTTTTCACAGAGCTTGAGAACTCATCGCCCGCTTTACTTGGTGTCTGCTACACAGTTCACTCTGTTCAGTGATTTTCAATTGACCTTTCCAGTTTATCTTGCTTCTTTGTCACCAGCCAACCAAAGGGCAGGTACTGGATATGTTTAAGGCAGCAGGTTGCTAATGTGGGCACTGTTTGGCCAGTGGATGTGCATCCCTGCAGCAGTGTGAGGAATGACAGAAGGATGTACAGCTTGCTGGTAGAAGACAGCTGATTTCAGAGCTTAAAGGCTTTGCATATTAGAGCCTGTGCCAAGGAATATTAAATATTATTCCATGTTCAGAAATAAAACTCTGCAGATGATACTGAATGGTATTTCTCTGTATCTTCCTTTCCAGTTTTCCCAAAGAACTCCTCAAGGCCAGCGTGTAATTTTGGAAAGATTCAGTCCCTTCTGTAAGTGTCTGCCTACTGTACCTATCTTGTCTTTTCAATTATGATGCTGGTTTAGACTGTATATGTTCTTTCATGTCCTGGAGACTGACCCTGTGTGATTTTGCTTAGAGAATAATAATTAATTTTATTTTAAAATAAATCTAATTTTATTCTTTTACCCTTAGAACATGATAATTTTTGAAAGTAGAATAGCTCGCTGGATTCTAAGAACTGGGTGGCTTAAAGGGGCAGTTATGGAAGCTAATCCTTCACTTTCCAAGTTGCTGACTCAATTCCCATTAGCACAGTAGTGAGCAATGTTGCCATCTGACAACTGCCTGCAGCTCACATCAAAATGAGATGGTGATTTAAGGCCAGTCTTTGGGGCTGAAGGGAAACTGAAGGAAAAAAAAAAACTCAGAAAGACCCTCTAATCTCTACTGCAAGTTGGGACCCTGTGAGCACCCTTGGCTAAGTACCAAGAACTGAGATGAGAGATGTACACATGGCATTCTGCTTGGAAAAATTCCTTATCTCAGTGAGTAAACTCAGCCCATCCTTCACAGGTCATGGTGTGACTCAGGCTTCAAGATGCTTTGCAGCAGCAATGGCCCGACTAGCCAAATGGTAATCTTAAAATGTGGTGGATACTGGGTGCTTTCAGTTACATGAGAGTGTGTAATGGGTCAATTTTCTTTTAGAAAAAACCTCATGTTTAAAGAAGTCTGTAATTTCTGCAAAAACTCATGTAAATACTTTGGCATTCCTGAAAATCTCTACGTCTTCCAAGTGTAACACACTTCAAGACTTTTCATGAATGAAGAAACAAAATTTGACCTCTTAGATGAATCAGCTTCCGTGTTTGCAGTGGCACTACAAGACTGGGGATACAGTGCCATTAAAAGACCGTATGTGCTACCTCCAGAGCTTACCTGTAATGAGAATATTGCTGATTTCATACCTTGATTTCAAGTTACTTATAAGCTGCATAGGTCTGCTAGGAGATTAAAATATTGGATTGAATGGAATGGGCAACACAGGGAAAATATTCATCAATCTCTGACTTTCATAAAACAGAGACTTATCTGCAAAAATATCTTTTCAATCACTTGTAATTACGGCTGTCCACTGATAACCTCAGGGCCAGGATGAGACATTAGATTAAGGCCATCAGGTGTGCTGGATTTTACAACTTGGCTGATTTAATGAGTTACTTCAATAGGTATTATAATTGAGGTGAATTAATTTCTTCACTGTGTGACCAGGTCTCCTTGTTAGAAGTCATGTTCCCTGGTCTGGCAGACAGTGCAGCCTGGAAGATCAGCTCAACACACAAGGTTAAGCCATGGGAAAGCGTCTTTTCTTAAGCAGAGATGTAGTTCTACCCGCTGCTTAAATACTACTCTATTAATTCTCTAATTCACAAGAGTGTTAGGGGATGCTGTCCAGTGTTCAGGACAAACAAAATCAAAGTTTGTTACAGTATTGATCTTCTCTGAGTGAAAAAACAGAGCAGAAAACCCTACCTCACTTGAAGCTTGCCCATCTCCTCACTCTTGTGTCCTCCCACATTTTATTTAGAGATACACAATTCACATGCCAGCTGTCCCTTACAAATAGTGGCAAATGCAGTTCACCTCCAGATAGACACTCCTTCTTTTGCTAGCTCTATCCTGACACAGGAAAAGCCAAACATGGCACTTCTGGAGGATTTGAGAGTGGAGGGATCCAGAGTTAGCGTTGGAAAAGAGAGGTGTGAGATGAAACTAAAAAGCTAACAAGATGTCTTTTTTTGTTAAATTTTCAACTGTCCTACTGTAGCATCAGCAGACCCTGATGAAAGGGTGAAAAAAGCTAGAGTGTTGATTTTTCCAGTGTCAGTTGAGACTCTGTCCAGGAAACAGAAAGTATTTTATAAAATATGCCTTTGTAGGTGTTGGAATATATTGGGCTTTGTTACTGGTAAAAAATACCTTCTTGATTCTTTGTTACCCGTGTTCTCATTATAGAGTAAATGGGAGTTTTTCTTTGAACAGTGGAACTCACCTGATAATTTTGAAGCATTTGGACAGTTTTGTTGCAAGTTGCTATTTTCAAGCTCAGTAGGAGGATATAAAATATGACTGATACATAACTCTTAGCGTGAGGCACCAGAAACAAGTCAAGAAGGCAAAATGGAGAGCTAACTTGCTGGTTATACTTCATATGCCAAACGTTCTTCTCCAAGCCGGAAGGCATTAGACATGAACAATAAGAATTGTCTGTATTCTCACAGTGCACAGGTTAAATTCCATTGTTCTCTTCCTCTTCACACATTCAGTTTAACAACAGCCATGGTTTAAGGTTAATTAGATTAGTTTCACGTATTTTGAAAGCCATGGAAAGATGAAGAGCAGCAAACAGATAAGACGATCAGGAGAACCCCACTTTCTATTTCTGGCTTTGAGGCTGCATCATCCCTTTCCACCTCTCTGCCACACATTCCTTATGAAAAATCCATTAGTTCAGATTGCTTTTTTAAGAAAAGCGTTTGTTTCAGAAGACAAAACCTCTCACTGAACCTGTGCAAGAAGTCCATGATCCTTGCCTGTTACAAACAGCTTTTATACATTCAAGGCTGGGCAATTTCACGGAGAAAAAGTACAGATGATGTCCAAACTCAGGCAGTGGATACACATATTTTTCCACCAGTGCTGAAGCTGAAATCACTGACAGATTTTAGTGTTGGCCTTGGTGTAGCAAAAAAACTCTTACAGGTCTTACCCTCGAATGTCTGCACTCTCATGCTGGCATAAATGCAGTGATAATTTACGCCTGATTCACATTTTTAAGGCACTCAGAAGAAATTTGAGAAGAAAGCACTGAGCAATAATTCATTGGGTCCATGCGAGAAAATCAAGACACCAGAATATTCAGTAAAAATTAGGTGGCCTAGGATGCGGTGGGAAACCTAGTTGGCCAGTTTAAGACAGATATCTAACTCTTGGATGGCTTATAAGATGTGATGTCTGTCTTGGTTCTCACATGTTGACCTAATCAGTTTCATACCAAAGTAATTCAACTTATTCATGCAGGCATGAGAGGAGAATGAGGTCTTTAAATAATTAAAGATTTGTAAATGTCGAGTATAAAATAGGTGTTATCTCCTGGTTTTCAGTTGTTAGTTCTTTCTGCCTCCTGAATGCCTCATTGAAGGCTTTTAGTAGTATTAAAATACAACTTCTACACTATAGAGTAAGAGTTTGTTGCCTCTGTCTGTCTTATATGTGCTTCAAAACTTTTGTTTTACTATTTTCAAAGGAAGATTTTTAGCAAAAACCTGACTTCAGTTTGAGTTTTTAAATTTAAATTTGTCGTAAAATGTACTTAAACCTATTATAAATGCAGCAAAGTAAGAAACAGGCTTTTTTCTTTTTCTTTTTTTCCAAGGTCTTGGCTTTGTGTCTGCTGAGCTAATGGTGTCAGGAAAGCGAGTTAAACTTTTGCTGGTGAAGATGGACTTGTTTTCTCAGGGGCAAGTGGTTTCAAAAGTCTCTATTGGTGCACTTTGTTCCCTGGCAGGAGTGGGGAGCCACGCCTGATTTAATTTTGGCAGTTCTCTACATTCACATGCATACCATCAGTCTTACTCTGTTTTTCATTTGGTCCTTTCACACAACATAGCGGGGAAAGAAGCATTTCTTTTAGTGAAAAATGTGATTGTGAACACATGAATTATCAGCAGCCTGCAAGCAGAGCTTGCAGTCTTCTAGAGCTCACTTCTGTGTAGCAACTGACATTGTTCATTTAATTCAGCACTGACTTTATACAGGTTTCTAAAGTATCACTTACAGTTTTGTTATTTGACTTCAATAGCAAAAAACCAACATAGGTGACCTATGCTTAACTCAAAAGAAGTAATAAAAGAGCATATGTTTATTAAGCAATAATATAGGAATCTTAATAAGCTATTTCTACAACTGCTTCTCAAACCAGAAGTATGCATTCTTCAAATGAGCATTGGGTACTCTTTTCCCAAAAGCCATTTAGTATTGTGGCTAAGAAAAACAAATTGGTCAACAATGGATTGCAGTATGAGCAATGTTTTGAGATGAAGTTATGTTTCTTTCCTCCTCCTGGGTAAAGGCTTCCTAATCTGAATTTGTCCAAATTAAAATTGTCAGTGCAATCAATGTACTGATTCACAGACTAACTGTGGGTGAATCTTGCACAGAAACCAGGAGTTTATAGCAGTCTACTGAGATTTGTCTTAAAAAAATATGATTTTCTGAGCTTTTACTATTTCAAAAAAATTGGAAAAATACCTTTATTATTCATTCAAATGTAAAATAATTGATCTGAGATACAACTACTTTATAAAGCATATTAAATGATGTATTTTTACATAGAATTTATCTAATACATATCAATTACTGCCTTATGTCTGGAAGAGTAATGAAATAGTTGTTTCAGAATTCTCAAGTCTGGGCTTCCTTTTGTTGTAAAACCTTTCTTTTTATCCAAAGCCAAAATTCCTTGTGCAGTTGTTTTTTTTGTTAGTGTTGTTGTTGTTTGGTTTTGTGTTGTGGTTTGTGTTTTTTTTTCCGCTGGAAGTCAAAATTAATGGACCATTCAGAAAGAAACAATCTCTGTAAGGAAAGATGTAAATCAATCATCTGCGTGTAGCTGATGTCCCCATGTGATCACTTGTTCTCAGGAGACTACAGGGCATGGAAATATACCCCTATCTGCTGACCTGCTTATTCTTGAGGAGAACAGCTTGTTAATGCCTGTCTGGTGGAGCTGTCTCCCTTCTTATCCTACTCTCAAACCAGGATTGTCCGCTGTCCATCTTACTCAGATTTTTAAATATCAGACTCATCGTCTTTCAATGTGGGGCAGTGCACTGTGACACCATAGGTACTATCTTCTCTTAATATCTGCATTCCTCCACTGTCACCCACTTACAGCCTACTGTTCCCATCACAGTTGTGGCTATCTCAGTACATTTTCAGAAGGCTTTAATAAAAATTATATGTTAGCTGTTTTTTTAAGGCTCTTTAAAACCCTGTCTGGCTTGGAAGATGTTCTGTTATCATAGGAGGACTGTGGTTGGTTGCTAGCTCTCAGAATGCTTGTGAGCACAGAAAACTTTCTTACCAGCTCATCTCTTCAGCTCCTGCTCAGGTAAACAGGCATGAATGTATTTCCCTTCGTTTGTTCATTTTCCAGCAGTTCTACATAAGACTGTAAATTCTAAGGGATGTGTGCTGTCTTTTACACTCCCTCAAAAATTTGGTTATGTGCTATATTTACACTAAAAACAGTGTAAATATACTCTGTTATTTCCTCTAACAATAGTTCTGACAGACTCCCTGAAGCTGTTACCTGTGATGTGCTTTGGATCAAGCCTAATGAACTGCAGTTATTTGAGGGGGAGTTTATTGTTGACACCTTTGTCACCAGACCAAATCCCTTGGTTCTTTACAACAACCCTCCTGGATGCAGTAAATAAGATCTGTGGGCAGTGGCTGGATGATGCACTGCCTGAAGTCAGGTATAATAGTTTAATTGACTAACTTCTGAATCGGTATGTTTTGAATAGGTTAATCCTAATAATCTATCAGCACAGAAATGGAAATAAGGACTGAAACGTTAACATTGCCTAGTTTAGTTCTGTTGAGGTGAAATACCCAAACAACTTCCCTCTGTGGAGAAGGGAGCTCAGCATTACCAAGGCAAGGGTTGTTGATTTGAAGTAATGGAATTTCTTCTTTTATAATCAGTGATGAGATGCTAAAAAGAACAAATATATTCAACTGCAAATTTCACACAAAATGTAGTCCACAAACCTTTGGAATACAAATAGTGTAAAAATCCAGTTGGAAGCAGGCTAGCTCCAAGAAGAACAGCACCCAATTTTTTGTGCTGTATTGTACCTTAGAGTATGAGCCCTTCTTGGAGAGATACAGTAGTTGGGTAAATCTCATCCCTTGTGCTGACAAGTCTCATCCTGCAACCAGGGTATGACATGTGAATTTAAGATTTAGTATGTATCACACAGTGATACATAAATACTGATTAATAAATCGCAGCCCTGCAAGGATTTTAGTCTGGAGCATGTTTGTAGCTAAGATTTAATTAGTTGGCTTTACATCCTGAATATGGAAGTTCAGCACACACTTTTTTATGTGAATAGTCCCCCTGCAATCAAGGGGAACAACTATCAAGGTCGTAGCAAGCTTCTTGTCTGCCACCAATGTGAAGCCTGCTGCAGATGTTTACACAGAGTATGATTTTTAAAATTGCATGCATTTATTTACTCTGATAGAATTATTTGCCCCAAGTCAAGTGAGTAATTTGTGTGGATCTAAGATTTAATCTCCTAAGGAAAGTCTCCTTTTTAATTCTTATCCTTTATCCTGTGCTCCAAATTTCTCCTTCTTCAATTAGGCACTTCTATATGCTGCAAAATGTATTGAGCACCCATAGTTACATCTGAAAAATGTCAACAGAGAACACAAAATGCGTTTTCCTGTGTTTGAGAGCCTTTTTAGTAATTTGGAGTGGCAGCAGGATGACTGCAGCTGATGCAAAAGGAAAAAGTATGGTTATTAAGCCGCATAGGTAGCAAATTATCTCAATAGTTCATATTTAATCTTTTTTTCTGTTTGGGTTCTAACACTGGCACTGAGCTCTTGGTTCATGATAAAAAATCAATATATATTTAGTCTTAATTACAGTTCATCACTTCACTCTTTTAGTAATTTTGATTATTTTGCTACTTGATTCAGCACAAGAATAGAATCAAAGTATCATTTGGAATGGAGGACTAGGGAAATAACTCCACCAAAAAAGAGTTTGTTGAGTAAAAATGTGTTGTCTTATTGCCTGTAATCAGTAACACTAGAAGTGTGAAGGAAGTAAATGCTGTCTTTATCTGCTGGCAATGTTGTACTCTTAGCTGCTGCTATCATTTCAAAATAATCCTTATCTGAATGGATGAAAATTCCTTCTCCTTTTCCTTAGAGTGACTGTTGTCCTTCTGTTCCTAAGTGTGATGTGTGCCATGGACGAGGGAACTAAATGAACTTACTGCCTCTGTTTTTCCATCTTACCAAGTTCAGAAATCACTTTCAGAGCAATCCTGTTTAGTCACAAAGCTGTCTGCAGTTCAAAGATTATTGTGACATTATTATTATTAGAAATCACTGCAGGGACAACTTGCCAAATGAACCATTAAAAGCTAGCCAGAGTCACTGAACCAGAGTAAAATTCATTAACAGCTGCTTGGGGCAACATATGGTCTTGGAAGGTCTTTATCTTTTTAACCATTTGTGTCTTCCAGTGTCTGTGGTAGAGCCCTCCACTTCTCTTTCAATCTCATTTGAATGTGAATAGCCATTTCAAAAACTGCAACTTCCTCTAAGTGACAAGCTCATTTAGTGTCACTGTTCAATTGGACCATGTACTGACATGCAGAAATTTGAATTAAAGGGAGAAAACACCTTTTACTACTAAGGAAAACAGTAAGTTCTTTTCTGCTTTGAGACCTTTTCTTGAATCATTTTGGCTGTTGCTTTCCCCTATGTAATCTGAGCACCTCTCTTGTGGCTGTTGTTTTTGAGGCTGAGGTTTCAGAGATGCTAAACCAAAAAAAAAGGAGGTCGAAACACCGTTCCTGTAAATGGAGTTCCCACAATTAGAGCCTAGTGTTCAAAATCTGAGCAGCAGCTTGCCTGTGCCTTAGAGTATGTGCCAACACTGCCGTCTAGCTTCTGCAAGGGTTTTGTGCGCTTTTGCTTCTTGGTTGCTTGTGTTCGTGTGTTAACCCAGATTTGTTGAGCCTCTGTTGGTGAGCCAAGGTCCTGTAGTATTGACTTCTGTTGGGACACACAGAATCATTTGAAGTGGTCACAGCACGAGAGGAGGGATTGAAGATGACAGCAGCACACAGTAGAGGAGATCTGAAGAAGTGGCAATGCATAAAAAACCTGCCAGTCTGTATGCGGAGATAAGGAAATGAAACTCATCTTTCCAAACTCTTACAAGGTATTTGCCAGCACCACAACTCAGACAAACCAGTTCTAGGCCTGTTCAGTGTTTCTAATCACAAAGCACTTCTAAAGTCCTTGAACAGGGCCTTCTGACATGTCACCCTCCAAAGTGTCTTTTGGGCTCAGTGTTGACTTCTGCATTCCTGTGTGTCTCTCTCACCCTTATCCTTCTCTGTCTCGTAACATGCATACATCTTTTTGACTCTTTCACCACGGAACCTGTACCTTTTGCTTCTCGGTCTGTGGTGACTTGAGAACTACCTGCAGTCTGAAGTACTGTCTTTAGGTTTAAATGCATTTTACGTCTGGTCATCTTGGGATTTTAAAAGACTGTTTGGTTTCCGTTTACCATGAACTTGTGTGTGTTTACCAAAATTTGTATTTATATAGCCTTTAGGCTATAGGTAGTATTGCATATATAATAGAGAGGCTAACGAAAGCATATAATTTTTATTAAGCAGGCAGAGAGCTCTATTAAACTCTAGTTTGAAACTGCACAAATCCTGCATTTTCAAACAACATGCAGTGCAGGGTTGTAATTATGTTCCAGCTTCCTTGGTGGTGCAATGTGTAAGAAGTTGATTATCATCATATGTTAAAGTGATTTAAAGCTGAATTTAGTCCAGAGTGGTCTAACTAATGATTTTGTTTCTGGCTGTTTTCAGTAGCCTTCCCTAAATAACTCAGCTACAACATTAGAATCATAGGATCATAAAGGCTGGAAAAGACCTTCAAGATCAGCAAGTCCAACCTTTGACCAATTGCCACGCTGTCAATTAGACCATAACACCAAGTGCCATGTCCAGTCATTTCTTGACACTTCCAGGAATGGTAACTCCACCAATTCTGTGGGCAGCCTGTTCCAGTGCCTGGCCACCCTTTCAGTGAAGAAATTCTTCCTGATGTCCAACCTGAACCTCCTCAGCACAACTTGTTACCAGGGAAAAGAGGCTGATCCTCACCTGGCTACAATCTCCTTTCTAGGTAGTTGTAGAGTGTGATAAGGTCTCACGTGAGCCTCCATTTCTCCAGGCTAAAGAAAACCAGCTCCTTCAGCCACTCCTCATATGACTTACTCTCTAGCACCTTCACCAGCTTCATTGTCCTTCTCTGGACTTGCTCCAGCACCTCAGTGTCTTTCTTGAGGGGCCCAGAACTGGACACAGGACTTAAGGTGTGGCCTCTCCAAGTATAGATGGACTGTTACTGCCCTGGTCCTGCTGGACACACGATTTCTGATCCAAGCCAAGATGCCACTGGCCTTCCTGGCTATCTGGGCACACTGTTGTCTTGTGTTCAACTGGCTATCAATCAGCAACCCCAGGTCCTTTTCTGCTGAGCAGCTTTCCAACCACTCTTTGCCCAGCCTGCAGCGCTGCCTGGGGTTGTTGAGGCCCAAGGTCAGACCTGGTACTTTACCTTATTGAACCTCATATTGTTGGCCTTGGCCCATTGATCCAGCCAGTCCAGATCCCTCTGCAGAGCCTTGCTGCTCTCCAGCAGATCAACACGCCCACCCAGCATTTGCAAACTGACTGCAGGTACACTAGATTCCCTTGTCCAGATCATTGATGAAGATATTAAACAGGACTGGCTGCAATATTGAGCCTTGGGGAACCCCACCAGTGACCAGCTGCCAACTGAATGCAGCACCATTCACCACCACTCTCTGGGCCCAGCCATCCAGACAGTTCCTTTACCCAGCAAAGAGTGTATCTGTCCAAGCCACAGACTACCAGCTTTTCTGGGAGAATGCCGTATCAAAAGCTTTACTGTATCAAAAGCTTTACTGAAGTCCAGGTAGATAATACCCACAGACTTTCCCTCATCCGCTAGGTGAATCACGTTGTCATAGAAGGAAATAGGTTGATCAAGTAAGACCTGTCTTTCCTTAACCCATGTTGGCTGGGCTCGATATCCTGCTTGTCCTGTACATGCCATGGGATCATACCCAAGATAATCTGTTCCACAGCCTTCACTGGAACCAAGGTTAGCTATCCTTACATATTCTTATCAACCTTATAATTATCATGTATCCATGGGTACTGCTTCATGTTAATGAGGTAAGGTTGTATTTCAAAGAGAATCTTTTGTCTCTGTTGAAGCAGATGTTAGTATTGCTGAGTATCTGGCTGAATCAATTAATCATTTCATTAAATAGAAGTCCTCTTAGCTATGCTAATCAAAAACATGGTGTTCACAATTTTTCCAAACAACCTCCTGAAACCTAAACAAACAAACAAACCACTTCAAGACTAATAAACCAGTCTTGCTTTGATATATAAGCTATGCTTTCTTAAATAGAATTAAAAAGAAAAAAAAGATCTGAGGGATATTTCATCAGCATTAAGCACATATTCCTTTAGCCATCTCTGGTGATCTTATCTGAAGGGTTAAAGCTGCCTAAATGTAGTTATTTGCTGTACCATTTTCAATGTGACAAGAAACACATACTTTTTGTTCTGAACTGCATCTTCACGGGTGAGGAGAGGATGATGGATGCTGAACACTGGGTCAAAGCCCTTCTCATGACATTCCAGAAGCAAGTTGAGGGGGTTTCTATGTGCTTCTTGACTTCCGTGAGTCAGCACATGAGCACAAGCTGAACAGAGAGTTTGAAAGGGAAGGAAAGGTGGAATATATAAGCTAGATGATAACACTGTGAGCAGCTTCACAGACAGATTCTTCAGAGAGAGGTAGATCAGTTTATTAAGAAATGAAACAACTGGTATCAAAACTTCATAGGTATGGTTTAAGCCCAGTGGGCAACTAAGCACCATGCAGCTGCTTGCTCACTCCCCCATCCAGCAGGATCAGGGAAACAATCAGAAGCACAGAAATGAAAAACCCTACAGGCTGAGATAAAACCAGCTTAATAGGTGAAGCAAAAGCCATGCACGCAAGGAAAGTAAAACAAAGAATTTCTTCACCATTTCCCATGGGCAGACAGAGATGCCTAACAGTGCTTAACTCATGCTTAGCAGTGAGTTGGGAAGACAAATGCCATCCCTGCAAATGTCCCTCCCTTCCTTCTTCTTCCTTCAGGTTTATATGCTGAATATGATTCTATACGGTGTGGGAGATCCCCTGGATCAGTCGGGATCACCTGTCCTGGTAGTGTCCCAGCTTCTTCGAACTTGTGCACCACTAGACTCCTTGTGGGTGTGGTGGCTGAGGAGCAGAAAAGGCTCTGTGTAAACACTGCTTGGCAGTAATAAAAACTACTTTATATTATCATCACTTTTTTCAGCAAAAATCCTAAACAAAGTCCCATACTAGCCACTATGAAGAGAATTAACACCACCCCAGCCATGATCAGTACATTCTCTACCCCTTCTTTCATATAATTTATGTCATGCTCTATTCCTACATAACTCAATACAACCTCATTAACACCTCCCATCCTCTTTCCAGCCTTTGATATAATACACAGACATCGTTCCATTAGTCTATGGACCACCTCTGCAAATGTCCATCAGATGTCCACAGGTCTCCACAAAATGTCTGTTGAATTCATTTACTCCATGACTTTGGGCTCCATCTGTTCTAGTGGTCACTCAGGACAGGAGAGGTGGTGTGCTGAGTGGAGTTACTGAGCACCAAAGCCAGTTCAGGTCAGGTCACCGCTGTGCTGCAACTGCTTCTTCTAAGGCTTCTCTCCTCCATTGGTTTGTGTGGTTCTTGTTATAATAACTCAAAATATGGCTTACAACAATTTAAAGACACACCTATTACAATGTCCACCCCTGGTCCTTTCATGCCAGGTTATAGGGTTTAGTATTGTAATGAAGTCCTCCCCTTCTAGTCTGGGTGCAACAAGGGGTTCCAGCTATAGCAATTAGTCTCCACCATGGACTTCCATGGGATGCAGAGGGATAGCCTGCCTGACCACAGCCTTCACCATGGGCTGCAGAGGAATCTTCTCCAGCACATCAAGCACCTCCTCTCTTTCCTTCTTCTTCAGGGGAAGGACCCCTCACACTCTTCCCCCTGCACTGTGGACTCATCCACAGGTCACAGTCCCTTTGACTCAACTCACTGGAGTTCCAGCCTGTCCAATACAGCAGCACAGATACAGCAGCAATGCTCTGGCCACCCGCCAGCCCAGGCGCATTGCCAGGCTGTTATCAGAGTGCTCCCAGCCACAGCAGGCTGAGGTGATAACCAGCACAGCACAGCAGTGACCAGCTACTAACAAGCACTAGATTGCTATACATAAGTGAGCAAGCCCCATGGCAAGCACAGGAGCCTGCTGGTTAATAATTAAACAGCAATAAGAGCTGAACATTTCACCTAGCACATTCAAATAAAATCTGTCATTATCGGAACTTGCTGAGTCCCACACTGTGTCCCAAAAAAGGACTGTCGTGTTTTAACCCCAGCTGTCAACTACACACTCCATAACTGTTTGCACACTCCCCCACTGTGAAATAGGGAAGAGAATTGAAAGGGTAAGAGTGAAAAAACTCATGGATTGAGACAGAGACAGTTTAATAGGGAAAGTAAAAGTCACACACACCAGCAAAGCAAAATGAGGAATTTGTTCACTGCAGCCATCTCCAGAAGAGCAGGGCCTCATCACATGTAACAGTGACTTGGGAAGACAAATATCATCACTCCAAACTTCCTCCCCTTCCTTCTTCTTCCCCCAGCTCTATATGCCGAGCACCAATACAGTATGGGATATCCCTTGGGTCATTTGGGGTCAGATGTTCCAGCTGTGTCCCCTCTCAATTCCTTGTGCACCCCCAGCCTCTTTGCTGGTGGGGTGGGGTGAGGAGCAGCAAATTCAGCTGTTGCTGCTGCTGCATCCCTGAAATCTTGCATGGCACCAGCCTGCTGTGCTGCTAAGCAGGCTTGGGAGTGATGCTGGGGAGTATTTTGCCATCTCGTGGCAGCTCGCAGGTAAACCGTCTCTGCGTGATCATGAACACTCTCTACCCAGAAGGAACAAGAGAAAGTCTGATTTCCATAGCAGTGGCTGCAAAATGACACTTGAAAAGTTTGCAGAAGAGCAGAGCAACCCGTAAACCTACAAGGACCAATACCTCGGCTGATATGCCCACATGCAAGTGGCTTGCCCCCTCCAAGTGCTTGCCAGCGGTGGAAGGTGAAAGGAAGGCTGAGAAGACAACAGTAAAGAGGCCACAGCCTGGGGATCAGAGGCTGTTTCTATATCCTGCTCTTGGTGTCGTGCTGCTGGAGGTGCCCAGCTAGCCAGGGAAAGGAGAGGCTAACTACAGTCTGGTGACTGGTTGAACACCACAGCGTGGACAACAGCGCACTGAAGCTGAGCTCTTATGGCATGGACAGTGAGGGGTGATCCAGCCAGACAGCTTTGGCTCCGAGAAAGTCAGTGGAGAGGCAGAGAGCCTGTCAGCGCAGAAACCTTTGGAGGGGCACTGACAATTTTCATGTATTTGCAGGGTGATGCAGCTAACATGGGAGATGCTAAAGAAACTCAGTCTGAGTCTCCTGTTGACCTCCTTTCTCAGGGGAGCTGTTGCTGCTGTGCCCAAAGGGGCGTGTTCCCTCTTGCCAGGGCATACCAGAAAGAGGGCTGGAGGTTGTCCCCGGACAGGGACTGTAGGTCTCACTGTCAACAGCACGGGTACTGCCAGTGCTGTGGCTGCTGCTCAGGAGGACATGAGACTGGAACCCCTCCACACTCTTCCTCCCACAAAGCTGCTGGTGGGAAAAACTCCTGCTGCTGACCAAGGGACCCCAGAGGATCTAATGGCACAGGAAAAAGGTCCAATCCCCTCCAAAGAAAGGTTTTTCCCCAGCTTCAGTAGGTCTGTGGGTGGGATGATGTGCTGCCAGTCTGTGTCAGCAGTGGGAGAGGAGCCAGTAGACTTCTGTTCTTCCCAGCTATGTAGAAAACCAGCACCTAAAAGAGATCTCTTTTACTTCCAGAATGGCTGCCTTTCAGCTCATAAATGATAATCCACTGTGAACAGTCTGGAGTACCTTCCATCTTTTCGTTTTAGTGACCCAGACATAGACTGTGGACCCCACTTTGCCTAAGAGCTGACACACACACACAGCAGTCAGGAAGCTGACAGAGTATGACCATGGATGCAGATCCCTCCTATCATGCCAGTGATGGGAGTGGGTAAGGGTCTCAATGCCAGCAAAGGGTAGAGATGACAGCGAGGGTCTCCGCTCCAGCCACTGGGGCAGGACTGGTATGTGTGCCCCGGGTGCACCTACTGGGGGAACTGAGGGGAGAAAAGTGAGTGAATCCAGCATGCAAAGCAGGAATGCAGATCCCAGCCCACATGCCTGCTGCTGCCTGCTGTGAAGACAAGAGTGGTTGCATCTCCCCCAGGCACCAGGGAAAAGTATTGGGGCTGGGGATGTCACTCCTGAACAGAGGTGGGCTACCTGGCTGGTGGAGGCTCTGAGTCCAGGCAGAGTGTGAGGCACATGCCTGTGCTGTTACCTGGGGATATCTGCGGGAGTGGGGCACCTGTTGAGAAGTATGTGTTTGCTCCTGAGCAGGAAGCTGGACAGCTGGTGCGTGGGAATGAGTAAAATGGCTCAGGATATGGGGCAGGGTTATCACACTAACAGAAGGACTGTGCTGGTACTCTGGGAATCTGTGAGTTATGTGTGCTTTTGTGAACGTCAAACCATACTGGCTGCAGAAAAGGGACGTGGCTGGCTGTGCTCACGTTCTACACGAGTCCTAGTACTAATACATGTATGCGCTGTGGGAGGCAGCGCCTCATCTGGGAAGCAGCCTGCAGAGCTGGCCTTGTCTGTGCTTTGGCATATGTGTCTCTCACAGGTAAAAATCAGAAAGATGAGGTCTTCTCCTAAGAACTGTTTATGCTTTATTTACCTCTTCTCTCCTAAGTGCTATTCATGCTTTATTTGGCCAAAAGACTACAGGACTCCTCCAGCCTTCACTCTGCACCCTCGGAGACAAGGGTGGCCAGTGCTCAGGGCAGTCCCTGGGCCAGGATGCCGCTCTCCCGCTGCCCGTAGAGAACGAAGCCCCAAGAGAGCATCACCACGGCAGCCAGCGCCTGCGGGACAAAGCGCATCACGCGCTGACGGCGACACTGCCGGGAGTCCCCCCACGCTTTTATCCACCAGCGTCCGCTGCCTCCACCGAGAGGTGCTCCCAGCCCTGCTTCCCCCGGACACAAGGCAGAGCATCTGAGCTCCCGAGCTCGCCCCAGGCAGCACAGGGCGCCCGGTCCCTCCGCCCCGGCGGCGCCATCACTGCCCCGCCCCGGCCCGCGCTCAGCGGAGGCTCCGCCCCGGAATACGTCATCTCCAGGCGCGGATATGACGGGGCGGCGGCGGCGCCTCTGTCCCGGCAGGGCTCGGCGCTGCTCCGCGGCTCGGGAGGAGCAGTTCCCGTGGCAACGCCGCTCATGGCGGACCCGTCCCGGCGCCTGGCGGAGGCCGCCCGCCGCCGCCGCCGCCCGCCGGGGGAGGAGCGGCGAGAGCCTCCTGGCGCCGGGCGCTGCCGGACCCGCCACAGGCTGAAGGCGGCCGCGGCACTGGCCCGCGCAGGGAGCGAGGGACCGGCGGCGGTGAGTGCGGGCCTGGGGCGGGCGGGGGCGCCGGGCCCTCCGGGTAGCGGGCCGGGGGCGTCCCCAGGGGAGGGAGCGGGCGGGGAGTGGTCCCGCAGCGGCCCGGGCGGAGCCCCCAGGCCGTGAAACCCCGCGGGACGCGGGCCTCTTTGTGACGCCCCGTGGGCGCTCCCGGGGTAGCGGCCGCGCCCGTGTCCCTGCGCTGGTGCTCCCCCGGCCCCCGCGTGTCCGGGCGTGTGTCCCTCTGGCCTGCACGGCGCGCTTGGGGCCTGGTGTCCTGCCGGCGGGGAACACCTGCTTCCGGACTTGCTGCTAAATGCGGGCTTATCACTTTGGAAGTAGCGTGGCGACTTATTCCCGCTGAATTATAATGCCTTAGAATAACGCCAATGCCTAAAATAATTTTTGAGTGGATAGATTTTTTTTTTTACCCACGTTTGACATCTGTAGTGGTTTAACCTTTAGCCTCAGCCAGCAGCCAAGCCCCACGCAGCTACTCACTCACTTCTCCACCAGTGGGATGGGGGAGAGAATTGGAGAGGAAAAAGCCAGAAGACTCGTGGGTAAAGATAGTTTAATAGGGAAAGCAAAAGTTGTGCACACAAACAAAACAAACCAAGGAGATTTTGTTCACTTCATCCAATGGGTGGGCAGATGTTCAGCCACCTTCAGGAGACCAGGGCCCCGTCATGCATAACAATGACTTGGGAAGGTGAACACTCTGAATATCCCTCTCCTTCCTCTTTCTTCCCTCTGCTTTACATACTGAGCATGATGTCATGTGGTCTGGAATATCCCTTTGATCAGTTTGGATCACCTGTCCTGACTGTGTCTCCTCCCAGTGTTCCATGCATCCCCAGCTTCCTAACCAGTGTGGTAGTACAAAAAGCAGAGAAAGCTTTGGCTCTCTATAAGCACTGCTCAGCTGTAATAAAACATCTCGATATTATTAACCCTATATTCAGCACAAATTCAGAACACAGCCCTGCACTAGTCACTGTGAAGGAAGTTGATTACCCCAGCCAAAACCAGCATGACAACCTGATTAGATACAAAGGCAGTGTGTACCTGAGGATGGGTGTAAGAATGACACCTGGTTGTTTCTGCTTCAGTCTTAAAGACAAATACTTATCCTGGCAGGAACACATCCCTGGAGGCTGTCTAATCCAACAAGCTGTGTGTAGTCCAGCATGAGTACCCAACAAAAGAGGGACAGGGCGTTCAGAAACAGGATAGGTCCAGCAGAACTTGGAAGGTGATAATATAGCTCGAGTGCAATTACTTGTTTTGACTGGTTTCTCTTAAAGTACAGAACTAACTGTTCTCATATTTGTCATACATGAATGCTAGTCTTTTAGAGCTGTGTTTTGGAGGATACCATGTAAATCATAAACTTACTGACCACATTGAAGCAGTTATTTAAGAATGGGGAAGAAGACAGTCCTGCCTGTTACTTCATGATTCAAGTGCTCTTTAAAACTTGCGGCACTGAAGAGCTAGATCTCACTGTGAAGAGAAGCCTGACTAAGTAGTTAGGTCATGCTGCCTCTTTGTTCAGCATTTCCTTATAGCTACTTCTGGGTTTTGCAACCTTAAAAGTGATTACTATGGGTTTCCACATCTAGACAGTAAGATTTTTGCTTCTCAGTCATATCAATCATCTTTTATCTCTGTCTTTTCTAGAACATGACTTCAGTAGATAAAGAGTTTGCAGAAGACAGCAACTTTGCACCAAAAGCCAGCACCAGCAAGCTGCCAACAGATGCATCTCCTGACTCCAAATGCCCCATCTGCCTGGATAGATTTGACAATGTTGCATATCTAGATCGCTGCTTGCACAGATTCTGCTTCCGCTGTGTCCAGGAGTGGTCAAAAAACAAAGCAGAATGCCCCCTCTGCAAGCAACCATTTTTTTCCATTTTCCATACAATTCGTGCTGAAGATGACTTTAAGGAGTATGTACTCAGCCCTTTAGAAAACAGCTCTTTTGCCAGCCCTGATGGCCGGAGGTTTCGTTACCGTACTACCTTAACAAGGGAACGCCGCAATCGCAGTTCCCCTTCCCGAAGGATGCTGTCCCCTCCAGATAACGGGATGTTGTTTGAAGGGTTGTCAAGCGAGCCGGTGCGTCACAGACACCGAGAGATTCATCAGATGATGAGGAGGCTGGCCTCAAGGAGGCAGGCTAGCGCAGAGGGCAGATCTCTGCGGCAGATTCAGGAGGAGGACATGATCAACTTCCGCAGAGCCCTCTACCGTACTGGTGTGCGTATCCGCGGCATTCAGGATGGCGGCCGCTATCGAGACATCTCTGCAGAGTTTTTCCGCCGCAACCCTGCCTGCCTCCACCGGTTGGTTCCTTGGTTGAAGCGAGAACTTACAGTCCTGTTTGGTGCCCATGGATCTTTGGTTAATATTGTACAGCACATAATCATGAGTAACGTGACTAGGTATGATCTTGAAAGTCAGGCCTTTGCTGATGATTTAAAGCCATTTTTGCTGAATCGGACAGAACACTTCCTGCATGAATTCATCAGTTTTGCTCGTTGTCCTTTTAACTTAGAAGCATACGATCAACATGCCAATTATGATTGTCCTGCACCATCATATGAGGAAGGAAGCCATTCAGACTCATCAATTATTACAATATCTCCAGATGTGGCATATTCTCAAGGGCCAGATAACAGTTCGTCTGTGCCTGGTCTTGGTCAGGCCCCCTGGGATGATGAAACTCCAGGGCCTTCCTATTCCGTTTCAGAAGAGGTTCGTGCAACCATAGCTTCTCCTCTGGAATCATATGAAAGTTCTGATGAGGACTCTGCTACAGGGAGTCAAAGAACCAAACTGCAGACTCAGTTACAGGCTAATGTTGACTCAAATGACAGTGGCTCTTCCTCAGACAATTGTGTCATTGTTGGGTATGTAAAGCCATTAGCTGAGAGGACACCAGAAGTGGTTGAACTGTCCTCAGACTCTGAGGAATCCATCAGAGAAGAGAAAAGGGAGGATGTCAAGAAACAGCGTCTAGTCCAGTGTCACAGCTGGAGTGACAGTGAACGAAGCAGGAGCTTCTCACCATGTTCCCCAACGTATAAGGAAGATGCAGGTAGTTGTAGAAGCTGTTTATCTCCTACAGTTGAGAAGACAGAGTCAAAAGAAGATGAGAAGAAAAAATGTGAGGGAAAAGATCTGCCTCCACGGGACTTGAACTGGAGCCCCTCTCCAGGGAGTGACACAGTGTGTTCCCCTTGGAATCACAGGAAGGGAAAGTCTAGAAGCCCACAGTCCTGTTCACGGAGCAGTCGAGGCAGTCATGGCCATCGGTCTAGGAGGGAGCACCATAGCAAAAGCCAGCTTAAAAGGAGACGATCAAGAAGCAGAGATAGCAGCAAACACAGAAGCAAAAGAAGCAGTAGAAGGTCGAGGGCTCGTGACAGCAGAGCCTCTCTGAAAAGCCAGAGAGGCTCTCTGAGTGGTGAGAGCACTCCATCCAGAGAATTAAGCAGACCACGATCATGTAGCAAAGGCTACAGTAAAAGGAGATCAAGAAGTAGAGACAGTGATCGGTATTATGTAAGAGACAGTTATCAAAGTAGACATCAATGGGGTTCTGCTTTCTGTAGTAGAAAGGTGTTTGGGGATAGCTATGAATCCTCCAGTAGGAGGAGGACACGATCTAATACTTTTTATTCGAGGCAATCTGCTAGTCCAGAATACAGGATACGGTCATTTATTGAAAGGACAGACCTGCATAGCCAGAGGGGACTCCATGAGAGACACTATTACTGTTATGAAAGATGCAGGTCAAGGAGTCGGTCGAGCAACAGGTCAAGGACTCCTTCTGGAGGAACTGACAGAATGAAAAGCGAAAAGCCTGGTGGAAAAAGGAAGTACAAAACTCGCCACCTGGAGAATGCATTCATGGAGAGCATAAGTCTAGAAAGAGAAAATGACCCCAAGAAAACTTCCTCAAAATTCAGTGACTGCTGCAAAAATGAAGATAGCCCGTCAGACAATCGAGCAAGTAATGAGACAAAGCGTAAAAAAAGGAAGAAGAAGTTGAGGAGTCCAAGTGTGGAGATAGTCTTCGAGGGAAAAGCAACGGACACAACGAGGCATCTTAAAAAAAAAAAGAAAAAGCACAAGAAGAAACACAGGAAACATCACATCAGTAACTCAGCACATTCTTCTCCAGTGGTGATTACAATTGATAGTGACAGTAGCAAGGAGCCAGAAAGTACTGAATGGGACAGCAGTATTACTTGGACAGGCACAACTCTGAAAAACGAGGGGGAAAATGAGTCTCCATCTTCTTTTCTGAGGACAGGATGTGAGGAAACTGGAGAAGCAGACAAAAAGTGCAGTATCCCTACCACAAGGGAAGACTTAGATGGTGACATTAGAAAGGCTGATGTCAAACTTCAAGGAACAGCAGGTGATCAGAGTGTTATCACAGCAGATACCAGCAGTAACACCTCTCACACAGAAACTGTAACCAGCTATGTTCAGGAAGCACCAGCAGCGCCTTCCAGTCAACTATCTTCCCCCAGGATTTCCTTCCCAGAGCATCCAGAGAGACAACCACTGATTCTAAGACTACCAAAGAGACTTGTCAACAAATCCTCTTGGTTTGGTTTCCCAGAAGAAAAAATGTAGCACACTTTCCACAAAACATTTCTTGAAATTGTGAATTTAACTGCCTTTTTTTTTTTCCCCTTAAGAACTAAAATATCTGGTACGATTTCTCTCTGTTAAAAGATGTCTGGGAAATGTGTAAAACCTTTGAATGTGTATGCACTTTTGAGTCGAAGAAGATAGAGAATTGCTAGTATGTAACTTTAAAAGTTTTTTTTTTTTTGGAAGACTGTTTAGAAATTGTAATTTGATAAAGCCATCCACAGTATTTCAAAGTTTTGCTTAAACCAAATGACAGAAAAGGAGCCCAAACCAAAAGCCAGAAAAGTAATTTTATGGGGATTGCCCTTCTTAGACAAGGGAAAAAATGTTTGGTTCATAAGAAATTATCCAGTCTGAATTCCAGCATCATTTCAATCTCTTTGGTTTAAGCTGATCTCTGCTGAAAAGTAGTCAGTGATTTCTACAGAGATCCTCAGAGGACTTCTAGTAATTTCAAGGTAAGCTATGTCAAAATCTGAATAAAGCAATAAGACTTCTTTTCTTTTTTTTTTAAACACATTTAATATGTACTATGTGTTTTGCGAACAGAGCATTTTTCTTTTGGTTTTGGGTGTCTTACCTATACAGACCATTGGATGTTTGTGCAGTCAGGAGTACTGCAGGTTGGAAGGGGCTTTAGAGATTTTCTGATCTCTTCCTTCACTGAAAGCAGGAACTTTGATCAGATTGCTTGGGATTTTTTCAGTTTTAAGTTCTCCCAAAACTGGATGGCCCCTCTGTGCTACCCCTTCTAACATTTGAGTGTTCCCTTGGGAAATATTTTTTTTTTTTCAGGTTTATTTTTTTATTCTTCTTGTTGCAGCCTTGTGTCCTGCAGCTATGCTGCTCTCAAGGAGGCTGTTTTTCCTCTTCTCTATGCCCTACCGCTGCATGCTTGAAGACATCTGCCTTGTCTGTAGCCTTGGCAAGAGAGCAGCTGCTCTCAACCTCCTTGCAATAGCCAATACTCATCCACCTCAGCACACCCTAGATGTCCTGCTGCATTTATGTGCAAGGCACAGGGCTCCAGGCAGAGTCTTCTTCTCTGGCTTTGTCCCATATCTGTGCACACAGCAGTAGCTCTTAGGGCTGGATGAGAAAGATGCCTTCTCTCTCTCCTGTATTACTGCCTTCATGAGTTTGGTGGGTTTGACCTTGGCTGGTTGCCTGCCATATACTCTCCAAGCTTCTCCATTGCTTTCCTCTCTCCACAAGACTGGGGACAAAATAAGATGAGAAGGCTGGTTTGAGATAAGGACAGGGAGATTACTCTCACTGGCCAGATAGCCTCGGGGGCAATTAGTGTCTTCTACTGCCAATGGAAAATTGAGTAGGTGGACAAGAAACAAAGACAAAACTAAACCCAATTCCCCCTCTCTTCTTCTCATCTTCACTCTTTCATTCTAGGCTCTTCTACCTCCTACTTTCCATCTGTGCAGAAGGATGGGTTACAGTGTTGTGGTCAGTCCATAACACTGTCTTACTTCTCATAACTCTTTACACTGTTCCTCTGCTCTAACATGGGCCCTTTCTACAGGGGTGTAGTTCTTCAGGAACAGACTGCTGCAGCTGCCAGAAAACCTGCTCCTATGTGGGCTCCTAAGCACAGGCTGCAGCTCCTGCCAGGCGGCTGCTCCTGTGTGCAATCTCCTTGGGCTGTAGCTTCCTTCAGGGCATGTCCACCTGCTCCAGTGTGGGGCTTCTCCACAGGGAGCAGGTGCGGTTCTGCTCCACTGTGATCCTGCATGGGCTGAAGGGGACAGCCTCCCTCACTGTGGTCTTCGTCAGCCCAGAGTACCCAGGCTGTGGTGAAGGGCTGCTGCTGCCTGACCAGTCAGCAGAGGTTGGCCGAGCCTGAGAGAGAGTCAAGAGTGATGGCAGTCAGTCCCCTCCACTCTTGCCCCTGAGAACATCCCTGGGCTGCAGGAGTCAGACTGATCTCTGCCTTGGGATTAGAAGATTTTGGGGAGCACAAATGTATGAAGGAGCTGGGTCACTGGCAGGCCCTGGGGCCACATGGTGGGAACCATAGTGATGGCATCACTGTTATCTGGTCTGGAGGGAGTGTGAAGGCTCCCTTTGTTCTGCTCAGTCCCAACAGCCTCCCCAGCTTCTACTGGGGAGGGAAGGGGTCCAGAGAGGCTGGGGTGTCCCCAGCAGGCAGGCAGGTGAACATGTCACATTAGGTACAAGGGAGAGGTTAGATGTACAGCCCTCGCAGTCGGTGATGATGTGGTTGGGAGCCTCTGGGTGAGGATGAGGGGGTGGAAAACAAAGCAGATGTTGTAGTGGGTGTCTTCTTCCAGTTGCCCAGCCAGTGTGCCAGCGCTGAGGACTTTACAGGCAATTAGGGGAAATCTCTGGATTGGCAGCCCTTGTCCTTATGGCAGATTTCAATTTCCTAGAGACCAGCTGAAAATGCTACCCTCTACGCTGTGCTGGTCTGAAAGACTCCTGAAGTTTGTGGGAGGGAACTTCTTGTCATGAGTGGTCTGGGAGACAACTAGGAAAGATGCCTTCCTCGTTATGCTGGTTGGGAATGGAAGAGGTCTGGTGGGAGATGGCATGGTCATGGCCACAGTGCTTATGAAATGGTTCTGCTTAAAAATGTCAGTGCAATGAGGAAAAAGAAGAGCAGAGTGATACAGTGGGTTTTGAGAGAGCAAATGTTATGCCACCTGGGAGTCCCCTGGGAGTCTGGTCTTGAGGGCTCAGGAACTGCATGCTGCATGGGATCTCCTGCAAACACTGGAAAAGAGCAAGCTGTCAAGAGCATTATCAATACTTCAAGGAGACATTTACACTGTGGGGAAACTTCGTCTGTTTGTTTTTCGTGACACACATTGCTAGGAAATTGTCATTAAAATGTGAAGGGTTATTTTCTTTGTATAGGGCAGTGAACACAATTGAGGAAAATGAGTCTACCACAAGCAGCCATTGCTTTCCAGTGCTGCTTTATGTAAACCAGCTCATCACTCCTGCTGCACCTACCTGCAAAGTGGGAGTAAGCAGGTCAACTCACAGTGTCAGCTGCTATTAAGCAATTTACTTCTGCTGAAGAGAACTGTTTTGGTTTAACCCCAGCTGTGGCAACTAAGTACCAGGCAGCTGCTCGCTCACTTACCCCTTCCCTGGTGGATTGGGAAGGAGAATCCAGTTTTAAAAAAAAAGCGAACATTTTTTGTTCAGTTAAGAACAGTTTAATAATTGAAACAAAATAAAATGTAATAGTAATAAAAAGGAGAGAGAGAGAGAGAACTCAAGAGAAACAAGTGATGCACAGTAAAATTTCTCACCTGCTTCTGGCCAATGCCATACCCAGAAAGACCCTCTCCTGGGTAACTCCCCCAGTTTATATACTAGGCATAACATTCTATTGTGTGGGATATCCCTTTGGTCCATTTGGGTCACCTGCCCCAGATATGCTCCCATCCATCTTTTTGTGCACTTACTAGCAGAACATGAGACACTGGGCGGTCCTTGACTCAGGGTAACCACTGCTTAGCAACAGCCAAAACATCAGTGTGTCATCAACATTATTATCCTACTGGATCAAAAACACAGCACTGTACTGCTACTAAGAAAAAAATTACCTCTATCCTAGCCAAAACCAGGATGAGGACTGAGATGCACTGATCAGCTCCGGGTAGGAGTGAGATGTATCAAACCTCTTCCAGAGTTCACCTGGCATAATTTTGTAGTCTTAGACCAGAAGACTTCTGTCAGCAATGGTACTGGATTTAATGACCCACATAACCTTGTCTGGGGCTGTTTGACTTTCTGTGGATATTCTGCCTAGTTTCCAGGTGCCTTTTGAGAAGGTATCTTATCTGCCAACCCTAGGGTATCATGAAATTTCAGGAGAGATATGAGAGCATGTAAACCCACCAGGGATATCTCCTGCTCTGCATGCATGTACAGCACGTGGAGATGGAACCTTATTTGAGATTCATCCTATAAGGAATAGATAATAACCCAGGGTGCACTGCACAGGGCTCTCCTCCTTTAGCATCTGCTTGCTGTGCTTCAAATTGAGTTCTTAAAGTTCATCTCATTGTAGTGAAATTCTATGAGGAAGAAGCATGAGGCAGTGTATATTCCTGTCTCCAAACTGGACTGGAATCCAAAGTCTGGCTGCAGAAAATGCTGCTTCTGCTGGTGTTCGTATCTGTTGAACATTAGTTGGTAGATCAGTCATCAGCAGTGTCAGAGATGGTCGGTGCCTCGGTTTTTAGGCATTTGAAGTGTCACTTCCCCGCAGGCTAAGACTGCAATTCGGTAGGTTTCACAGCCTTTACTGTGGCATGACAGAAGACCTGAAAATGACCCAAGCTTAGCTAGGCAACCTGCTCATCTACATTTTCAGTGGTCTCCAAAAGGGCAACTAAATTAACTGAAGGAAACCTGAATTAGCAAGGGTTGTCAGAAAGTAGAGGACAAACGTCCTCTGTGAGATGCTCGGGAATGCTTAGTTCTAAAGACTTTTTTGCACAAGATGTGAAGTGACCCAGTGCACATCCAAGTTACTCTTCAGTCCTGATGAATAACGTGAAGCAGTGTGTGTGGCAATATTACCATTTTATTTTGGAACACCTGTAGCCCTTAGAGGTCAGGCATCCGGTGTGTTATGCACAGAACAAGCCACAACTAGGTGACAAGCTACTGTCAAGGCATTGAGATGAAAATGAAGTGCATAGGGGCAAAGAGGTGCAGAACTATGAAATAACTTTTTTTAGGATCGTTCACCTGGTAAAGCATATCTGGGGTGGTAACAGTTTTATTCTCAGCCACCTACATGAACCAGATCACATGGCTCATTCAAACCACAGGGATTTGTGCCTCGAAGTCGTAGTAATTTCTTCTCCATTAGCTGAAGAGGAAAAAAAATAAAGGTATGCGTGTGTGTATATGTGTACACACGTGCATGCATTATATGTTTTTGGAGAGAGAGGGAGAGAGAAGGGGAGAGAGCAGGAGTAAGCTGACAGATGCCTGTTGTACCAGAGGAGAGCAGAAAAGCAAAGGCAAATATTGTGCACCTCCTGCATGCACTTCTGTTTCTTTTTCGGATATATGAGAAAGACATGAAAGAAAGGAAGAGAACTCAAAACAACATACCACTGAATGGACTGGTGCCATGCAAGATTTATGAACTGCTAAATTTAGAAAAGTCATTTTACTGTTACTGGTGTATTGCAAGCTCTTGTGCATGAGTCAATAAGAAAAAAACAAGTCACTTCCTCTCTGAAAGCATGTAGAAGTAACATAAAATATATTCCATTAATCTTTTCAACCACTGAATTTACTCTGGATAAACAAAGCATGTATCAAATGATATACCCTAGAAAGGTAATTGGCCTTATAAAATGCTTCACAGCTCTGCATTTCTCATTATTATATTGCAAATAGTTTTCTGAATGGAAAACCTGTTCAAGCAGAATGTTAAACAGCATTCATTTGTCATTTTCCTGCACAGACCAGGCAGCAGCCTACTGGATCTCAAAATGTGTGGTCATTATGAAGCTTGTATTGAACTGTTAATCTTTTTTTGCTCCTTCTTTTTCTCAGGTGATGTTTCTTTGTGATGGGTAATTTCCAGCACTCCTGCTTCAGTTGTCACAGGTGAAAACTCAGCAGGAATCACACAGATAATTAAATACAGTGGATCATCACAAGCTCGTGATCAAGCTGTCTTCAGGTACTCTACAGGCAACCTCTACTGCTTTACCTATAATCGTAGATGTTTTTTCATGGGGACCAGCTGTTCTCCAGATCACACAATAAGGATCAATACAGAAGAAACCAGTAATTTTAGGCTGAGGCATTAATGAGTGGAAATAGATTTCATCAATCCCATTGTATTGTTTATTTTTTTCAAGTACAACAAAGGAAATTTCTGTGGTTCATTTTTCATGGCAAGTTGATGCAGAAATAACTCAGTAAGGCTCTTTGACTTTTGCTATGAAGTGGGTCATAGTAAAACAATTAGATTAAATTGTCCCTTCCAGGCTAAGAACAAAATAAAGGGGAAAATAAAGCTATGAAGATAAAGAGTTCAGCAACAAAGCAAAACCTCATATTGTTTAATATCACAGTCTTTTGTGCAGGCATCTCAATTTCAGAGTGTGAGAGATTTATTACAGGGTGATCGTTACACACTAGGTGCCATTACTCACTTTAAAACTAATGCAACAATTCCAGTACTCTGAATTATGATTAAAGACCACCATTTTTTTTTATTTTCGTTCCATATTTTCTAGTGTTATAATGTGAGCTTTGGTATTTACTGTCAGATTTGCAGGGCTGTGTTTTATGATACCTTTTGGTTGGCTAAACTAAGTTGGAGTGATTATCTCGGGAATATGAATAATCCTTTATTTAACATGCCAAAATGTATGCTATAGTCAGAAATTAATTGCATTATTGCTCTCTTTTTGCACAGGCTTATTGATTGCTACAGAGCAGTGGTGGAAAACAATACTGGTGTACAATTCAAAGGAAAACAGCCGGCACCACAGCAAAGATTACCAAAGAACAAATCGATGTTACAAAATACCCTTACCATGTCCTATAGTGAAACAGGTGAATAATGATGCCATCTCCTACACAGCACTGAGCAGACATGTTGAAAATAGTATGCAGCATAGTACCTGTGTTGTAACCACCACTACCAGAGAGATGGTTTCTTATAAAGAATTGTCACCAATCTAATTGTCACCAATTAGATTATCATTATCAGTACCACTTCCACATATATTTCCTCCAGCAATAATAATGTAATTGAAAAAATGAACTTTAGCCTTTGCCCATGTAGAACTATTGTGTAATAGCAAATCAGTTGTTCTGACTAATTATGCTGAGCTAGAGCCCTGACATCTTTAGCACACTTTCTGGGCGTGCTTTCTCCTCACCCCATGTCATCAGGCTGCTGGATTTCTAAATTAAAAGAACATATATGTTGTCTGGGGGGAATATGGGTGAGGTGTGAGTATATAGGAGGGTGTAGAAGTAGTGTTGAGGAATACATTTGGTGCAAGTGGCTTGGTGTGCAACCTGCAGGTTGAGCTCTTGGGGGCAGGAGCCCCAGCTCAAGCTCCAAGCAAGAGGTGGTTAACTGCTGACCCTTTGCTTAAAAAAGGGCATAGGGACCAAGGGACCAGACACTCAGAGACACAGCAGGAGCCAAGGACCCCTAGACTTTCCCATCGTTAGACTGTGAGGGTATAAAAGCCCAGGGTTTCTTTTGTTCAGAGTCCCTTCTGAGAGGCACCAGCTCAAGGTGTTATTTTGTTACTTAGTTATTGTACCATGATTAAATTATTTTAAGGATCTAGTCGCCTGTGACTCTGCTATGGGAAACCTGAGGTCAAGCTGTTAAGGAAGCTGGTCTGGCTGTGTGAGTACGGGGGGTGTAGCTGGGGGGGGCCTGGGTCCCAGCTCAAGGTGTGAGAGTGACTGACTGAGTGGCTTCTGAATGATTGAACAGAGAAGTTTCCTTAATGGTGGGAAGGAATATTTCTTTCCTTATGCACAGCATGGGACAATGAGATGAATTTACATACCTCTCCTTCCTAAAAAAGGTGTCCTAGGGAGCTAAAAGTTTTATAAATTTAAGTGGATTTAGGATGACTGATGACCTTGTGTTTAACTGACTGCCTTGGCCTATTTCCCCTATTGAATGTTTGTCACTAGAATATTGTGCTGTTTAGTGTGATTCTAGATGGATGTGGATGTCTAGACTTTTAGCTGAGTGGAAGTTATATACATATCATGGAAGATCTGGGCTTCTTCATTAGAAGAATTTAGTTGTTACAGCCATCTTTTGGCATCCCAGAGTTTGAGATAAAGAATAGAGACCAGCAGCAAAGCTCAACTTCTTGCCAGGAGATCGTAGGCTCTTCTGCATGTTCTGTGTACATAGAGTACTTAAGTGGTGATCTTAAAAACATAAAAAACCAGTTCATAGTCTAATCTCTGATGGTTCCCAGAAGTGGTCACCCCATCTCCACAGATGCTAAAATAGAATTGGTTAGCTGAGAGTAATGCAAGAATGAGGAAAATTTATGGTATCCTGGGCATCTGCAGCACAAGAGCATCCCAAACCAGCATTATGAAATCAAATAGGTGAATAACTGTTGTAAGATACATCACCCTGCCTGGGCTGTTTGTTTTCAGTAGTATTTTGCAGCTAAAACCCACATGCAGTTATGTAGATGCATTTGTTTACACTTAATCAAGGTGTTCCTGAAGGGACAGTGGAGGCCTTGCATGGAGCATCTTCTTCCCTGTTGAGACATCATAAAGAAGCTCATAAATAATAAATTTTATCAATGATTAACAGCATCTCTACAAATGCTTAAGAGCTACAGAGCTGACATTTTCCCTCTGCTCTCTCTTCTCATATTTATTTAACCTTTTCTCCTTTTAGCACCTTTCTGTTTATTTTTCTGCATGTACCCTAAACTTCTCTGATATTTGATAGATAGGGCAACATGGACAGAGCATGAACTGTGTGAAGGTAATGTCAGAGCCCTGAGGGCATTGCATTCCAGGCCTCTCCCTGTGTCTCCTCTATCTTCACACACTGCAGCCCTGTAGTCTGGGGTTGTGCTGCTGCTGGCGGAGGTGTCAGGGGCTGTGCTGGGGGCCTCCCCAGCGCTTGGGAGCTGTGCATCAGCTCAGCCCCTCTGGTTTGTCCTTATGCCCAAGGCTCCTCTGCCAAGCAGCCAGCTCTTGACGATTGCCGGTATTTCATGGAGATGCAAACTGGTTGAGCTTCCAGTTACCTGAGTTTTGTGCTACCTGCCTTGAGTCTGGCTGTGTCCTGCTTGAGTTCCAGCTCCTGAAGTACTATATTGTCAGTGCTGCTAAACACTGGTCTAACAGGAGAAGCTAGAATATTGTCATGAGAAGGTTTTGTGTCAGCCCTGCCATGCTTTCAGGTTGTCATTCTGTGCAGCCCTTGACTAAAATGGCCAGGGAAGCAAATGTCTTCACAATGGTGGATAATTGAAAAGCCTTTTAATTTGAATTGTGTGGAATTTCATAGCATTTTTGTAAGTAATTTTCTTCTCTTTTTATATCTTATGTGATGTTTGCACAGCACAAGATAAAAATGTATCCTCTGTCCTCACACCTCCTTCTGCTGGATGGACACAGACATAGGGACTTGATTACCTTTATATGTAGTTTTTATCTCCATCTCCTCCTCTTAAGCTTTCTCATGTTTCTTGGTTCCAGTACAGCCTCTGCATGATTAACTTCATCAGGTTTCCATCTGATTATTGTCACAATGTATAAATACAGTGCTTACTGGACAATATCATTTTAAGAGGTATTACATATTGCACATTCTGGATTTATAAGAGCTGCTTTTTATTACCAGCAGTATTAATCTTAAATCTGTTTGGCTGCTTTTCTTTCAGGAAAGCAAGAAACAGATCTGAGAATTTTATCTCCAGTACAGTTTGGATCTTCTTGCTTCCAGTCTGTGGTTATTATTTGTGCAGTCTGGGTATGTGACTAGTGAATTCTGGTGAACTAGTTGTTTGGGATATTGTAGATGGCTTTCAAATACACTTTGTATGCTTTGGAATGTACTGGTGTGCACATTTCCAACCCTTTTTAGGAATATTTTGATTTTTTACTCAGGTCTTCATGGTCATGAACTAGTGACTGGTGAATGATTTGTCTTTTGATTGTGCTGAAGTCATGAACAGAGCCAGCCAGGGCTGGCAATTCTGTTTACCAGTAAGAAGTTTTAAGTTTGGGTTTTCCACATATTTGAGCAAAATAGTGACTTTTTGCAAGGCCTTCATCTGTCTGAACTCTTGAGCTGTGCAGCGATGCAGAAAGTACCTCTTCTTTTGCCAAAAGGGTATGTATCTAATACTAAAACTGTTTTTTTCCTGGTCTATCTAAGCCTCCATGGGAAGTATCTGGACAATGCTCTCAAACACATGCTGTGATTCTTGGGGTTGTCTTGTGCAGGCCCAGGAGCTGTACTCAATGATACTTATAGGTCTCTTCCAACTCAGGATATTCTATGATTCTATGACTTCCAAATCCACATCTCACAGCCCAGGAAAGGAGAAAGGTGATCTGATTTCTTTGCCAAGCTGTGACAGCCTGCATTCAGGAGAAGAGGCTGGGAGACTGATTTTTAACAGGGACTTGGTAGCACCATCTCCAGTCCAGCCCTGACTCAAGCTGCCAGTCAGCCTGGACTGAGTCAGGAAGAAACTCTCATCCCAAATTTCTTGCATGCAAGGAATTAAGTTCATGTCTCCCCTAAGGTTTTCCATGAGATTATAAAGCTATGGCTTTGCTTCCTCCCCTAAGACTGCATCTCTGTTTACATCGCAGCTTTTCTGAAACTTGAATTACTTTGAAAATAGTCTTTCTGGTTCTGATCACTCTTAAAAATGTAAACAAGCAAGAGTGTCATCTGCTGAAACAAAAGTCAGTCAGCCAGCCTTTGCTTCTCAGTTTTTGCTGCCCTATCTGTTACGCCTGTCACAACAAGTTGTCAGACTGTCACAATAAATGGCACAAGTTTAGGATGTTGTTTTGTTTAGCCTTTGTGCGAAATACTTATGAGCACATTGTAGTAGAGGAGTATAATTAAAGTATAGCAAATTAATTCTGAAAGAGGGTAATAAGCTACATGGTAGTTTAAAATTGTTACAATAGTATTTTCTCTTTAGTTTTTGGTTACTTGGAAGGACTGTAAATTGTCATAGGTTATTCCAGTTGGGAATACTGAGGAAATAAATATTGATTAGAAACTTAGTGCTTGAAAGCCAGCAAACTACGAATGTGAAGATTTCACTTACTTACTTAAATTATTAAATTGATAATTACTGCTCTTATGCAAGTTAAGATAGTGCAGCCTGCCAAATATTCACCCCATTAGAGAAAGAAAACCTGGTGTCTGTTCCAAGAAATAAAAATGCCTAACCATTTTTAAAAATTAGTATATTTTTCATTAAGTATTCCTCTTCTGTCTGATTTTCCACAGAAACCTGTCACTTTTCTTTCCCTTCTGTTTTATATCCTGGAGTACTCTCGGAGCAGAGATGTAATTTTGATTTGAGTTCTCACTACTCTTACAGACGCTGATACATCTGTGGCCCTTTTTAAGGTCTGTCACCATTTATCGGACGCTCTGTATCACCTAACTCTACTGCCATCCCTTGTGCATTTTGGCATCACTCAGCACTGTCAGGATCAAACTCTTCTAAAGCCATACTGTTCAAACCCACCTTCGTCTCCCAAACCATCACCATCAGCAGCATGGGCCACTTGTCATTCAGATCTATGACCTTGGTCAGCCTGGATCCCTCCTCATCTTGGACCATAGTTACCTCTTGTTCCAGACAAATGCTTTCAGAGGGGCTATCCTTTCCTTTACCATATGCAGAGGACTTCCCATCCATGTCCTTGGGTTTCTCTGTCTTGACGTCCTTATACAAAGACACAGATATTCACAGAGCTCTGTGGCTGTGCATTGTGTCCAAGCAGTGTTCAGAGCTCCCATGAAATCTCCTGTTTCCTTCTTCCCTATTAGTTTTCTCTATTAGTCTTTTCCCCACTCCATACTTTCTTCCTACAACCAGCACCACCAAATAGATAGACATGACAGGGCAAAATAGCAATCTAAATGTTTAGATTATAATTTTTTACATTAAATTAAATTTAATCTTTGAATGTATTTCCCTTCTGTGTTTTTGGGTTTCTTTTTCTAATCTCTGTTATTTTTAACTAAGGTTGTTCATTTACAGAATTACAGAATTGCTGTGATTTGTGGGCACCTCTGAGATCGTCTAAATGATCCATCAAAGCACAGTCTATTGGAGCAGGTTGCCCAGGACCATGACCTCAGGAATGAAGTCTTCAGAATCTCTCGGAGCTCAGCTGCTTGACCACCCTCACCACAAAAGTGAGGGTTTTTTAAATGTTTAAGTGGTATTTATTTTGATTCAATTTGCGTTCTTTGCCTCTTCTCTGCTCACTGGATACCCTTCTTCCTCTGTCTTTGTTACCCCTGTGTGGTTTATATACCCATGTGTACATGTATAATCCTCCCTTCATACACACCCCCCTCGCCTTCTCCAGACAGAACAATTGCAGCTCTCTGAGCCTCTCCTGACAGACAAATTAGCTAAGTTATTGCACAAGAATGTATATAATTCTGAAATTATATTAACCCAAAGCACAGAAGATCCCTGCTCAGCCAAGCTGGCCTTCTGCCTTACCTGATTGACTTCTCACATTTGGGAATTGCTGCTTCTGTGCCTAAACGAGGTGATGTTTGAAAAGCACTGATGGACCCCAGCACCTGCAAAAACATTTTCCCAGGGGACCTTACTTAATAATTTCCTGAGCAGCCTGAATGAATGTGCTCTCCTTCTGTCCAAAGCTGATGTTTCAATGGCACTTTTCCTCCTGTCAACAGAAGTTTTAAACTTGATCACTTCAGTGGTGCGAAGGGGCACTAGAGTAAGTCAGTCGTGTTGAAGAATGAGGGGATAACTTATCTGGATATCATTGCAGATTGTTTTGGATAAAGACCCCTCTGTTTAAATAAAATTGTTGCCATTTCTGAAATTTGAATTGGCCTCAGTTTTCTTGGAAAATTGTTTTCTGTATTTTGTTTTCTCTCATCGCCTTTTGTCTACTACAGCCCAGTGTTTGACATTTGTATGATTTTAATGCTTTAATTATGGCTTCATTTTGACTCTGTCAGAGACCTGGAGATGGTGGGTTTTTCATGTCTGTGTTTCTCACATGCTGCTTGCATAGCTGTTATAATTGAAAAGAAAATGCCATTATTAAGATTCACTTTACAAAGATGAAAATTACCAGGAAACCTTTTAATAAGCTAAAAATCAAGCATTTTTCTCATTTTCTCTATGCATTGTCATGAAAACAAACTGAGGGACATACACACATGCCAGTCTGAAGCTGCTGTCTAAATTTGATCCAAATTTTTTATTTATTCTGGTTATTTCAAAACTTACTTTACTGAACATGAGGATATAAGCAATCCATGTTGGATTAAGATTGCCTCTTCGTATCTAAGGGTTTATGTCTCTAATGATTCTTATGCAAATGCAAATTAAATATCTAAAAGTGCAGACCCTCATACTCCTAAATGCTATCTATTCTGTTTGTAAGAAGGGGGAGAGCTGATCTCAAGAAAAACTATTCCTTAATCTTCCCTGAGCTGGCCAGCGTGTCATACTGTTTTTGACTGGGCAGACTGGGCATTAGCTTTTCCGTACAATGAAATATTTTAAGAATTGGGTGCAAAAGCTCCTTAAGTCCACAAAGTCTGCAGTCCTGCGTCTCAGTAAGGAGGAACATTGTTTTCTCAAAGAGAGTCTATTGGTGTTTGATGAGATATGTGAGATTGCAAATATCTGATTTCAAAAAAAGTCAAAACCTCAAGAAACGCTGTCAGTGCACTATGAGTTTTTTCCCTATTTTGTGCCTAAGCCTGATACAGAATGGGAAAACTGGTGTGTTGACGATTCTTCCTGAAGTTTTGAGGTTACCTGAAGTCAGATGTTTGCAACCTCACAAACCGAAGCCTGGTCCAAGATAAACACAGCCACCAGCCCTGTTCTTGGCTCTTAGCTGGGGGAGCTGGATAGGATTACAGAGCAGTTATTGCCTGTTCCTCTGAGGAAAGACTAATGAGCTTAGCATCAGACTGGTTACTTCTTGGCTGTGCAAAGCTGAGACCCAGTGGAAGCTACCAAATATTTTTTTTTGATAGCAGAGAAAAGCCCTCAACAGAAATATTCACTGTTAATGATTCCTCATAAGAGATTTCAGTGGAAGGTCCTTACATCTCTATTTTTTTTCTGAACAAGTAGTATTTGTATTTTCCAAATGTATTACTGTTACAAAGGAAAATAAATCATAGTTCTCAGGTGTCAGCTTTGGGTATTATTTGGTATCTTAGCTGCATGTAATGCTGTTCTAATGCATGAATACACATGCCTTTGTGCATCCGTGTGTGTGACAGGTGTGAGGGAAGACTTTGTTATGTCTCTTTCAGTGGAAGAAAGGAAGGCAGGTTGTCACTGGAAAAAATATAGCTTTTCAGCAAACAGTAAATTCATAGACCTCCATGGATGTCAGCTGAGAACCTGGCCAAGTGTGCTTGTTATCTCCAGATAAATCTGCCTGGTATCAGCCTGCTCTGTACAAGTGACAATGAAACTAAGTGGTCCCCAAAAGCAAAAAGTCTATGATGGGCATAGACAGTTAAAAGCCTGTGATTAGATGGATGTGAGCTTCAGCCTGGTGTACTATGATTTGACTTGTGAAATGCGCAGCATCAGTTCTGTGAGAGTTGCTTGGGGAGAAAATAACATCTGCTCTATGACTGGATGGCAAAACCTTTTTGTAGTTATAAGCAAGAAGCAGTTACTTTGTTGGAGGCTAAAGAAGGTAAACAGTCTGTGAATAAACAACTGCGACATCGTTTCTTGTTTCACTACTGCAGAGGTACAGCAGGGCCTAAAATACATGTACCTTTTGCTTTTAAAGCAGTTCTAGTTGAAGCTGAAGCAGAAGAGACTCTTCTGGGTTCCAGAGCTAATGTTGCTACTCTTATCTCTGTAGAGCTCAGATGGGAGATTCCCCCCACTAATGCTTTCCAGCTTGCCTCCTCCTCTCTCAGACCTCAAGGTCAATCCCTCTACTGACTCCAGCAATTTCTCCGCAGTTTGAGAAAAATTCAGTTTCCACCAAGTTTGGCTTTTTCAAACCATGCCCCACTGGGAAGCATTTTCTGTGACTTTGGCACTCAGTGGTGGTGAACTGCTGTTGTGCCATTTTCCTCATCTATCCACAGTGCCTGTGGCCTGAACAAGGGCCACAGGATTCCCTACAAGTCCTTGCACAATGACTGAGCACCACCAACAGCAAGTTCTCAGGGTGTCTTGAGAAACGCTTAAAGCTGCCCTCTTCACTTGGCTGCTTAGGACTGCAGCACCTATTGGTCCATCATCTGTTTCAGCCCACTGAAATTTTCTTTGGTGTATTTCTTTATGCTTCATATTTGTTGAGGATCAACTTGAACCATTTTGCTTTGACTGAACGGACAAATGTTTTGGTATGAGTCATCTGGCACTTTAACACCATTTGTTAATACTGCTATGTAAGTGTAAAACCCCTTATCTGCTGCCAGTAGATCTCTCCTGTCTTCTGCTTCTTTTGCTTTATTTTGCTTTGCACTTTCTCCAGTTCCCACCTTCTGCTTTATATTCTTTACCAGTAACTTTTCTTACAGATAATGCACATTAATAATAACATCTCCCACTATCTACAGCATTCCCTGTTTCTTTGTTCAGTTGGATTTTTTAACTACTTTGGACTGTAAGATTGTAGAATGTATAAAAGGATGTTACAGGTGGGATCTGGAGCAGGTGCTGCAGGTGTGCTGTAACTTTCTATTACAATGGAGTTTAAACTAGGTGAAATAATGGTGTCTCCTTGCCTGAATACCTGTCAAGAAAGCACAACATGGGGGAGGAATTCAGAAACACGATGGTGTAAATCAGCTGGCATGTTTCCACTAGCTGTTCTAGAGCTAAAAAATCTACCCAAGCTGATTATGGGCCCTAGATTTTTCAGTTTGTGAAGTGCGTATTTGAGTAGGTATTTTATGCCAACATAGTAAAGCATCTTCTTAATGAATGATTACCCCCGAGACAAGTCTGAATCAAATTATCCAGTGGGAAAGAAGTGGCTCTGTGGGACTGATTTTTCAAAGTGACATTAATAAGAATACCTTGCTTTTTCATGCTGTAATTAGTGTTGTATTTTCAGTTACTGTTTAGTTATTAATATTCTAATTACTGCATTTAGTTATTTTAGAAAAATCCTAATGCATTTTTTCCAGTAGAAAAGCATTTAACAAATGAGAATTCCTAGTTTGCCTGCTTGTAATACCTAATAGGCTAATCCTTTGTGAGATTAAAAATTTAGAACTGCAGAAGGTGTTTGGGTATGTCTTAGGAATCATTTCAAATTTGCTCTAGGCTACATCTCTGTTGTCAAAAAATAGATCAAGTTTTTCTGAGCCAAACATTTTATCTGCTGCAGAACCTGAGAACACAGAAGGTAATGGAGGCAATCCATTCAGCTCAGGTTTTGATACCTGGTGTTGAGGAATACCTTCAGTGCAGGTGGCTCAGTGAGCAGCTTCAGTGGAGCTGCAGGTTGAGCTCTGGGTGGTGGAAGCCCCAGGTGACAGGCTGTGAACTGCTGACCCTTTGCACAACAAAGGGCCCAGGGACCTGTGACCCAGCCAGGGTACCAGACACTGAGACACAGCAGGGACCAACAAGCCTGGACTTCCCCACCCTTCGACTGTGAAGGTATGAAAGCCCAGAGTTTCCTTTGTTCGGGGTCCCTCCTGAAAGGCTCCAGTTCAAGGTGTTATTTAGTTATTGCACCAAGGTTAGATTATTTTAAGGATCCAGATGTCTGAGACTCTTCTATGGGAAACTCGGGGCCAAACTGTTGAGGAAAACCTGGTCTGACTCTGTGAGTGTGGGGTGTGTACTTTTGGGGGCCTCGGTCCCAGCTCAGGTGGTGCAAGTGTGACTACCTGAGTGGCTCCTGGATGGTTGGACAGGGAAGTTTCCTTAATGTTGGGCACTATCAGCTACACCAGAAGAGTGTAAAAACCCACATCACTGGACAAATGTGAGACTCCTTAAAAATTGTTCATTTTGATCAAACCTGATTTGATTATGGGCAAAAGGATGACAGTTTACTCCCTTTGTCATGTTCAGAATGACCATGAGTGTGCTTACAGCACTAAGAGATGTATACCTTTGAGTGCTACAGGGCTTCTGACCTCTCTAAGGTTTCTTGGCCATGAGATTCATAAGTTAATTGTGCACTAACGAAATGCATATCTCTTTCCATTAGTCTGAAATGTGTTGCATGGTTGCACAGATTATTTCACTTCCTTTTTTTTTTTGATGCTGCTGTTAGAGATGTTAGTGGTTCGACCTCTTTCCTCTGACTGATGCCTGCCTAGCCCACCAAAGAGCCTTTAGGGGTCTTCTGAGGCTGGTGAAAAAATGGACACTATAAGCCCGTTAAATTTTAGCTGTCTTTTGTGTTTGTTGAATCATTATGGAATTTATTTACTTTATAAAGTTCTTTGTATCTTACATGCAGAGTCTCTGTGTGCGGAGCCAAAAGCAGCTATACAAACTGACTCAAGAAAGAAAAAAAATACTGTAAGAAAATATTTATGTGAAATAATGTGTTGCTACTATATCTGTAGAAATAAAATGCAAAGATACCTGAAATGACATTTGGCAAACAAACACTTAAAAATCTCAAGTGATCTTAAGGAGCATTTTCCGTTGAAAGGATATGCAATACTTGTGCAAACAGTATTCAAGTGGTTAGAGCAGTGCCTTGGTAAGCAAATTCCTCTTGACATTTCCTATTACACCTGTGCCATCCATGACAACCATACTTTTGTTACTGTACTTACTTCAGATCTCCTCAATGTCATTCTGTAATTCTACACTTTCTTTTTTTTTTTCTTTTTCCTTTTTTTTTTTTTTGTAATTAGAGAAGCTAGAATAGGATGCGTACCTTTGGTATATTACAGCTACTAAGTAACTGTTATAAATTTGGCTATATTTTGCTTGCAAATCATCTCTGAATTTTTAATTTACTCAGAAGAGAGGGATTACACTTTATTAAGGCCTTTCTATTTGTTACAGCTCTTACAGAGTACTTTCACTAATATAGTAACAATGTTGATAACAGGTTTTGAAGTCATTGCTTTTACCACGTGCAGAAAAATACCAGAACAAATAAGACCATAAGCATTAAGCTTTCTGCTGAACTGGCAGCTTCCTTTGGACGCAAACATTTTACTCATAATGAGTGTAGAGTTGAGTGAACTATTAGTGTTCTGAAATCCAGAAATAAGTACTGTTTTGTGCTTTATTCAGACTGCCATAGTTAAACAACATCATGCAAATAGCACCACATTAGAAAAACTGGTAGAGATAACAAATATAGAAGTGATTAGTTCAGTGTTGGGTCTGTATGGACAGATTTCTTTCACTGGCCATGTAGGTTCTCAGTAGGTTTGATAAATTTGCATTTCAGTCAGGGTTTGTTTTCCTCCCTGCCTAGAGTCACAGTTGCAATTCATCTGTGCTGATAGGTGACACTGAAAAGTATACAAAAATTCTAAGGTAAAATGCTCTGCAAAGTTTTTTACCACCCAAAGAATAAATATTTTCATTCTGAATATTTATATGAAAGCACTAATAACTCAGAGAAGTTCTGATGTTAAATTTGGGCACTAAAAGTTATCGGTGAGAATGTAACTGTCCATAGTTTTGTGCATTTTTCATGGCAACATATATCACATAGTTACTCATATGACCTCCAATACATCATTACTAGAAAAATGTCTAAAGCCCCTGATTAAAAATGTAATACCTGGAATAAGTCTGATACTATATCTACATAGAATTCAGTCTAAAGTCAGAATTCTGATGCCAGTAAGACTCCTGATTTGATATCAGAGGGACAGCAAATGCAAAAAAAAAATAATAAAGGAGTTTCTAGTTTTTTATTATATTTACTTGACATTAACTGATATGGTCTACAATCTAGTCTTTGAAAGTGCTTTATAACTAGAACCTGGCAGGATATTTATGCTGTAATAATTATTGACAACTGAGACCTATATCCCTCATATTCTCTAATGTCCATCCAAATGAGACTGAATGGTGAGGATATACTGATATATTTATTATTTAAAAATATAATGGTCCTGTGAGTAATTATTGAAAAAAGATTTCTACGTGCTTCATTTGTTATGATGATTCTACAGTTTTCTTAAATAGTCTGCAAAGAAGTCTTGCCTTGCTTTAGATAATTCTGAAGTACTGAACAGTTAATGTATAGTATCCTGAATAGATGTTTATAAATATGAACAATGTGAACAGGAGCTCTATAAAATGTTCAGTCAGAAAACAGATGTTTATAACTCATTTTAATTTAAAAATATTGCCTTTACAAGCTTCTAATGTTAATGATTTTGTTAAATACAGCTTGCTTACTTGGAGAAAAATGTTCTCTTACAAGCATTATCAGTTGAAAAATCCTTCACACTGATTTTAGAAACAGTCTGCAAAACTTCAGCACGACTTGATTTTGTTAGGCTTGATCATGTCATGCAGTTGTGACAGAGGATGATTTTCTCAAGTGCATGTCATGCATGACTGAGTTTCAAGAAGTATTATGATGAGGAGTATTTTCCTTACTTAAAGTGTTCCACTGTTACAGTAAAAGTGTAAGATACAGTTTTCTTTGTAAACAGCTGAAGTGTAGTATCTGCAATACATCACACAAAAGTATAATCACTGTCAAAATGACAAGACAGCATCACAGAAAGTGACTGTTGTAATTGACAAAGGTGGTGATCAAGCTCTGAAACTGTTTTGTTCTGATTGCATATTCATGATTCCTCTCTATAATATGCTACAGTTACTCTGTGAGTTGATCTAAGTGGATGTTTTAACATGACTAGATTGACACCCTGTACTATGAGATTTGAAAGTCTAATCTTTAGTACTGTTCCTTCCATCTTTTTTCCAAATGTCTAAATCCTGACTTGCAGACTTAGCTGTGGGACACATCCAAGAACACGTACATCCAGGCAGTCACACACACGTTGCTACATTAGTGATTGTGGTTTACTGGTAGAGCAATAACCAAGTGTCTGCAACCATACAGCTGACCCAACAAGTAGCTGTGAGCAGCTGGTGAGCACTCATTCAGCAGCTTTAATACATATCTGTGCACAGATTATTTGTCTGAGTTTCTTTCTAGCCTTGGGTAGCTCTTTGTAAGCAGACTCTCTTGTTTGCTAATTATTTGACTCACTTGGCTTTTAGACAGCCTTTTCCAGCATAGCGTGCCATAACAATGCCAGTTGCTGGTAAGCAGACACTTGCAGAAATAAACTCCTCCATTTGTCTCTTGGATAAGTAGCAGGCAATGTTCTCTCTTCTTTCATGATGGTGAGTATTACATTTTCATTCAAATTCAGAAAGAAATTTGGAGGGAACAAAGCAAAGACACTATCTGTTATTATTATTTCTTTCATCGTTTGTATTTCTGACATAGTCAGAAGAGTTAGGCAATTTTCCAAATAAATGATGATTTTTTTTCATTTATTTTTTTCTTTCCCCTGGAAGTGACAGTTTATCAAAAATGGAAGTTCTATATAACTACATTCCTGGCGTTTTTCCACACTGTATAAATACATACTCAGTGGTCCAGAGAGGAAGTGACCATAAGGGGCATGTGCAAGAAGAGCGATGAGGGAATTGCACATTAGTGCCTGTTTAATCCTTCTTCTCATCTTACTTTTAACTGTACACAGAAAAGTTTTAACTTGATCTCGGTGCAAAAGAAAGGAAGGGTTTTATAATTAAAAATACCTTGTGCAATTAAGAACTACCAATTCCTGTCCACCTCCATTCAGGAACAAAGGAAATGTGTACTAGAGGGTGTAATTCAAGACTCAAAGGCATGCGAGGAATCCCAAATTTGCTGTTGTTTAGTCCACTTACTGTTGTATATTTGACCTTCCTCAATTCACAGTCCTTCCACCAGTTTTCTGGATGTTTCTGCCCATGTTTTCATGGCAGAAAATACGGAAATCTTACGTTGTTTGATGTTTCTCTCCATGCAGTTCACAGCTAAGGGCCACTGTGCACCACAGTCTTAAGAATTTGAGTATCTGCTTTTGACTTAAATATGCTTCCAAGTCAGAGAATAAAGAAGCATCACTCTGCAAAGTTAACAAACTTGCAAAAAGTTGCATTAACACTGAAACTCAATTTTATGCATGAGGGGTAGTGGATGAGATAACATGCCACTTTCCTTTTTCTCTCTTTGTGCATCTAGTATAAACACATCTGTATATGTTGGACATTGGGGATGACAAAATTGCATGACTGGAGGATCTGCTGCACCCAAGATTAAGGCAATAGGTCCTGGTATTTCGACAAGGCCAGCCAACTGCAAACCTAGACTTTCAGACTCACCTGGGTTTACAGTATTTGCAGAGAGTCGACCAGATAGACAAAACTGTTGAATCTGGTCCTATAATGGGGAAAAATTCATATGGCAACTATTGACCTTGAAAAAAGCTGAAATATATTCTCTTTCCTCTATCTGCATGGTCTAGAAAATATTTGTGATCATGCAAATTTTGGAAGGAGTATCCACTCCTTGTTTGATCACTACGTGCTATTGCAACTCTACTGCTTTTTAAGGTGTCATACATTGATATAAAACATTTTACATTTTACAATTATGACCTGATAAAGTTTGTTTCTCAAGTTTTAACATAAGATAGAACTCTTTTGGGAAAAAAAAATCCATGGTAAAATGCAGTTTACGAAAAATTGAAAACTTTCACAGAATTTTTCCGCATTTTGAAGAAAAAAAAAAAAGAAAAGGAAAGAAAGGAAATTAAAAGGTTTTGACACATTTTTTGGGGTTTTGTACCAAAGCATTTAATAAAAATCAAAATAGCTTTGCTTCGATTTATGGAGTACATTAATGTGCTATAGGTGTATAGAAATTGTATTACTAGATGCTTAATGTAACCCCTTTTAAGTTGTATAATAAAGGGTTTTCTTTGAGAAAAAAATGTTTTGATGTTGTTGGCAAATACTTCGACCATTGTGAAATTTGTATTTTCATTTTTAAGTTTCATGGTAAATATACGACTTTATGACTTTTGGTTTCTATGTGAAGTAATAGTTTTCAGCTGACTGCTACCAATATCTTCAGAATACAAATTGTATTTAATGAGTTTTCTCCCATTTTTGGTCATTTTCTTCCCATACTTTCTGTGAAGTGACAACAAAAGTTTTCCCACAAGATGGCAGTGGCGAGTTGTGAAATTTATGGCAAAAAACAGGTACGGAGGGAGACGCGTTAAAAACTGTGAAAATAGAAGATACAAGCTTGATAGAGCAACCAGAATGAAGACAGTACAGAACGACAGGAAAAACTCCAGCTTTAGTTCGCTTTTTTTGTGACCAAATGAAGCAAGACATATTTTATTGTAAATAAGGTCATATACCATGGTGCTTTTAGCTAGCAAGACAAAATTAGCTACAAAAGCGAATTAAAACATGTAAGTTTATTTTAAACTGAAGTGTATGTGTTTGTGGGTACAGATTACCCTCTCAAATACATATTTCTATATTCATATAGGTGAAAAACCTTCATTTATTAAGTCTACTGTTAACTGAATAGTTACAACACACAAATTATTTTGCCTGAAAAAAAGAATCAAGAAGAAAGCTATTTCAGGGGATAATGAAGGACCACCACTACAAATGTAGTGATAAATACATATCAGGAAATTGATATTTTATTAATAGTTTTTTATTATGCCAAATCTTGTTCTAAATCTCATTCAAATTAACATTAAAAACTCCCATGAGTAATGAAATACTGCATGGCAGAGAGTTGCCCTAAACATACAATAAAGAGCCTGTTCAATAATGAGGGGAACCATCATCATTATGAACAAAACGATCTTCCCTGTTCTTAACTGAGAAATGCAGACACATTTTTTCCACTATTTTCATAAAAATCCTACAATTCTTTTCATTCTGATCTAATTTGAGGTTGGCAAGAAAGCAAGTGGAGTAGGAAAGCCAAAACAGCAAATCCCAAGCCTTAAGTACAAGCTGTCTTTTTTTGACTTTTTCGAATGAAGCAGGGCAGCTTGGACTGTGTGTCTGTCTCTCTACACAATATATGCATGTGCACACCCCCCCACACTCTGTGTATTTCCAGTTTTTCCAGGCCTATTTCCCAGAATAATGTACGCCTGTATTCTCACTTATGAATACTACTTTAACCTGACAATGCAAAGAATGAACATTTTCTGAAGATGTCAGCACAGAATAAGTCTCCATCTGGTGAAAAGCATCACTCTTGCAGACACAGGGAACGATGCCAGCTCCTGGGGGCTCAGGAGCTGTCTACGTGATTTAGGCCCCTGCCTAAATTACGACTCTCTATGGAGGATGGTAGATTTACTCCAGGTAATATAAGGCCTTTCTGTGGGATTTGTGTGAGGAAATGGTTCATCCAAATGGATCATAACTAAAGTTAAGAATGGCTGTTCAGAAATCATGACTTGGCCTCAACCAGCACATATTCTTTCTGATAAAGGGTCACATTCAGACAGCTGTGTCTTTCCACACGTGGAGTGGCTAAGACATCGTTTTCACACCATAGCAAGGAATTTTAGCTGAAACAGCCTCGATGCTGTCTTCAGACATTGCAAGGTCAAGTTTCTACTTTGCAGTTTTAAAATGGGCTTCCAACAAGGCGATATCACCTTACCCTTCAGAAGCAAGTGGAATTCTCACACAGGTTCAAAGCCAGCAATGCAGCAAACCTGGGAGGAAATGATTGATTGTCTCAGCTGTAGAGTTAACAAGAAGTATGGTAGAGTGCAGGGGACAGGAAAACTTGCACTCCTTTGTACAAACTTAAGTTGCCCTGACCGTCTCTCAGTTACTATTACACTGTCTGTGATTTACAGAAATGCATATTTCGAGGTCAAAAGACTGTGGAAGCCATCTCCCTATTGTTGAAAAAATATGGATGTAGACAATGACCTAAATCACTTCCCTAAGCTCTTGGAAAAGAAATTCCAGTGGGAAAGGTTCCACAAGTCACCCAAAATGTTTCTGCCTTCTGAGTTTAAAAGCTTTTGTTAATCTTTAGCTTTGCTTTCTGTAACAACTATAATCTGCATTCAAAATTCATCATGCTGCTGATGACTTACAGGAAGAACAAATGGTCATGAGTTGCTTTATAAAAAAGATGCACTTGTTTGAGGAAAACTGCCTTATTCTTCTATCCTACATGTTTTCTTAATTTTTTTTTTTTTTAAATATGGTGCCTTGAACCAACTGTAGTAGTCCTGGAGGCACTGTTTCTGGCTTCACTGCAGGAGGGGTTCCCAGCATTGTTTTTGCAGCAATGGAATGTATTATAATTTGAAATTTGTTTTGTGGTTTGTTTGGGGTTTTTTCACTATTGGCTACTGACCAAATTCTCACTTGCTGTGTAGTTGCTATGTCCACTGAAGGCTTTGAAGACTGATTTCCTGTAGATCTGTTTCTTTATCTTGACCACTATAGCTTCTTTTTTCTTCATGATATTTTGTGACTTTTCTTCTTTTTGCAATTTTTTTTATCTCTATTTACTGAGAGGTAGATTCCATCTCTGCTGAAATCGTCAAGTGTTGCACTATTCCCATCAAAGAAAGTTCAACTAAGTTATGAATACCTAAAAGCTAATTGATGCATCATTTAGGTATTACACTAGAAAATGCAAATAAGGTACAGGTTGTATCCTGGCATTTTCTTGGTATCCTTTAGTTTTCCCCTACTGAACAAAAGTGACTGTCAGGTACTTTTATGTTTTCAAAAACATTTTGTCACCACATAGGAGCACAAGATGATTTTGTTTGGTGAACTGAAATCTTACTTTATAGATGTGCTTTTTGACTCATTACAGTGTCAAGTTGGTACTGGTGTTTGGATGGTTCAATGAAGATTAGGAAGAGCCTGATTTCCACAGCACCTTGTTTTACTGCATTAAAATAAACTGTTTTGATCTCTTTTTTTTAAGGTTGTTCGGGTTTTTTAAAGTGTATAAACATGAATCATGGGTGTGCCTATGTATTCTCCCCCTTTCTGACCCTTTTAGGCTGGTTTTGGACCTTCAGATGCTAGTAGAATCATAGAATCATAGAATCATAGAATAGATTGGGTTGGAAAAGTCCTCCAAGATCATCAAGTCCAACCCCTGATCCAACTCCAATTACTATATCATGGCACTAAGGGCCACATCCAATCTCTTTTTAAAAACCTCCAGGGATGGTGAATCCACCACCTCTCTGGGTAGGCTGTTCCAATGCCTGATAACCCTCTCTGTAAAGAATTTCTTCCTAACATCTAACCTAAACCTCCCCTGGCAGAGCTTGAGCCCATGTCCCCTTGTCCTATTGTTGGTTGCCTGGGAGAAGAGACCAACCCCAAAAAGTAAAGACAGTAAAGACAGACAAGGCAATAAATTGTAAAGCAATTTAGCAAACAAACCTGTTTGTGTGATGGAGTAAAAGCTAACCAAGCAGCCCATAGTTTGTACAGACAAGTTTCTCAGAAATAAAATTCAACTTGGCCCCTGAAATCAAGTGTCTGCAAGACAAAAAGCAGAGATGCTGAAATTACAAAGAATTTTCCTAAAATGTATTTTCACTTTACTTCAGTTGTGGTATCATCTTTTTAATATAGGATTTATCTCATCCAAATGGAGGCTTCCAAATGAAAACCACTAGTGCTCAATTATAAATAAGCAATTTTCTTACCTTTTCCAAGTATATGCTACCACATCCTGAAGAGTTTGAAAGTTTTACCTCCTTGTGAGTTGCCTAACCTCCTTTGACTGCATTGTCACAGAAGGAGAATATACTCATTAAATAAGTCATCATAAAGCTTCATTTGGAAATAAATTTTTAAAAAATCTGGATTCCTGACAATCTTAGCACCATAGCCACTCTTGCAAAGTACAGTCAAAGGATGTAGGAATACACGGTGCTTTTGATTCTTCTAATTGTGAAAACAAAGTATATCCCACATGTGGAGTTTCAGGTTGTTTGCACTATATCATAAGCATGTGGTGGCTTGTAGTTAAGAGAGACAGAACAGAACTGGCATATTCTTCTTTCAAATTCCTGATGAGAAACCTGGATTACAAATTGAAGGGAATGGTGATGAAATGGATGACATAAGAAATTACATTAGATTTCATATTTGCACAAGCAAAAACAAGAACAGATATTGCTTAGATTTCAGCATTCTTTTCACATTGGAGAATAATATTTTTATTGTATAATAATTGTGTATTACTCTGTAAACACCCAAAAAAGCAATATGCAAAAGTCACAATAATTCACATTTGCACACTACTTGGTTTTGGAAAGGAAAAGGCTGAATCTAGGATGTAAGTCCAGCTTATATTGTAAAGAAACTGAACAAATTAATTTAAAGCACCTTTCTATTTTTAAAAGTAAATAGAATATGTGGTTTCATAGGCATTTTATTTATCTCAACATCTCTTAGTTCAGGCCATTTGCAAGTAGCATTCAAATATTTCATGATAGATGGCTCCAAAAAGTCCTCGGAACTTGGAAGTTTCTCCTTTGCATTTCACTGGAAACAAGGATTCTGAGATCATTGCTTTTAAAACTATTCTGTTGATAACAGGACAGAATAAGATCCAATCAATTCTCCCAGCTCTCTTCACATAATGAGGGGAAAAGAATAAAAGTATTTTGTTCACATAATGCTACCAGCAACTCTCTGAACATAAACAAGGAATGGAGCTATCAGTACATTCATCATCACTTTCTAAATTAGAAGTTTTATAAGTAGTGCAAGCTAAGGAAGGAGGGGAAAGACTGGAATTAGTATTACAGTGGATTCAACAGTTCTGTTTGACTGTGAGTTCATAGCTGAAGAAAAATGTTCTCTCTCTCTCAGGTTCTCTCAGAATTTCAGCATGCCTTTGAGCAGATCTGAGCTTTTTCCAAGTTCTACCTTGCTTTGATTGAGAGGCTCCACATTTTTAATTATTGTCTACAAGTTGAAGACTTTCACTAGAATATATAAAAACTTCATGAGGGTATGTAGAAAGACAGAGCAAAAAGAAAATGCTACCTCCAAAAGAGATTATTTCCCTCTCTGAGAAATGTTTCAAGGAATATATTTTTAATTTTTTTTTTTTAATTAAAAAAGATGCTAAAATTCAGGTAAAATGTCACATTTTTCCTTGGTTATTTTGTAAGAAGTATTTCCATTTATCAAGCAGTTTTACTATCAAACTAGACCACTATGAAAAGGCCAAGAAAAAACCCCAAACAACTTGCATATGAATGCTACAAACCTATGTTTTTATATCTGCCAAGTTTTGCTGCCCTTCACACCAAAATGATGAGAAACTACGAATTTCTTACTGTACCACTCTTCAGAAACTGCCTCTCTAAGGAATAATTTAGAAAAGACGAGTAGAATCCCACCTGTGTGTTCTCTACCAAGATTCTTTTAAGTTTAGTTCTAACGAGTTTTCTAGATATTTATTTTCTATCTCCTTAGAGTTTTACAGAATAAAACCTTTTAGCTGAAAGCTTTAGATCTTGCATTGAGCACCTGGCCATGAAATCCTCCCAGGTTTTAATCACGGTACGAGTACAGTATGGTGGGCTCCTTTTCACTTTCAACAAGGAATTTTACCACAGTATTCTCAATGTATACTTCATGCAAAAAACCATCATATAGTTTTTTCTTTTTTTTTGTCAACTGTCCTTTGCCTTCTTGACAGAGCAATTCAAGACTTTCTTCAGTAATTATGACACTTAAGCATTTCATAGAATCATAGAATATGCTGAGTTGGAAGGGACTCTTCAAGATCATCGAGTCTAACTCTTGGCCCTGGACAGGATGCCCCAAGAGTCACACTATGTGCCTGAGAGCATTGTTCAAATGTTTCTTGAACTCTGTCAGGAATGGTGCTGTGACCATTTCTCTGGGGAGCCCGTTCCAGGGCTCAACAACCCTTTCGATAAAAAACTTTTTCCTGATATCCAACCTAAACCTCCCCTGACTCAGCTTCATGAGTCCTGTCACTGGTCACAAGAGCAAAGGGATCAGTACCTGCTCCTCTGCTTCCACTTGTGAGGACGTTGAAGGCAGCAATGAGGTATCCTCTCAGTCTCCTCTAGGCTTTCAGAAAACATCTTCTGAGTTTTCTGCAAGCAATGGGCAGTATTTGTTACATGTTAAAACACTGACATGGAGCAGACACAGAAACAGCCGTCTCTTTGTGGGAGCAGGTGAAGAGGTGGAGAGGTTTAGGACTTGATTCTGCTTAAAGTTGCCTTCCTTGGGCACTTTCTGCTGTCAGGCATGTTTACATAGCTAGTAATTTCACACTAGTGTTACCCCCCGACTGCCTGACACCAGGTTCTGCATCAAATAAAGGTAGACCCAACCCCGGTCTGGATCCAACCATCTACTTTGCTCTGCTCTGTGTCACTGACATCCCTACTCTTGAGTTTCCTTTTGTAAAACAGAGGTAGCCACTGTTCCAGAGATCACACGGAAATACTGCTCCTCTTTCAAGCAAATGAGGCTAAGTTTCCTGCAGCCCTTCTCAGCTCCTGCAGAGCGTGGTAGCTTCTTCACATAGTCTTTGAATCTCACTGGTTTACATGACAAAAGCCAAAAATAAGCTACTACAGAGTTTGGTGCTTAAGCCTTTTAATTGCAACAGCCAGTGTCATGTCACAAATCATGATTTTGTAGCATATGTAGTAGTAAAAAGACTACGTGATAGATTTTCAGGGAAATTTTATGAAGCTGTGTTAAATCTCCTGTAGCATACATAACATGTGATACCTGCCACAAAAGAGTTAGATATGTGCCTCAACAAGTTGTCTGACTGATATGTGAACTGGAAAGTCATACGATAAGGAATGTTTTTATTGCAGACTCTTTTCCTTGACTAATCTCCTTTGTTACAGTGGTCTTACCACTGTATTTATTTTACTTGTGCCTCAGTTTCTCTAACTGTAGGGTAAGAAAATTCACACTTAACAAAGTGCTTAAAAATGTCTGGACAAAATCTTGAATATTAGCAGAGCTGTTTCGCAGCAGTGGCCAAACTTTACAGGAAGAAAGATTTCTCCAGGTACAAGATATACCACAATATGAGACTCTGTGTGATTGCAGAAATTACATTAGCCTAATGGTCCTTCACACAATTGTTTTCATACTGGCAGTATAGACTCAGCTAGACCTAAAAGACCAAACACTGTCCCCCAGGTAACTACCAAACCTTGGGCTGGTAATGACATATGCATCTAAACAGAAGTACTTCAATTCAATATGTACAGGTTTGCCCTGATAATATAAATAATATCTGGAGACTAGAGCTCATATATATATTGACAGTGACTGACAGTGTCCACACAATTTCCATACAGATCTTACAACTGAAGGGAAAACATTAGGAAAGAAAATATTTGACAGACAAGCAACCAAACAAACAACCCCTAAAGCATCTAATTTCATCTTACTGGAGTGGAAACATACAGCCCTAAATTACACTGTATTTCCTTCAGTGCATGCTTTCAGTAACAGATGTTTCACAGCATCCTCAGAAGAACAGAAAGAAAAACTGAAATATTTTTTGAAATATTTTTCAATATTTCCCATACTTTAGAGTACAACCCATATATCTGGTTTATAACATCATTTTCATTTCAGTACATCAGTCATTGCCCTCTATACAGAAGATCTACCAAGTCCCTACTTTGCAATACATTTGGTACCATATAGTAGTCCACCCTAAATAATGAACCTGGATTTCTCTGTTCCTGACTGCCAGCATCTCTGCACAACATGCCTGTTGGAGCTGTTATGGTGAAATAAAGTCTGTTTCCCACTGACTGCTTTAAAAATCACTTTTTCTCCTCTGTCTTTGAAATGTCATTGATTTGTGAGTGGAGGACTGCTTTCATGAAGTGTTGAGAGGCTTCTGGAATGACTCTAATCTGCAGAAGGTGGTACTGGTGCCTTTGTTTTCTGGCTTGAACCCTGAATTTATCAGCTTGATAAATTGTTTGGTTTTGGTTTTGTTTTACTGTGTTTCTTGCTTTATGTTCAAATACTCCATCCTATTTAGCAGAGGTTGTTCTGGTACTCCCAGGATAATTGGGTGGATAGGGACAGGAAGCTCTTTATTTTCAGTGACTTCATGATATTAATATAGAGTTTAGTGAATTCCACCTGCACTGCAAAATAATCTAGAATACAGAGAAGTGAATACTGAAATACTCAGCTTGTGGTGTAATTCTGGTTACCACCAAAATATCCTGGGTAAGTGGTGGACCAAAGTCACCTGGTGTTCTAAGTAAATATGGAGTGTTTTTTCTGCACCCTAAAGAAATTATCTCCAAATGACTGACTGGGGGTGCTTAGCATCTCACTGGTACTCAAGATACACATGGAAATGAGTATGTTTAAATAATATATCATATATTGCCCCTATTTCCCACAGTCCTTCACATTGGGCTTGCTACACCCAAATCAGGATAGTTCTTGTTGTCTGCCCTTCCCTCTTCTACTGGAGAGTGGACACATGTACTCTGCAGGGCTCCACTCCCGGTTGCTCTCTGGCTGCGAGTGGCCAGCGCTGCCACGTCTCTGGGTGCAGATGGAGGGGCATCCTCCTCCAGACCTCCCCCTCCCATGCATGGACAGTTTTCTCTGAAGATCAGCTTCTGACTCCTGCAAGATTTCAAGTGTCTGTGATACACACTTGAAGTAGATTTCAGGGGAACATTAGAGACTTCATGTTTTACAGATCCTTGCAGGTATCTCAAAAGAGTTACAGAGGAGTTCATTGATAACAACTGGAAAACTCCTCAAAGTGGCTGGTTACTACCTGCAGGGCAATCAAGCAGCAAGGGAGATGGTGTAATTGATTTTATTGGTGAAACATTTTCCTGTTTGCTAATGTTAATAATTTTAATGTTTTGCTTATATTTTAATTTACAGTAGGCAATATTTATACACTGTTATTTTACTATCCCTTAAGGAATATGTTTTGTTATCCTGTGGCAAATAACCATAGCCAGTTTCTTAGCTAGCTTACTGACAAATTTCAAAAGGGGATTAGTCACTGGCTCCCTGCTCTGAAGTTAATTTTTAGTGTAGGCATTTGGACTACTGTTCATGTTTATTCCCTTGCCTCAATTCCACATTACTTACTGTCAGTTTATCACATTAAATGTCCTCCTGCACTTGTGAGCAACATAAAGTGCAAAACTGTTTCTGACCCCCAAATAATGGTTAAATATAATGAATTCTCTAAGCAGTCTATCAAAATAAAGCAGCAATCCTCTTCTTGTACCTACCCTGCAGCTTAAGCCATCAGTATACAGCATTATTTGCAGTATGTAACATCTTCAAAAACACCCTAGTGAGTAACTCTTGTTTCATTGTTGCCATATAATTTCTGAAAGGACAAGCTAAAAGATAAAATCTTTTTCAAAAACTAGTTCAAACTTCAGTGCCCACAAAACAGCTCTGAGAGACAGCCTTAGATCTTGTCCAGGAGCGTTAGCTGGGTGCAAAGCTCCAACACTGTTGAGGTTAGATCAGTTTACACTGCATAGACAATTATCCTAGTGCAAATTGCTCTTGACCAGAAGAAGGAAAAAGCATTTTTAAGAGTCATCAGTATCCAAGTCCGTCCTGCTACATTGATAAGGGAGGAAAACAGAAAGCAGTTGCAACTAACATTGCTACGTTTGTGCAAAATCTGAAGAGCGTCCTTCACTGACATTAAAAGTATTAACTGCATACTATCAGCATATTAGATACAGTTGCCTTAACTTTGAAAGCTTTTACCTTCGGAAATGTTTCAGACCTGCAACTCTAGTAGGTGAAGCGGTTCCACAGCAGTTCTTCAATCATGTCCCAAGAAATTATTCTACTGATAGTGGTGAAGAATCCAAATCAATCAGAACTTTGAATTTTTCTTGCACTTGCTTGCAGGTAAACATGATTAGAAAATGATAAGACATGTAGAATCAACTTTCATGCAGAAAACCTCCCCACAGTTTTCCTCCTTCAAAGGAGATGAAGAAATATGCATTAGCATGCTTTTGTCACTGATATAAATACATATTTAAATGAGGGTATAGTAACTGCAAATGGGAAATTCCATTTGCAGTGAAAATCCTGCTTAAAATAATTATGGAGGGAAAAGATAGAAAAAATGGGAATGTCTTGCTTTTTGATGCTAAATTAGAAGTTGCAAGTCTGTGCATTAATTTTCACATAGTGTTCAGTATTATTAAAAGCCTAAGGTTTCTATTGCACATTCCTTTAAATAATAGAAATATTAAGGCAACAGACAGCCCAGGGTCTTTATTAGACTGTAGGTAGTTTTATTCCATTGTTAGTTTCAATACTATGATAGTGGGATAATTTTATTCATTCAGCTATCTTCTACTTTACAACACAGCACACATGGGAACTTTCTTTTTCATGCATTTTTGCAGCAGTGAGATTGAAGATGGTTCCTGCTAAATGTCTGGTGCCTTACAAGAGCCTAGTTTTCTTGATTTTTTCAGTGCTCAGATCAAATGAAGTCATTATAGCATAGAGTAATGAACAGTAACATTTGTATTAAACTGTAGTTGTGTTTATTGATTGATGCTAAAATCCAGACATTATATTTCCTTTCACTTTGGAAAACAGATTAAATGGAAGTAACTTGTTGAGCTAAATCTTTATTCTTTCAACAAAACCAAGAAAATTTTTCCACTGTAGTCTGAAAACTGGTTATCTATGCGGGCCTCCTAAGGGATAGAAAGATAATTTGGTGCTACAGTTCTCTTAATGGTGCTTTTTGCCTGGCTTTTAACTTCCAGACTCTACTTTTTTGCAAAGAGTTTTACTGAGCATTTTGATCCTTCATATGCAACAGCACCTTCTGAATCACAACCTGTGTTCTTACCAGAAAGAAAAGTTTAATATGTACTTGCAGAACTAGATCAGACACAAAGGACCTCTGCACATCTCATCATGTTTTGCAGCAAGTTCAAGGAGCGTGGCTTGACTTCTGCAATATAATAAATTATAATTATGAGCTGTCTTTTGTTCTCTAGGATCTGTAGACGGTGAAAACAGGGGAAGGAAAAGAACTGGAGGCATGTGTATTCTGCTTATGCCCAGCATCTCTGTGAGCAGATGTCCTATACCAGCCCTACAGGGGTGTAGTCTTTAATTTGTTGGGCCTTTTGTGTTCTTTAAAGTTAGCCTCATTCCCCTCCTAGAATAAGGGGGCAGGTCCCCAGAATCACATTTTCAACCTCCTTAAAAATGTCTTTCCTTTTGAAGCTTACAGCAGACAAATAATCCCTTGATATCTGGCATCACAGCCAGTCTTACTGTCCGTTGTTGTCTCCCAGTTTCTGCCTGTCTTATTTATAATCCGTAAAAGTCTTTCAGGACAAAGATCGTTCTATGTACACACACTATTTCTTAGACTTGCCTCACTTCTGGCAACTCTCAGGGACAAGACTATGAGCCATGTACTCTTGCCCACAAGGACAGTATTTTTGTTCTTATATGGTCAAATGTTATTAAGTTAGTCACGGATTAACATCCTCTTTGTTTTGTGCTTGTACAACAGCTATCCAAGCAGGGATATGATCTGTGAAAGTATAAGTATTTCTCAGGCACTTGGTTAGAAACCACTTATGTTTCAGATAATTGCTGGTACAGCCAGAGAGGTATCTATCTTTCCAGGGTCTCCGAACATCCTAGTTTCTTTTAATTGTTAAGTAGTGCTTAGATAGCGTTTTTTGTTTTTTTTTTAAAGGAAAGGTGTATTTCAAGCTCAATTTCATCTTAGGTAAGCTTTGTGAAGTATGAAATTAAGCAGTGAAGTTTTTTCAGCAGGTGCAAATAGGATAATTTTAGATCCCAATGTAGCGTGTGACTTCATGCACTAAGATGACAAGGGAGATGTTGTGGACCCACTGCTGCTCTTGGACATCAGCATCTCACCTACAAGCTACATACTGTGCATGTTCAAGTGGCTGCTCATGAGATTAGAGGACTGAAAACCAGATAAGACCTCTGTAAAGTAGGCTCCTAGGCTGGATAATGTCCTGGTCAATTTCTGCACCAATTCTGTCCTGGGCAAGAGCCTCTCACTCCCTTTTGAGATGCCAGGTTTTGTTTTATAGCTCTGCTTTGTACAGCACACAGCCTTGTTGAGGTACTGACTGAAATCTGGTACTAGGTGAAGAGTAACTAAATCATCATAGTAATTTGAAACTGTTCCTACTAAAATACTGTATGGATGTTACACACATGAAAACAGAAGACCAGTTCAGAATTGCCTCTTATTCTATTTGTGATCATTGTACTCCAGGGGAACAAGCTAGTTTATTAATCTACTGCACTAAGCAGACTTTGCATTGACACCTTGTGCTGTTGATTTTTCATGCAGAATCTGTTCATTCCAAGCAAGAAGCAGGTTTGTGTCCTTGGAGCTGGAACTACAGAAAATGTCACTGCAATTTAAGCAAGAGTGATCAAAAGTAGCTAACTCAAATCAGCAGGACTCAGTTACAGACCTTTATACTAATCCAAAATAAGTAAAGAACATCATGTTCAAAGAAACAGTTTCTGTATAAGACTTGACTTTTAAGTCTGTGTGAAAAAATATTCTTTTTGATCTGAGTTCAGTGGTTTTCTCACTTATCTAAAAAGAGTTAGCAGCATAGGTAGTAAATTAAACTGGAATATAAAATAAAAACAGCATTAGACAACTGTTTCTTTCTGGTTTTATCAGCTCAAGAAAGAACCATGTTGAGAAACTATTAATAGTGCTCTTAGAGCATCTGATTTTGCAGATTATTGTGGCAATGGGAAGCAGGCGAAGAGAGGTTATGGACTCTGGGTCATATTTTGCTCTTGGGGTTGAACTTCTGTGACTGGCAACAGCTTGATCTGTCACTTTTTTGGCTCACATGATAGATGCACTTAAAGATCATTTGTGCTTTCTGTGTTAGTGGTCATTTTCAGGAAACGTTTGTAAATTCATATAGGGGCTAAAGAGGTGATAGAAGAGTCTCTACCCAGTACCCTGTGGTGCTGACAAACAGAAATTCTGACTGCATTTTAGAGCAAATATAGTGTGTTGGCAAGTACGTATCACATGTAACTCTCTGTGGTGGTTGGAACATCCTTAAAAGCAAATTAAAGGTTAAATGTCTGTTCTACAAAGTCACTGAGTAGCAGCATCTGCATTGTCATAAATTGCTAATGAATCAAGGATTTCCAGGTGTTCAAGAGTAGAACTAGACAGTGGTTTTATATATGGTAGATTTTGTGACTTGACAAGTATCAAAGAATTTCAGGACCTTTGCACTCAATCAGTTTTTGGTCAATAGATATTTCTGTAATGTTATGTTTGTATATTAGCACTAAACATGGTTGTAAGGATAGGGATACTTTTCCCAAGTAGGAAAAAGCTATAGTTAGACTTTTCTTTGTTTCTTTGTCTTTTATAGCTGTGAACCTGTACATGGTAATGTCACTTCTTTATTTCCATCACGTTTTACCATATTTCCCTAAGCATGTGCTATCTGAGTTGTATAACTCTCTCTGGGTTTGCCTGATTTTTTAACTTTCAATTTTCTCTAGGACTTTAAATCAACAGGGGATATACAAATCACAAAAATATTTACTCAAGAACAAATTTTGAGCTTACGTAAAAACGTGTTTGTACAAAAATAAAACCTTTGGATAATATTCAGAGAAGGAGGACACAAGAAATTTCACAGTGAAGCTGATCTGAGGTGGGTGGAAGTGATTGTTTTAATAGCAAAAATATGGCAATAGCTGCACTGTGCAGCCTATACTCTAGACAAAACACACTATAAATATTTCAATGCCCAGGCATTCAGCAGGGAAGAGAGTAACATTTTCCAAATGGTCTATTCTTTATTCAACATGCCTTCCATTTTGCATGTGATAGTTTCACCTGTCTGCTTGACCAACAGTCGTTCCCATCCAAACATGATGTTCTGGGAAATAATTTGTTGCAAAAAGTTCCCTTTATGAATAGTAAACCAAAACTTTGTCTCAAAGAGTATCAGGATGCCTGTCAAAAGAGGTGAGATTTGTTTACAAGGAGAACAAGAAGAAATAAGTAGGTGAGGCAAGACCAGTGGGAAAAGGAAGAGCCATATCTAAAGCTTAATGTAAAATGTAACAAAACTAATTACAGGGGAGAAGTTGGAGGCATCCAAAATATGCAAAACTATATAAAATAAAACATATTAATCACTGAGCCATGAAATTGTGAGAGATTTTATTTTTGTTCTAGAATAGAAACTGATCTGGTTCACAGATTATTTTCCTATCTATTCAGAAATATGTAAAAATGCTTATTTCCAGCTTGTATTGGTTGGAGACTGGCATTAGAAAGATTACTTTTATTCTTTCCCAAATGCTTGCTGTTCTTGTATCAGCACAAAGATGTCTAAAGAGATAAAAAGTAGTCTACATTCGGTGTAACACCTGACTTTTGAGATCTCACAGAACTGATGGTTAATCTTCAAGGTTAGGATGACTTAAATATATATAGTCATTTAGTGTGTTTCAAAAAAGACTTATCCAGGCTTACACCTAACGGTGAACAATCAGCACAAAATATTACCAACTCCGAATTAATTATTTTCAGTTTCTATTTTGGTAACTACATTGGTGATTAACACCTAGGAAAACACAAGTACAGGGAACAATTCATGGTAACCTGATGTTCAGCTTTTAGCTTTTGAACATGCAGGAAAGCAATTAGATTTTCTCCATGTTTTTATGATGCATAATAGCATTAGTAATCTCTAAGGCAGGCATTTCCTGGCAGCTAATGGTGTGTTGCGTTGAGAGCCCCTGGGTTTATCTTAGACATTTTACTCTTCCAGCCAGTCATTAACTGCCAGAAAATGTTTGACTCAGGGGTCATTATTGCTTAAATATTGCCTCTAAAAGCTTCTCATTACTACCAATTCTTTTTGCTTTTGTGCTGTATTAGCAGGTCTAACTAGTAATACTATTAACTGTAATAACAAATCAGGCAAATTATAAAAGCTCTGCAGGCCATGGATAGGGCCAAGACAAATTATTTTCTACATATTTCTACTTTAGGGTTGGATACTGACACTGTAATAAATCCAAACAGGAAGAGTAAGTATCAAGTGACAGCTAAAGGGAAGAAGTAAAAGGAGAAAAGAAGAGGAAGAGGTGGTTTCATGAGAAGAGAAAAAGAGACAGAGTCAGAGGAAAAGAATGCCCAAGCCTTGAGTGAAGAATTTTTCATTCCTGCCAATGAGAAAAGGTGCAAGGACATATTGCTGTGTGCCAAATAATTGCAGATATTTCATCACCAGTATCCTCTTTTTGTCTTTTCAGTTTTATATATGCAAACAATGACTTGTGGCTTGAAGCCATGGTACAAATTAAAGAGGGTACTCTCTTTGATTTTTTCACAAGTTTCCTGCAAGAGATCTCATCTGAAATCCCCAGAAGCAAACAAAAATGAAATGCTGTCTCAGTATGAACCAAAACATTATTCCTTTTTCACCTGGTGAGATTGCAGCTCAGTTTCCCATCAGCCTGCGTCCATTATTGTGCATATTCCTTTTTATGCTCCCTCCTTCAGTCATTGTGCAGTGTGGTCTTTATACTCAATGGTTCAGCTTTTCAAACTAAAGCAGCACAAAAACAAATGCCAACACATAATAATTTCTTTCAGGGAAAAAGTCATAGGGCAAAAAATTGCATTAGAATACAATTGACATTGAGAAGAAATATAAGGAAGTTTAAAGAATAAACTGATTCATAAATATGTTTTAAGTATTCCTAAAAAGGAATTACAATGTGCTGCACTAGCTGGTATTGCTGGCTGTTGCCAGTGTGTTGTCTCAGCAACGACAGTGTTCCGGATAGAAGACTCCAAAACTCATCTCATGTTATCTCATACCTTCTTCTGAAGAAAATCGACTCAGTGGCACAGACTTAACAAGATATACTGTCAACAAGAGATGGTTCTCGCATGCCCATTCCAACAAGGTGTTAATCTGTGAATGGCCCTGGAAAACAAGACAATGTACCAAAATGTGTGCCTGATAGAATCATAGGATCATTTAGGTTGCAAAAGATCTCCAAGATCATTGAGTCCAACTGTTAACACTGCCAAGTCCAACACTAAACCATGCCCCCAAGTGTCACACCCACATGTCTTTTAAATACCTCCATGGATGGCAACTCAATCACCTCCCTGGATAGCCTGTTCCAATGCTTGCCAACAATTTCAGTGACAATTTTGTCCTAATATCCAATCTAAACTTCCTCTCATGCTATCACTTGTTAGATGGGAGATGAGACGACCCCCACCTGGCTACAACCTCCTTTGATGTAGTTTTAAAGAGTGGTAATTTCCCCTCTGAGCCTCCTTTTCTGCAGGCTGAACAATCCCAGCTTCCTCACTACCCCTCAGAGGACTTGTGCTCCAGACGCTTCATCAGCTTCATTGTCCTTTCCTGGACAATCTCCAGCATCTCAATGTCTTCCTTGGAGTGAGTGGCTCAAAACTGGACACATTACTCAAGGTGGGGCCTCACCAGCTCCAAGTATGTGAGGACAGTCACTGCCCTGGGCCTGCTGGAAACATTCTTTATGATCCAGGCCAGGGTACCATTAGCCTTCTTGTCGACCTGGCCACACTACTGGTTCATATTCAAAAATACAAAACCTTGCATGTTTTCTGATAGCATCTATATATAACAATCAAAGAAAAGCATTGCAAGCTGAAAATACTGTCGTACACCACGCATCCTCCCAGTGCAGCCGCTAGGCTACTGTTGAATTCCTAGCCCATTTTTTGCACTATCTTCATGACATTTGTTCACTTTTACTCATATGAGTTGTCCATGAATGAGTCAGTGTTCAGCAGTGAGACCTCCCACAGGGCTGCATTTTAGCGAAGCATTTTTGTGAGCACTCAAGCTCATCAATATTTCAGTAAACTTTGGGCAAACATATTTTTAAAATACTCTGGAAGCAGACTGAAGGTTGTGTTAAAATTAAGCCTATATAAGTTAAAAGCACATTTAGTCATCTTAAATATCAATTTTAGCATATTCTGTTACTACATCTGAAAAGAAAATTAAGTGAGAGAATGAATTATTTCTTTAAAAAAGGTACCTATTCTGGAGACTATAAAAACTATATTACCTTCAATTCTATTTATTTCATTACATTATGGTGTCAGTACAAGCCTCATTTAAAATTGACAAGAGCTATTAGCTTAATCCTGTACACTATTCTGCAAAAATAATTAGATACCATAATTAGTTATTTATCTAAATTTAAATTTGTGGTCTACAGGTATGTGCTGCAAACAGGACCCTAGTTGAGTTTCAACCTCAGGTTGAAAGATGTTGCCCTAGAAAAAATATGAAACAAAGCAGTGTAATAAGATCATCAGTACTTGCAAACTGACACATTTTAAAATTAATTTCAAGTTAAATTAATTAATCTAAATCAATATTCTCAAAAAAAATATTCAGTGTTATGAGGAAAGATACAATCTGGGTGGGAAAAGTACAGTTGCTAACAAATGAAAATTCCATTCTTTAAAGTAAAAATAAAACTAGGGATCCAGCCATCACCTGCAGAAAGAATGGTTCCCCGTGCGCTGCATTTCAAACAGATATATTTATTCCTAATTGTACTTGTCCTTTCAGAATTAGGTAGATATATGAAACTCTCACAAGTTTTAGTTTCCCCATCTCAAAGGCAGAAAGAACGAAACCCACCTGAATCAATAAACTACACTGAGACATTACTTCCTCAATGGCTTACTAAATCAATTTTCTAATTAAAGAAAATAAAATCTTAGTATTTTTTAACTTACTACCATGTTCAGAGTTCCAAACATCAGTCTTAAACCCTTAAATGTGATTATTTGTCTCAAACTGCAAGACCACTAAGATTGTGAACTCTAGTGTTCACAAAATGAGGAACTATCACAATGAAGATTGTCCCTGATATTTGCATTCACCCTCCTTATGCACATGCATATGCATTACCTTGCAATATTTTCTTACATAACAGCACACAAGCTGTTCCACAGGGTGCCTGACTCACTCAGGGCAGGGTAATCATTCAGTATTCCCTTTTATCTCACTGGAAAGGCCCCAGGCTTCACTTAATGCATACAACTGGAAACCTTCAGTGAATTCAAAGTTAATAATTCCTTCACTAATATTCCTATAGTGATTACTTCTTGGTCTTAAAGATTGTGGAAATTTCTTTTAAAATGTATTAAGATGTCTGTTCAGCCTGCGAGTAACCTCCATAAAATTTTCAAAATTGGCATTTTGTCATGAGGTTCTGCAGCAATCTGAAAGTCATTGTGAGGTGGCAGTCTCTGGTAGGAGTTACCCAGAAAATCCATCCCTCCTTTGCTGCTCTGGAGGAGGATTCACTCTTCTATGGTACAGCCCCAATGTACAATCTGGCAGAGATCAAGGCTTCTTTTTATATTTTCCAGATAGTACCACTATGTCATTGTTTGGGTCTGGTCAAGGTAATGGGGAAGAAACTGGCGATGTGAAAGGGGTTCAGATGGAAGTGAAAAGGCCAGACAAGAGAACCACTTAATTTGGGAGAAGTTGCCAGCAGGTTCAACAGTGACTATCTCTGCTGCTCTTCTCCTAAGATAAGGGCTAGCAGATCCTGTGGGGTGGGCATCCATCAGATCCTTGAGTACTGCAGAAGTGCATCCAGAGAGATCAGTCTAAGATATGACAATACTGGCTGGGAAAGTCATTAACAAAGTGAATACCACACAGGAGTGATAGGTAAGTATATGGTGTACCTCAACCTGATAGCCCAGATTCTTGAAAATTTATTAATAAATTATAATACGTTAGCATTTTCGGTGAGCTGAAGAACACAATCTGCTTTATGATTACCTTTGGACGCTTCTAGAACAAATTGCAGAGATCTGCTGATGTATCAGTTATTCTCACCCTATATTTCTCATATAATCTTTTAGCTTCATTCTTTCAGCTTAATTCTTTCTTGTTTTAGCATTCGTAATCACCCATCAGCTGGTGCATTCAAAAGTGACCATTTTTTCTGCTTGTATCTTGCAATTCTGGTCTGAAAAGAAATGAAAACAATCAAGCCAGTGTCTTTAAGCCTCAGTAGTCTGTGGCTCTCCTTGTCAGCCTTCTAAGCTGTAGAGTGGTGGTTGCACAGCTTAAATTGAAGACAGAAACTTGAATGTCATGTTTCTGAATGCTGCACTGGGGGCTGCAGCGCTGTGCAGCTCTGAGCAGTATGTGGCTGAGCGGCAAAGACAAGCTGATGTCTTTGTGTGTCCTGCAACACTAAGTGAAGGCTGCTTCCCTGGAGTTTGGAGAAGCTCCTTGGCTTGTCGGGAAATTCAGATTTGTGTTTTTGCTCTTCACTGCACACAGTTGTTGCAGTGAAACCATAGCTGATCCTTGCTAGTCCCCAATAAAAGAGGTAAAAGCAATCCTATACTAGTTTACTAATTATCCTCATTGTGGTGTAGTTGGTCATAAAACTGTACATTTTGCTTGCTATACTATCACAGCCTGCAACACACAATGTCCGTAACTCAAAGGAATAGAGAGGCCAGTCTTGAGGTGCAAAGTAATTGATTATATCATATGAATCAAGCATTAAAATGTTTCAGTGTTGCTTTTCCTTTTACAGATTCGCTGTAACAAAGTTTGTCCAATGTGAACCTACTGTTGCATTGCCTCCTTTGAGAAGAATCCTGAAGCATGCTGTTTCATTACCTGTTTGTTTTTTTTAAATATAAGGTAGGGCAGGATACCCTAGTAGGAGATTTGTGTGATCATATCAATGATATGAATTTCAAAAAATATGGAGTGCCAGATCATAACCTTTGGCCACAACAAACAGGCTGGGGGAAGAGTACCTGGAAAGGTGCCTGGAAGAGAAGGATCTGGTGGTGCTCGTTGACAGCAGCTGAGCATGAGCCAGAAGTGTGCCCAGTTGGCCAAGAAGGCCAATGGTATCCTGACTTGTATCAGCAGAGGTGAGTCCAGCAAGACTGTCCCCCTGAACTTGCAATCGTGAAGCCACACCTCAAGTCCGGTGTCCATTTCTTGACCCCTCACTACCAGAAGGACATTGAGTTGCTGGAGCATGTCCAGAGAAGGGTAAAGCAGCTTGTGAAGGGTCTACAAAGTTGTATTAGGAGCGGCTGAGGCAGCTGGCATTGTTAAGCCTGGAGAAAAGGAGACTCTGTACAGCTACCTGAAAGGAGATTGTAGCAAAGTGGAGGTCAGCTCCTCTCCCAGGCATCTGGCACCAGAACAAGAGGACGTAGCCTTGAGCTACACCAAGGGAGGTTCAGGTTGGACATCAGGAAGAATTTCTTCATGGACAGGGTTGTCAAACATAGGAATGGACTGCCCAGGGAGATGGTGGAGTCACCATCCCTGGGGGTGTTCAAGAAAGGACTGGACGTGGCACTTAGTGCCATGGTCCAGTTGAGAAGACAGTGATTGTTCAAAGGTTGGGCTTGGTGATCTTGGAATTCTTTTCCAACATAAATGATTTTGTGATTCTGTGATCAAGGCCCTCTGATAGTTTTTTCACTGATTACTTGTGCCAAATAATATTAGCTACCTTTAAAAATCACAAGAGAATCAACATATAATTATGTGCAAAGAGTAAGTTTTCAAGCTACTTTAAATTTTTGAAGTTACTGCAGGTAATAAGAAACTGGTAATTTGAATAACTTTAAAGCAAATAAAGTAACTTTATAAATTTTAGAAGTTTTTATTATAAATCCTTGAAGGGGGTTGGTGCAGTTTCTTTTAAATAAATAGAAATACTCCTTTTGAAGTAAATGAGTTCAGAGTCATTCTTCAAACAAGAAAGATGATATCTACCAGAACGAAGGGACCATTTACACACTTTTTAAAGTTCTGAGCAATTTTGTTTTAAAATCTTACATAAATTCAGCAATTGGCAGTCCATATTCACAGAGCCACACAATCATCAATTTGCTAAAGTTGGCAGGCACCTCAAGAGATCATCCAGTCCGACTACCATGCCCTGCCATCAGATATTTACATACATGGATAAAATCCCCTTTTTTTCTCCAACCTGAACAATCTCAGATAGCTATCTTCAGCTTGTATAAAACATGCTTCAGTACTCTATCTCCTTCGTGCCTATTTGTTAGACTTGCTTCTGTAGGTCCATGTCTCCCTGGTACTGGGGAGATCCAAACTGAACTTGGCTCTCTAGATTTGTCACACCAGAGCTTAAGCAGAGGGGAAGGATCACCTCCTTTGACCTAATTACAATGGGTCTCCTAATGCAGCCCAGAAGGCCATTGGTCTTCTTTGATAAAAGAACACATTGCTGGCTCATGAAAAAAAAAAAAAGAACCCTGAGTCCATTTCTGTCATACTCTTTCCCAGCTAGTTGGTTCCCAGTGTATACTGATACCTAGGATCATTTCATGCCAGGTGCAGAATTTGGCATTTCCAGTTGAAGAATATGGACTTCAGCAAGTACCTGTTGGCCCATTTCTCCGAACTATCCAGGTCCCTCTGGAAGGTAGCACATCCGTCCAGCCTATCAGCCACTCCTCCCCATTGTGTGTCATCTGCAGACTTGTTAAGAGTGTTACTCATCCTGGCATCCTTGTCACTGGGAAAGAGGTAAAATTATATTGATCCTAGTGGTCTTATTGACCATTGGGGTACACCATCGCTGATGGCCCTCCAGCTGGAGATTTTGTGCCCCTGGTCACAGCCCTCTGAGCCCACCTATTCAGTTTCCTTCTTCTCTTCCTGTTTTCCTTTCCTGGAGAGAAGAATATTTTCTTTCTCCCTGTTCACTGTGAGTTTTCAAAGATAATCAAGAGTTGCCTCAAAATACACTTGTGGGTGCATCCTGTGACACCCAATGAATTTGTATCTGTGAAGTTTGTTTAAATATTTCCTAACCTAATTTAATTCCAGTTGAGGATAAGCCCTAACTTTTTCTCCTCTTTCTTCTTCTCAGGACTTTGGATTCTACCACTTCCTAGATTGATTGTTCCATGCTTTATTTCCATTCCTACAGATGCTGGGGTGGTTAGGTCACTCATGAAGACAGAGATCTGTTCAAAGGAGGCTTCTTCTAGTTGTTTGAAGAAGACATTATCTAGTTCTTCCTGATCAGCTCATCTGTGGCAGTAATGCAGTCCCACTTCAAAGTTGCGTCTTCTGTCTAACCCCAACTCATCACATCTCAATGGCTTGTGATGCTTCCTTGGGTGGAGCTTCACGCATCTCCTCTGCTCTCTCATTAAGACACACTGTTACTTAACCTGGTTTGGACAGGAGCAACTGTTCAGACTCTGGAACTTTAGCTTAAAAGTTTAGGTTTTGAAAAACTGTGGCATTAAGAAGTCCAAACTAGTGGCCAAAGCTGGCCTGTATATAGCTTTAAACTGCTGAGCACTGACTTGGCTTTTTTGCTTATTTGCTTTCATAGGGTTTTGTGATGAGTTTTTAGTACGTTTAAGTGTGTCTCCTCAGTTTTATAGTCCAAGCAGTATATTGAAACCAAATTTTCTGTGTTAAGTAATTAACTACAAGCACCTATTTTTTATTCTTTACTAAACAATTTCACTTATACTTAGTTTGAGTCTGCTTCTTTTGAAAAGTGTAAGAGGAAATCTCAGATGGGGGTGGTGACACACAGCAGACTGGACATGATTCATTAAGAAATCTACCCAGAGCAGATACTACTCCATATCTAATCCTATTTATGGGACTTCTATATTATTTCAGAGTTCTGCCCAAGTTTGAAAATATTTAGAAGGAAGTAACTAAGTTACATATTGCAATAGGCAGAAAAGTCAAGAGGAAAATAGTTCTCAGAAACATTAGTAAAACCAGAGTAATTTTTGATCCATTAGTAAATATTAGGGCAGGGCTAAGTAACTATGGGAAATTTCATAAAATGCAAAACATGATACTTTGATTATCTAGAATGTTAATTTGTATTTTGAAAGCCTCGTGCAGTACACTTCATAGCAGCTAACATTTGAATACCAGTCATCTTTGCATATCAGCTTTTGAAACCTCAAGAGTTTCTGCCATTTGTTCCGATTAGGTCTGTCTTCAGGAGATAAGTCTCTCAGGTAATTTGAAGCACAGGCACAAAATGAAGTCCGTTTGATGGTCTGAGACTAGAAAATGTCTCTTACCGAATTAATTAATGATTTTTTTTTAATTGCTGTTCATGTTTCATATTTTATGCCATTTCCTCACATGTCTGAACAGCAGAACACTTATTTCAGGATTTTTGTCAGTGTTTGTAAAGAGTTGCTTCTTATGTAAGTGGCTATACTTTTTACCATGAGCTAAATAGTTGTCCAAATCCCTTTTCACATCTGTGTGCACAGTGGCACACTCCCACCAGATAATTTCATGTAATATCTGTTGTAGGGTTTAAACCGACCTCTTTTACTACAGTATATTACATCCACTATACTGAGGATTATTTAACACCAGGACCAAGCAGAGCATAGAGACAAAGAAGAAAGAGCTAAGCTCTCACTCTGTTGTGTTGCCTGCTCTGTTTCCCTTTTATATTACAATTGAAGTTACATGCTCTGAAGATTTCTTTTAAATTTCATACCCTTTTTTTCCCCCATTGAATATGTGGCTGCTAGTGCTGAGTGCAAAACTGATTTCCAGCTATAAAGTCACTGCATTATTTAAGCTCTCATCTCTATTATGTGGTTACTTTATTAATACCTTCTCTAAGATCATGACCTTAATTCAATGTTTAAAGGAACAAAGGCAAATGTCTCAGTCAGTGACACATTTCTGATTTTAAGGAGAGATAAATCTCCTGCACAGCCCAGAATTATGGAAGTTGGAAATGTAGGAAGCATTTCTCAGCATGCATATTCTGCAAAATGTGCTCCAAGGCAGCAAATGCCACTTCTGAAGCCACATCATTTGTCAGCCATTTTACAGATAAGTAACGTTCCTGTGAGCATGGCAGACATCTTGAAGAGAAATAATATCACTCGTGCGTAGTAACCAGCAGGAGACATTGATAAACAGTGCCCATTCTTTATTAACACTGCTTTAACGAGCATGAAAAAGATACTGTTTTATTTTTGAGCAGTGTGAAGGCAGTAGGAAATTATATTGCCCTTGTAGGTGGGTAAGGATATTAAAGATTTTTCTTTTATTGCATATCATAGTGTTGTGAGGTAATCAAAGAGATATGAAATTAAAGTACTGCACCAGCTGAAGAATTGCTGATACTTGTCCTTAAGTCAGTAAGAGTTTTCTGGTGAAACGTCCGTGAAAATAATTCACAAATAGCTCAGACTGGATTTAAGCCTTGATTTTCCTACTTCCAGCTCCTGCACTCCCTTCCTTTTTTTATCCATCATGCTTTCATCTTACTGGTGATCTAAATGTACACAGTGAGATGAGATACTGGAATTGGTAAGATAGAAGTGTTCCCCATTCAACTACACATTCTCAAAGAAAAATAGGAATCAAAAAATAGAGCTTGTTAATGGAAAAATTTGGCAATTTTCACTATGTAATGTGGTTCTTCATCACCACTGAACTTGGGGTTTTTTTCCACTCCTGTAAAGCACAATTCTGATGCTAAATCCAGTATCAGAAATTAAAATGGTGCATGGAGTGTACGTTTAAAAGCCCAGCATTCTGCAGGGCAGAGAGTTCCGATGTTGCTCCTTGCATAACTGAAAGAACAAGGAGAGATTAGGTATAAAAATAGAAGGCAAAAAGCCAGTGTTGTCAGATACAATTTGCCAGACTTTTGATCAGAAAAATATTTTCTATGAATTTTTTTTAATCAGTAACTAAGATTGACAATGCTGTTGTTCACTGTAGGAACTGTAGGCATTTTTAACCATATCAGCACTTTACCTCAATATTTTTCCAAGGTTAATAATTCGGTTTAAAATACGATGATTTTTTTTTATAAGGTCACTCTTTGATTTGCTCTTTTAAATGGAATATGTTTGCCCATCCCGTGTTGCTTCACGTTTGTATAGTTACTGCCCCAATGTATCTTCCTCCAGAAAGATGTGACATGTGTGGCACTGCTGCACGAGTAAAACACTAGTTGCCACTGTGATACCTCAGACTTCATTGCATCATCCCTTCTTAATGATGTTTTCCTCATGTGCTGTACAGAGACTTGTTAATAACCAGAGGATTTTTATGTTAGTTAAACTTCTTTGATTTTGCCCCAGATTTAGTACATGGTGTAACCCATCAGACTTGAAACTTGAGCTCTTGATGCTGATGTGCTTAGAAAAAAGTAACAGTGGCAAATCATTGCATAAATCTCAATAGTGTATATTTCACACAATATTGTGTATATTCAGACTGGTTGCTGTAACTCCTGACTCTATATTGCTCTAAACCTTTATGAATAAAATCCTTCATCTATAGGAAGCTCCCTGTGAAACCTCCCATCACGTTGCTGCCCCTACATCTTGAAGGTTCTCCTTGTGACAAGAGCAGAACCCCACTAATCACTCAGATGCTGGAGGAAAACACAGATTCAGTGGCAGATATAAGTAAGCAGATATCTCTGGAGAGTTGTCATTCATGCTGCTGGTGAAAAGAAGCTCTCTGGCCATCTCAGCTCCCAGGACTTTGGAAGGAGGAGACCTTTCATCCCAAAACAAGACGAAAGGGAAGGTAGGGATGCTATTACAAAAAACTGATCAGAAAAGTGGGAGAAATTGCTTTTGCAGTTCATGTCTACCAAGAGGAAGGCAGTTCTGCAAAAGTGACGAAGAGAAAAGATCAAATCAGCGGGGACTGAGTTGAAGATTAAACAAGAATGTGAAAAAAGATTACTGGAACCTGCTATGGTACAGCGGTTAATTGAAAGGAAGAAAAAAATCAAACTCTTTTGTAAATATGCTATCTACAGCATAGATATATAAGACTGAATACAGAAGGAGAGTGTTTCTAAATGGCTAGCAGCCAAACAAGTGAAAATAATTGTTTTCCCTTCTCTGCTCTACCTGAAAAACTACTTTTTGTTCTTCCTCAAGTTAAATTTTCCTTAGTTAAATGAAATAAAAATATGTATTTTCTGATCCAGCAAGACATTGTTTTGACTCAAAGTAAAATATTTTTATTTAGGAGATTATTTACTTTCTAAAATATAGAAAGTGTATTTCAGAACATTCTAAACCAAAGTTTTTTCTGTTTTGTTTTGTTTGGTTTGGTTTGGTTGTTTTTTTGGTGTTGTATTTACTTGTTTGTTTGTTTATGAAGACTTGGAACATTTTCATTTGGAAATATAAAAAAAATTGCCCCTTTTTTCCCCTTTTTCTCTTCCCCTTCTACCCTTCTCTTTCTCTCTTTTTCCTCTTTCCTGCAACTATTTGCTTTATTTTCAAGTAAGCAAGTTGATCTATTTAGTTAAAAGTGTGGAACAAGTAATATTAAAAGGAAATTAAAGCCACTTAACTAAAATAAATTCTACTAAGATGTGGAAGAATTACGTTTATTTTAATGCAAATTGTGCCCCCAAATCCGTAGACTGTCTTGGTACTTACAGCTGGATCCCACATTTAAAAGGTCTAACGCTGAATAAAACTAGATTTAAAACCATCAGATTGTGAAGAAGTTTTCTTCACAGTCTTAATTACTGTCTGTAATATTGTCATCCTAAAATTGCAATTTTATTACGTGTTCAGTCTGAAGAAACTTTAATAAAAGTATTTATTGAACACTAAGGCATGCTGGTGCACCACTGAGGACAGACATTGCTGTGGTTATATACATCATGTTGAAGTAGCAAAATTTGTATGTCATGTAAGCTCTCTCAGTATTCTTTCAAATAAGCCTTGAGAAGAAAAGACACAAATCTGATAATATAGTTATATTTATAGTAAAAATGGAAGACTATTCTGTGATTACACTTAGGAAGCAGAATAAGTCATGCAATTGGAAGGTGTCCATCAAAGAAAAAGAGGCGTTTTTCCCCTTAGGACATGGGGCCACAGCCAGTGGCATATGTAGCAATTTAGCTATTGCTTGTTGTATACCTATGGAACAGAAAAGGAAAGAGGATGCTGGTGATCATAGAGATAGAAGGTTGTTAAAATGTGATTAACTAAAAGCAGTTTTAGATTCTGAAATGTAATGTGTTCAGATACGGGAAGAAAGTCTGTACCCTTGTATTTGTGCTTAATTAGATGCTGCTGTTTTTTTGCTCTGTGGTTGGCCCAGCCACTTGTGAGAATCTAGTCTTTTCCTGCCAAGTGATGAGAAAACAAGCACTGATAAACTAGAATTTTGTCCTTGAAGGGAGCATCCTGTATAAACTACAGTTAATTGGTACCTCGCTATTGGTAGGTGGCCATCCAGGGGCATTTGAAGAAGAAGTTGAAGAGGGGGAGGATGAAGTAAGCCCCCAGAGTCTTTTAGGAAAAGACTCTGAGGTGCAACACGCATGTGCTGGAAAATTCCAGAGTACCCACGCATGCACAGAAGAGATGCCACTTGCATAATGGGGGGAGGGACTGAAGGCCTCTAGCTGTGCAGTGATGGCCACATCTGCCACATAAATGTTACCAGTAAATTGAATAAAAAGCAGATAGCTCATGCTGGGGGTGGGGGGGGGTGTGGCACAAGCTTCACCTCAAAGGACAACATTGCCTTTTGCAGGGACGCCCGCCGCCTTGTGAGCTTACCGACACCCCGAGGATGCAGCTTCTGCTATGGGTAATTCTAGGCATTCTGAGGTTGGTAAGAACTTCATAAGTAATGCCTGAGTTAGTGGGGAATTCGTACTGAGGGCTTATTTTCATTTTGTTGGCCACCTCTTGGTAATAAATATTGTTTTTGTTGAGTTTTCAACGGCGTATGGTTTCAGTTTCAGCATTCTTCCAAACTTTCCCTGCTACAACCCTTCAAGAACAGTTGTCTTTCATTTTTTTTATATCAAGCTTCACACTTCTTTTTAAATTTTATTTCTTCTTGACGTATTTTACACAGCAAGACGTCTTTACCCACACTGAAACTTCTGCCTGGTTGTTTTCTGTGGTTTTGCAACATACTGAAAAATGAAAAAAAAAAAGGAAGAAAGAAAGAAAGGAAGAAAGAAAGGAAGAAAGAAGGAAAGAAAGAAAGAAAGAAAGAAAAAAGAGAAAAAAGAAGAAAAAAGAGAAAAAAGAAGAAAGAAAGAAAAGAAGAAAGAAAGGAAAGAAGAAAGAAAGAAAGAAGGGAAGAGAGAAAGAAAGGAAGAAAGAAGGAAGGGAAGAAGAAACAAAGAAAGAAAGATAGAAGGAAGAAAAAGAAAGAAAGGAAGAAAAAGAAAAAGAAAAAGAAAGAAAGAAAGAAAGCAAACTGGAGAAAATTTTCTATATAAGGCCATCCCTAAATACAATAATTTCTGGGGAGACATTCTATCTATGTCCACACAAATCACTGCTTTTATTGCTCCATGGAGGAAGGTGGTCCAGTTATTTTCCTTTGTGCCATTGTATTGTGTTCTTCCTTTGAAGTCTGTAATAGCTGTTCTATAGATTCTACAGCACTGTACTTGAAAAACACATTTTCTTCCTTTGCTGCAATTTAATCTCAATAATGTTGTTTGCACCCTCACTGAAGATACACTTTGTCTTGTACAGATGATTTTTGAGATCTTCAAAAATCCACGCTAAACTCTTGTAATCTCTGAACAAAGTTTTACAAGGGCAGATTGACTTTCAGGATAGTATAAGTCGATAACTTTCTATCTTCATTTACTTGATCCCTTCCATTCCATGTCTCTTTATTATACTCGGGTCAGGAATTTCCTCCCCTGCTTTAGAACTGAATTTCCCTCTGATCAGAGGATGCTGAATAAATTCTTCTGTAGTGTAACTCCACTGTGGTCAGAGTACTTACATGAGGAATGGATTTGGCTCAGTATACTTGGCATAATGTCAATGAGTTACTGTAGCTGCTCTAGGCTTTTTTATTTTCGTCATCCTTGGGTACTCTATTTGGTACTTAAACTTGAGTAGTGGTCAGATTTATTTGAGATCTTTAGAGAGGGATTAAAATAAACTTGACACAGTCTGAATTATTTCCTAATACATGGTGCTCCTTACTGAGATCTGCCTTACACCTTCACACACAGCCCAAACTGAGAGTCCTGAATGGAAGGTAGGAATTGAAGGTATACAAAATCCATTATAACTGAAGGAAATGAGGAGAATTGCCTCTTGAGAATAAAATTCAGGGCATAATGTGAGCTTTTTTTGCAACACGTTAGGAGTTGCACAATGTTAGTTTCTGTCGAAAAAGTTGCCAACAGTGGTAGCAGTTTTGATCCTTGCATGATGAAATTTCACTTCACTACAGACTTGACTAGTCCATGTAGCAATGTGATAAATATTTTATTTTCTGCTGAAATCACTAGCAACTCCAAAAAGCTTTGTTGCTATTACATTACTTTTCTGTGCCTTATACAAAATATATAATTGATATCTTTTTCAATTGAGAAGGAAATTCCCATAGTGGTCAATCATGTTAGTGGCATTTGTCTTTAACCTTGCAATGAGGTAATATCTGCAGAAGAGTTAGAAAAGACACCAAATTGCTACTTTTTATGCCATATTTACTTCATCTGGAGGTACTGATATAGGGCTTTTCTTGGTCACCTGTTGTAGTGGGTTTCTGTGGCTAGGTGTTGGTAATGGGGGAGGGGCTACAGGGGTGGCTTCTGTTAGAAGCTACCAGAAGCTTCCCCTGTCCCATGGAGCCAACGCCAGCCGGCTCCAGGATGGACTTCCTGCTGTGGGCCAAGGCTGAGCCAATCAGGAGTAACAACAATGCCTCTGTGACAAAATAATTAAGAACAGTAGGTATTGCACAGAAAGAATTCCAGCCAGGGAAGAACAGAGTGAGAACATGGAAACAACAAGGTAGACACCAAGGTTAGTGCAGAAGGAGGGGCAGGAGATACTCCAGGCACTGGAGCTGTGCCCCTGCGGCCCATGGAGGAGCATCGGGGTGCAGAGACCCCCATGCAGCCCATGGAGGAGCCCATGCTGGAGCAGGTGGATGCATGAAAGAGGCTGTGAGACTGTGGGAGCCCCAAAATGTAGCAGGGTCCTGCCAGAGACCTGCAGACCGTGGACAGGGCAGCCCATACTGGAATGGGTTTTTCCTGGGTAGGGCTTCTGGCCCCTGTGCTGGACCCACGTTGGTACAGCTCATCCGTGAAGGACTGCATCCCATGGAGGAGTGACCCACAGGACAGCAGTTTGGGAAGAACTGATACCTGAGGGATGGACTCACACTAGAGAGGTCCATCAAGGACTCTATCCCATGGGATGGACCCCACAGGAGCAGGGGAAGAACTCCTCTCCCTGAGTAGCAGCAGAAACAACTGATTGCAACCCCCATTCCCTGTCCCTCTGCACTGCTGGGCAGGCGAGGGAGGGAAAATATGGAAGGAAGGGGGGGGAGGTGTTTTTAAGATTATTTTACTTCTCACGCTTTTGCTCTGATCCTGTTAGTAGTAAATTCATCTAATATCGCCACTTTGAGTCTGTTTTGCCTTTAATGGTGATCAGCAAGTGACCTTTCCCAGCTCTTATCTCAACTCATGAATCCTTAGCTGTTTTTTTTCTCTCCTCTGTTCAGCTGCTAAGGGGAGAGAGAGAGTGGCTTTAGTGGGTACCTGGTATCCAGCCAGGGTCAACCCACTACACCTGTAAAGGTCTTCAAGGGTATTTTACCATTCTAATATCAGGAGATACTTTTTCATTCATAGGAGGAAAATACAGGCACTTTTATTTCCTTTTTCCTATCACATCCTCTGAAGATTGGAAATAGGTCATATCAAGTGCTAAATTAGCTAAATGATGTTACAAATCTCAGACTTATCTGGTCTATTCAAAACCTCACGTTTAGGGAAAAAAATAAAAACAGATTTTTAGGCCAGGAAGAAATCCATCTTCAGGTTAGAGGAGCCAAGACATATCACATTAAACATCAACCCCCCCAGAGCGGCGGGTTCGAAGTTTGTACTGAATGCCTTGGTACGCCGTTACAAGCCATTTGAAGGACTAAATTGGCTCTTCAAACTGCAGATAGGCTGGAGAATAAAAAGGAGATGATGTTGGTGTATTGCTTCCAGCACAAGTCAACAAGGAAACTGATGAAAACAGCAGAGACCAGATAGGACCTTTTCTGTCTGTCACAGTTATTTGACAGAAGATCTGGATGGCATCGAGAGGTCATATTTCCTGCTGCTGGTGGGCTGTGATTGGCCATGGTTCCTCCTGGGGACCACTGTGCCAGAGAGTTATCTCCAAGGTGGAAAGATTTCCAGAAGCTGACAATATCAGTCTGTAGAGAAAAAGCAAAAATTTCACTACAGAAAGGTTGAGGTGTGACAGTATGCATTCTGTCCCATACTGACAAACAGAAAGAGCAGTGATCTCGCTGGGTAACAATACTTGACAAAAAACTGAGTCATTTAATAGAAAAAAATATACAAGAACAAATCTGTTTTGGTAGACACAAAACGTAGTCCTACAGAAAATGTACCCCTAACAATTAGATCAGCTTTGTAATTTACCTTTTATGTGTAGTGGAGCAGAGGAAATTCATTGATTTTGCTAAATTATTAATGTGCTTTATATTCATGCAAAGAAGATTCATCATATCTAATACACATTTTGTCTGGTTAATGGAAACAGAAATCTTTCTTTCATAGTTATTTTCATTTCATAGCTGTTTGTAGGAATGACCAAATTCTTCCTTACTTTTGAAGAACAGCACTTGCAAAAAGAAATTATTTATTATTTGAGTTTGAGTATGTGTATGTATATCTTGATGGTTGTGCATGTGTCTTTCTTTGTGGAAATGATACACACAAATACCCTGCAAGTAGCAAACAATGGTCACTTTGAGACTTACAATCAAATTTTGGGAAAAAAATTAGTTTTTTAACTCAAGGACCTCTAAGATAGCAAACAATTATCCACCTTGTCTGCAACAGTAAAGATGGATAATATAGCAATGTGACTTAAAAATTGATCTTAGCTACACTCAGCTGAGCATAAAGGAAAATTTATGACCAGCTGAGGAGCCATAGTGAGCGTGCAGCATACAGTATGTCATTGCCAAAAGTTAGAAAAGCCTTTAAAAGATCTTACTACTAAGAATCGAGTATTCCATCTGATGTAAATTTCTAGCTAAACTTTTATTTGACCTTGAAAAGCTTACATGGTAGTGAATGACCACCTCATACCAGCAGTGCAGCTACAATATTCTGAAACTTTTGTTCTATTAAGAAATACCTGTTAAAGGAAGTAACCATTCCTGATTCATCAGGAAAAAGGTGGAGATTTTTCTATAACAGTATCACAGACTTCCATAGGGTTATTTTAGACTATCACAGCTTCAGGCTGTGATAGTAGAAGTAGCCCACTAGCTGTTTGTATCTTCTTTAAGCAAAATATAAAGGACTGGATATATGGAAGACCTTGGCCATCTGAAATACCCAGCATAATAACTAAAATAGGGTACAAATTTTCTGAACTCACCTCCTGTTGAGAGAGCTAAGGATTCCAAAATACTCCTGAACTACTGCCCCAAAATTTGACCCAAAGGAACTAATACACAATTTGCAACTGGAAATTTCTTGCAACTGGAAATTTAGAATTTCAGATGTGTTCCTATCCATATGGGAAACAGTTAGGCAAAACTCCAGCAGAAAGAAATTAAAGCTAAAGTGCTTTACACTTGCCACTGGCTCTGAAAGCATAGAGAGTCAGTTTCTGTATGCTGGCTGATGCATGTTTGTTAAAATATTATACCCCGACAGTGTGTCTCCAGTGCTGCCATTCAGTTTTCCATTAGCTATCGGAGGATGGTGGGCACTTCTAAAAAGCTAATAACAGAGCACCTCACAGCTGAGGGCGTTGCCAGCTGGCATCAGTTCCAGCAGCAACAACAGCAACAACAAAGTAGGTTGGGTTCATTCCTGGCAGGCACACAGAATATATTCAACAGATTGTTACCTCATATCAGGCAGCAAAATTTCATCTTCGTTCAATGTAGCTCTATTTGATAGCTATCACATGAAGGACATGAAGATATTTTTACATCTGTTGTACTGCCTAATGTTGCTCTCACTGTAAATATTAATAATATAATAGAATGGAATGGAAATTATTAGAAAATAATTAATAAAAAGTTAAAAAATAGAAATTTCTTATCATACACTTTCCTGCTTATGGTCACAGAGGATCCCACAGTTTGTCAGTAATTAATAAAAGAGGGAAATTCTGAGTGGAACTTTCAGTAAGCAAAGGATAAATCCTTTGCTATTTGAAATTTTGATGGAATTTGTTCAAAACAGTTGTGATTCTTACTTTTGTTACTTCATAGTTTATGTTTTTTGGGGTTTTTTTAATGGTATGAGGCCAGGTTTTTTGTTTTGCTCTTAAAATCTCCCAAGTTTTTTTGACTTTGAACAGAAAAGTATCATAAGTTATAGCTAGCAAAGACTGCATGTAAGAAGATAGACACCCCTGGCACATCAGGGAAAATCACTACCATTTCTTTTCCTTTCTCCACATTCTTTGCCAGAATTGGTATGGAATTCTTTGCCAAAATTGATGCACCCTCACTGCTCCAAGTAAGAAATCTGTGAAATCCATATTTAATTAGTTGAACAATCATGGATCAGACCGAAGCTCATACCATGCAGCAGAAAGTCTACAAAGACTACCTAATTTCCGAAAGTCAAGTACTGTTTGATTTTTATTACCTATAAACAATTAGCTTGCAACTGTGAACTAACATCAACAGCAGTTGATACAAGTTACAATTTTTCTGTAATTCTTTTGTGGCCCCACAAGTGTAACTGGAAGAAGGCTTTGACACAATCTCATAACTTTGGACTCTTAAAACAAGTTTATTAATTTAATCACTGCTGCTTTGCAGCTTGAACCGTCAGTTTAAGGGCTCTGGACTTATCTCTAAAATGGAATAGCAGAAACTGTATTAAAAAATATTGAAAAGCATAGTACCTCCTTCTCCCTTGAGAAATGCTGTTGGACTTCAAACGCCTGAAAACAGCACTGCAGTCCATAGTCAAGACCAGCTGTCTTTTTTTTTTTATTTAGTTTGGTTTTGTTTGTTTGTTGTTTATAAATATGCCATGAGATTGTTCTGCTAGTCATTCTTTGAATCGTTGCCATGAAATTTTTTCACTGCATATTCAAATTGACATCTGGACATATCAACCATTTTTCAAGAGAAAACCAGTCTCTTGCACCTCCCTTCCTTCAGCATTACATGGTTTGTCCTCCATATTGATGTGTAAATGGTGAAGCTTTCTTTCACTTCAAATTGTTAAATGAGTCAAAAAAGAGTGGTTCTGTTTATAATCTCATTATCACTGCCTTTAAACTGAACAAATCTGAACTCATTGGAAATAAACTGATTTTGAACAGGAGTGAAAGAAAATTCCACCCTTTCTAGAATTTTTTTTTTTTTACATAGATCAGAGTAACTTGAGGCTGTCTGAAAACCGATTAAGAAAAATGGATAACTTGAAAGGTGTGCTCTTAAAACACTCTCAGAGGCACTTACAGAAAGCTCTACATAATTTAGTGGGAATGGCACCATAGTAGTTATTCAGAAATTATTTTTTGAACTTGTAAAACTAAAAAGACCGCACAATGTTTTACATGTGATTTGAACACCTCCTATTGTTAGCACAACATTTTAATCTTTTTCAGATATGCTGATTGTCTAAAAACACAGAAGATCTATTACATTGTCTATTTGCTAACTTTTTTAGGATTTATATTAAGAAACACAGAGACCATGCTCATTCAAAAGCCTAGAAATTGATTTCTGTTAGTTTTGCCCACTATTCACTTTCCCTATTTGATTAATTATCTTGGTGAATAGTTCAAAGTCCTTCTTCAGACAGACCTGTCAAAGCACCCTGGAGGAAAGCCCTCGGTAGACCTTGTAAGGACTAATGTCCACGTGGTCCAGCTCCATGTGGTGCTGTACTGGGCATTCAAAAGACTGAGTGTATAGGGGTGGGTTAATGAGAATAACCTATCAATATAATGGGGACACTGGGAATTTTGAGATTTCTGCATAATAAGTTATGATAGATATAGGTAGCTTGGTTTAGAGTTTCTGCAGAACTATGGATGTGGACTCTGGAAGGGGTCCTCACATACACCAGTGTCACTGAATGTGAATTTTTTGCTTTACCTTACTGTGAATGGTTTCAAGATGAAGGCTTCTCTCATGCTAAGCTAATTCAAATCCCAATGACTATCAATACAAGAAACCTTATTGACACAGGAGTAAAAATGGAATGAGAAGAGATTCCATTGCATGTCTATGTTGCTGATGTTCTCATCCCTTTTTATTACACATTCATGTTGTTACTGCATCCTTGTTATTTTCCCTTTTTTTTGCAATCTACCTATTACACAAGTGTGCTGTTGTATCCACAGGCATGCTTGCCACTCCTCTTCAGCAGCTAAAAGCAGAGAGCTTCACTGCTTTTACCAGTGAAGCATCTGATCCTGCTTTTCCAATTGATAATTCATTGAGTTCTGTGAAAGCCACTTCAGTGATTGCCGTCTCAGGAAGGGAAAATGGGAGGGTTTTTCATGTGTCTGACTGAACTGTTCAGACAGAGAGGAAATACAGAAATGATCTATACACCCATGTGATGCACCATCCATATGTGTACTTATGACATGAGGAAGGCAGTGTGAATGCTGTCTCATCCTCTGGGCACAGCTGCTGCATTCAGAGGCATTTCACAGGTGGCTGAGGCTTTTTTTTCAGGTTTTCTTTCCTACTGGGGATATCAAACTGCTTCTGATTTAGGGTTTTTTTTGTTGTTGTTTGTTGGGGGTTTTTTGGTTGTTGTTTATTTTTTAAATCTTTTAGCAGTAACTAGAACATGAAAGAACCTGAAAATATCCAATGAAGTGCTGCAAACAATGTCAGCTGTGCACTGGAGCTGGAAGGAAGGAAGGAGATACTGGAGATTTCAGTAGGAATATCTTTATGTCACAGAAAATCTTTTGCAATACTTAATAAGTTTTCTTAGAAAAGCTACCAAAACTTTTAAAACATTTTTTCTTTCCTCTGAGGTCTAGGAAAAGTCAGGAAAAAACTCTCTCAATCAACCTTCTTACACTTAAACAAGAATAAAAAAATCCAGCTTCTTGAGTTAGACCAATGCTCTGTCAAGGCCTGGACCCTGTCCATTGCAGGAGTCGATGGTGCATGCCTAGGTAAGAATGTAAAGAGTCTTAGAGGAGGGCAAGCAGTATGAAGTCCTGTTGCATAGCCCCTGATTCCACTGAGAAGAATCTTAGGGACTTCTTGATGCTGTGATCTGCACACCCAGATTTCCCCCCATAAACTAGCACAACTGGTTTAGATGCAAATAACCTGTCAGCATCTACATCATGTAAGGGCAAACAGTTTCACAGCTTTGTTATGTATTCTTACAGAAAACATTTCCTTTTGTTGCATAAGAAAGACATGTGTCCAGAAGAGGGCCACAAAAACAATCAGAAGGTGGAACTCTTCTCCTATGGCAGAACTGGGATTGTTCAGTCTGGAGAAGAGAAAGTTCTCAGAAGACCTTTCAAAACTTAAAGGAGGCTTACCAGAAAGATGGGGACACATTTTTAGTAGGGTCTGTTGTAATAGGACAAAGGGAAATGCTTTTGAGCTAAAAGAGGGTAGATAGGATACATTCAGACTAGATATAACGAATTAATTTTTTACAGTGAGGGTGATGACACACTGGGACAGGTTGCCCAGAGGGTAGTGGATATCCTATCCCTAGAAATATCAGGTTGGACAGGGCACAGAGCAATCTGATTGAGTTGAAGATGTCCTTGTTTACTGCAGTGATTGTTGGACTAGATGACTTTAAAGGTCCCTCCCAATGCAACCTAATTTATGATTCTATGATTTTAAACCTGCTATCTACCTTTTTCATTATATTAGAATGTTTTATCAACATAAATTATGAACATCTCAGGTGATGAAACAGTTGTGGTCATGACATACCATAATTTGACAGGTGAAAAAGTTTCTCTGATATTTTATTTATACCTTCAAAGTTTTACATTTATAATACAGAATTCCATATTGTGGTAGCTGTAATCTGATTTTGTAAGTTTTTATTTGTTTTCAAGTGTATTAGCTTAGGACTGGAAAAGAAATCTTGTGTATGTTTTATTCACTGTAGAGGTCAGCATTGATAAAATGATACTACACAAGGAAATAAGTGGTGTGAACTTCTACACCCAAATGATGAACCAATCCACAGTGTTAATCACTTAAAGGTTAACGAATGAAGAGTGCATGAAGAACTCAGTTACAGCTGTTTTGATGTAGATCAGGAACTCCAAACGAGGAGCTCTATGTTACCAGATTCTCAAGAGATAAAAAACAAGATTAAGAAAAACAAATCCAACTCTACTCCTACTGTTTAATTTTTATTGCAATGGATTTGGAAGGTAACTTAATATGTTGTCAATACTGAGGAAGGAAGAGACATAAACCAGAAATATACTCTTCTTTGACTCTGTGTTTTGCCTTGTTTTGGTCTCATTTTGGTTGGTTGTTTGTGTTTGTTTTGGTTTTGGTTTGTTTTGTTTTCCTGGCAGACTCCTTGCCTAAAGGAATGCAAAGGGTAAATTAGTGATTCCACCTAAAAGAACAAGAATAGGTAATTTCACCACTGTTGTTGGAAAAATGCAGTTTTTCCTTCTGACTACCACTGATTGCACTTTTGAGAAAAAAGTAAAGACATTTAAGTTAATTACTTACCAACTTCCCACTGACAGAGAGCTTGGAGATACATGGTTTCAAAGTCTTTTGAAAATTTCACTCTCAGTAGAAGAGCAGTTCTGAGAAGATATGAACAAAACAGTTTCCCAAACCAGTCAGAACTAGACTGTGAGTTTAGTCCAAGACTATAATGCATAGAACAGATCCAAAGTAGTGACATATAGGTAGTATGATATTAAACAAAGACAAGAAACTTATGTGACATTTCTTCAATAGATAGCTATTTCAGTTAACAGATGGGGAGTTTTTGTAAGTTGGGATAGTTTTTGTGGGGGAAGAAAACTACCTCTTCAGAAATAGCTCATTCCAGAGAAGGGGAGAAGTACCTACAAAAACACCACATACCCACACACACACTACCCCCCAAGAAGAGGTCCAGCAATGCCTCTGTTCTTCAGCAGGAATAAAAGCAGTGGTGAGCAAGTGGACTCTGACCACTCTTGGAGACACAGGAACCCATGAACTCAGGCAACAGTGTAAACATTGTAATTCCAATCAATACTAATGATCAATAATAACGTCCTCTGTCCAAAACTTTTGTTAAGGATCCTGGAACAATTGGATGCTCCAACTTAACTGACAACTGACTTATAGAATGTAGACTTCTTTAAATATTTGGTTCTTTTGATTAATAGCTGCTTGGAATACAATCGTTTTTGTCATGGCTAATCACAGAATCCCAGAACATGCCCTTGACTGGCTGGTGATGCTTTGCCTGATGCCCCCCAGGACATGATTGGCCCTCTTAGCTACCAGAGCGCTGCTGACTTATATTCAGCTTTCCATCAGCCAGGACCCCCAGGTCTCTTCCCTGCTGGCCACGCTGCTTTTGATGCAGCCCAAGATAAAACTGGTTTTCTGGTTTGTGAACGCACATGGCTGGGTCTTGTCCAGCCTCTCATCCACCAGCACCCCCAAGTCCTTCTCGGCAGGGCTGCTCTTGGTCTGTTCATCCCCCAGCCTGTATTGATACCAGAGTTTGATGGTATTCCCTTAGATTTCAACTTGCTTTTTTGTATACTTGCTATTATTTTGAGAAAAAAAAAAACCCTTTAGTGAAAAGTGTTTTTTTTAAAGCAGGGATTTTTATTCTTATGAAACTTACACAAAGTGACAAAAAAATCACTGAAAATATGTTTGAGAGGTTTTATGGATGTCTAATTAGGGTGACATTGTTAAGGCTATTACTTCTATTTATTCTGAAGGCTTATGATCACACGGTGGTAAGAAAGTTTAAGATGAATTACGAGTAGATTTCATCAACATTTATTTATAACATAATTTGCAAAACAGGTTACTTAAATCACACAAAATAAACTGTAATATTTCATAATTTACTACACTTGTGGTCTTCCAGAAGATCTATTCTTCTTTTACTGGAGAAGATATTAGAGGTGGCAGGAGGCACACTGAAAAAGGTAGAGTCAAGAGTTTCTGTATCATCCATCTCCAACATGAAAGGTTGCTAGTAAAACACCCACTAAAAGGGGTTTGGAAAGAAGTAATATTTTTACTTCATAAGTTACAGGCAAAAGGAAGGGGATTTTAGAGTACATCAGGATTTTACTTGTTTTGGAAAAACGATCATGAATGTGAAAAATATGGTATTATGGTGCCATAGCTTCATCTCGAGGAATGGATTCAACAGCTTTGTTTTTTATGCAGTTTCAGAGGTCTGAGAAAAATCCTTGGACTTTGGTGTAGCTGATATCAGCTGGAAGAGCTGACAAGCAGTAAAGACAAATGGTGGAAACGAGGGCAAAAAACGACCAGGACCCATCCTCCCAACCAATCAGGCTGACGCAATAGGCTATCAGGGGAAATAACTGAACATAAAAGGCTTGATAAAAGATGCAAAGAACCTAAAAAGCCTCAGATGTAGAGAATGCTAAAGTAATTTTTTTTTTGCTTGACTGTAAAGATGGCTGGCCAAAACATACTTGCATTTGGGGCTGGAATGAGACTTTCTCATTATCATAATTTCCCTACTTAATTTCTCTTGTGCACCATGAGTTCAGCTGTGGTGTGTTTGCCTGCTTGCCATGTTTGTTGTGTGTGAACAGTTAAACCTCTTTCCAGAACAGAGATGAGCAGTCCCACTCACAAAAATCTGCCTCCTAAACAGTGGTGCTGAGGTGGAAGAAGGCTGGGTTATGGGAACCTTGTGCTTTTGTGCTTAGTTTTCATGCCTGGTCAGCTGCATCCTAAGCTAACAAAAAATGTTTTATGCAGAGCTAATTTTGCTGTGACAAAAGCATTTCTGGGGTAGTTACTAGACTTGTGATATGTGAAGTATGAATTCAAAATTCACGGCTTATCAATAAAACCACATTGACTTTCATAGAGGTTGTCTGGTGAATTCAGGTACAGCAGTGCAAATATTTACTTATATCAGGTTCACAACTGATAAACTGCTAAGTTTGTTAATTAAATCTTGCTTAAGCTTTGTCTATCCTGTGTTTCTGCACACCTTTAACATCTGAGGATGCGATTTGCATGCATCAGTCCACACAAGCACTGAGGGAAGTGCTTGTTTAGGTAATGAGATAAGGAGGTACTCTCTCCACTTTCAGGTTTTAGCTTCCGTGGAGGTACCAGTTCCCAGGATTCACAGCTGCTGCTTGTTCAGGCAGCTCTGTGGTTTGTGCTGCATATTAATTTCTGTCCAACATGGGAATTCAATTTGTACTGTACATTTCATTTCTTCACAGATTTAGATTTATTTCATGTTCTCTGCTTTTAATTAACTCTCTGGCACAGCTGCTGGGCAGGATATAAAAACTCATTGCTCTCCCTGCGTTAGGAGTACACCACCAATCATTTAGCACTTAGATGGTGGCACAGGAGCTATCAGTTTCCATGGCAACCAAGGCCGCTATGATTGATTCCTTGCCAGTATGGCATCACCACAGGGAGTGAGGCTTGTAATATTTGTATGCTTGCAACATCTATCTAATTAAAATGGGATTAGAGAATCATCCCTCTATATGTTCAACAACTGCACTGCAATCCATTTATGTAAATGTCAACTCTATTCAACACAGTAGTTGGAGTGTTTATGAAGAAACAGTTGCTTTGCTCCTAGTGTCTTGGAATGGGAGGAGAGGAGGGATAAAAAGAATAATATGTATACAGCTTTATTTTGGCTACTAAATAAAAAGGTAATCCTTTCACTGGCACACAAGCTCTATGCAAATTGTATCCTCTTTCCAAATCTGAATCATGACTACGGGGAGCAAAGATGGCAGAGCTGTTACTGCTCTGCTGATGTGGTGCTGGCTAACGCAGGAAACTGTGCTGAGCCTGTCTTATAAAAGCTTTAATTAATTTAGTGTGTATGAATTATTTGTCAAAAGCCTTTAATTCATATGATTGATTTTATTACAGTGGCGTCTCCTGAGAGCAAAGTAATCCTTGTGTTCTCATAATTTTTCTTTCATAGAGCATTCCTCAAGTCTTATACGGTTACTTGGAAATTTGTGAAGTCTTTACGGATCAGGGAAGATGACAGATCTATAGTATGCAAGGAGACTTCAGATGAAAAGAGCAGTAGAGGGACTTTCAGAGGGCTAAACGTGAACCAGGTGCTTTACGTAGCTGGATGTAAATGCAGGGCCAGAAAAAGAAAAAAAAGAAAAAAAAAAAAGAGAGACAAAAAAAAAAGAGGAGGGAGATGAGTATTCAGTTAGTATTTTCTCTGTATATATCAGCATTTCTTCTGCACAACTGCCAAAATAATCTGTTAACATGAAAAATTACAGTCTGCAGTACGTAATGGTCTCGTGTCTGTATTAATTTCATTTTGCAGTCTACTTCTATATTATAAAACATTATACACATTGTAGATAAAATTAATAGCCTATGGGATTTTATCTAAAAGTCCATTGATATTAGTCACATGGATTTTTTTTTTTATGTCTATTTCCTCTGACAACAGTAGAAAATAAAACTATATCAGGCAACAATATACAGATGGTTAAAATGCCATGTACCACAGAAGAATGCTGTGTTTTATCATGATTCCATAAAATCCTTCTTCATGAACAAATCCAGCCCTGGTCTGGGAGACTAGAAAACAGTATCAGAGAAGAGAGCTGAATGATTTTGGTACAGAGATATAATTCTGGTGGATCAGAAGTAAAAAATCTGAGTGATTGGGTTTTGGCTGTTTCTAAATGAAATCTTACCAAAGTTTCTAAGAAATCCATCCTGAGGGGACATGAATGATACCACAACCCTAAAGTCTTCATCCCGCGCTCCTTCTGGCTTTGAGCACCTCTGCGAGAACGAAGCTCCTTTGGTTAACATCAGAGCTCCCACAGAAGAAGCTCCATGCCTCAGTACCCAGTGCTTACACAGGTTGCACTCATAACTCCTTTTATGCCCAGCTGTGTCTGAACTTGAGGAATAACTCCTTAGTCCATCACACTAGACTGTAGAGGAAAGCAAGGATCCATCTCTTCACCTCACAACATATGGATTGGGTTCAGGATAAAAACTCAGCCAGACACAGGTCATACATTGCCACCACTTCCATGTCCCTTTGACAAATAAATCACTATCACTGTAGCTGTGAAGCTATTGCAGGTCCTTCCACAGAAACTGTAGAGGTATGGGACAGAAGGTCGGTTGTACCTCGTGAAAACTGTGATAATTGCCACAATCATTTGGGTTCAAAATTGCATAATGCACCTGCAAGTTCATCCAAAAAAACCCTGCAAAACAACTAAAAAAACATCCAAATGAACAATCAAAGCACAAAAAAAGGCCAAAACTAGTAGCAATAATAAATCTCTGGTCATCTTCCCTAGCTTCCTCCTTGGGGTAAGCCCAGTCATTCAACGATCTTGCTTTTTGATGCATTTTACCTGAGAGAGAACAATCCTTCCTTCAGGACTGAATATCTGCCAGGTGTGAATCAGTCTTCAAGAGATTTCTGACACTTGCACTTGATTTTCTTACAGAGAAAGTATAGCAGTTCTCTCAGATCCTTCTAGGCCACATTTCCCGTACATTAAAACAGACTAATTATATCTTCCTCTTTCCAGGTGTCACAAATGGACCCACTTGATTAGGAAAATGCTTTGGAACTTTATCATCTAAAAAATTCAAACCACTAGAATAACTGTCTTAATGAATCCTATATTTCTAATGAAATTGTGACCAGTTGCCCCTAAAATAGCAGATTAAAAAAATTTCAAATTTATAGATGGAGACTGAAGAGCACTAGGGAGAAAATTTTAAAATATTTTCTCTGTAAAACAGAAGAAATATTTTCCTAAACAAATAAACAGAGAATTCAGTGTTCTTTTATGTCTTTCTAAGACAAATTTGCAGATTTTTTTCAACTACTGAAGTGCAAGAGCAGATTCCTATCCTTGCCTCAAATGTTTTTCACAGCATAACCATTCATACCATTTCAGCACCACCAGATGTGTTAAATGTGATCAGTGGCTGGTTCTTCTGTGTAGTACCTCTGCAGATAATACAGCTTTTCACCAGCAAACAGGACTGCATCATTGTGCAACTTCATGAGAGACATGGTAATAGAAATTCGGAAAGGACCTTCAAGCATTTTGAGTAAGGTTTCAGAAGTTTAGCAGCATGCACATGGTTTTTAGGTGGACAAATAAAGCATTACAGTTGGAAACTGAGATCTTTGGATGTGATTTGAAAATGCACAGATTTTTCCATTAATTTAGCTCCACATTGACCCAGTGCTCAGTTAGGATTAGATAGCTTCCCTCTCTCCCTTGTTTCAATATAAGAGTTACCACTCTTACTAGTAATAATTAAAGTTGATGGTGAATCAGCCCCGTATTTCCATGTAGCATGTTTTTGCTATTTTCCTCTGCAGAAAGAGAACTAACTCAAGGTGATACAGTTAGCCTGTTACTGCAGTATGTACAGGATTGCTGTTAAGGTTGAGAAAGACATTGTTACTGAATAAAAAAATCTTGGGAAATAACTGTTCAAAATATTGCAAAATAAATATTGTAAATAAAGACTCTTAAAATCACAGCAATAAAACTCAGTATTTTAAAATAAAATATTGTAATGGAAATAAAATTAGGTACAGAGTGGGGACTAGGTCTTCTTACGTGTAGCCAAAATCCTTCATATCCCAAAAGACAAAATGATCTACTGCAGTTTTGTTCCCTGCTTACGTTCCAGCCAAGTGGTCCTGCTGCCTTTCATCCCTCACAGTTAGCTGAATATGCTGACCAGGGAAAGGTGCCAGTCAAACATCTGCATCCTCTGGCTGCAGAGCAGCTTAAAAAGACAACAAAACAAACTTCTTTACCTCGTTGCTGCAGCCCAGATGTGCTCTGGAAGAACTATTACAAATGGTGTTTAGTATTACTTCCTAAGCTGTCCTTGCTGTCCCTGAAGAAATCGGAATACTCCTTGTCACCTATTAAAATAAAATAAAAGTAGCATTTTTATTTTTATCTTTGAATGTGGATAACTGCCCACTGAACACAGCTGAGACAACTCAACTCACTTCATTGAAGCCAACAGAGAACCTATAGATCCTCTATTTGGGCCTAATTTTATATGAAGCATCCTGTGCAGGCAGCACTCTACTAATCTCTACAGATGGTGTTTTTAGTCTTTCACACAGGTAGAATCCAAGCGCTATTTACCTTTTTATTTCTTTTAACAAAATCTTAATTACTATGCTGATGGAGGGTCATTTGCAGTGTATATTTTTAGTGTCTTTGTCTCTAGTAATGATCTAGATGGCTAGTCTAGGCTGACTAACCACTATTGATAATTAATAGCTGGAGAGATATTTCTAGTGAAGTGAAACTTCTGATCTCACCTTATTCCATTTTGTGGGAAACTACTGAATAGTGGAAGCAGTTGAAGTGTTTTTTTTTTTTTTGGTCCAGAGGTTATTTTTTTGTAGGCTTGTGGCTGAAATAATAATACAATACCTAATGTTCACATTACAGAATTTTGCAGTTAATATAAAGGACCATCCAGGCACATCCCTGAAAAAGATTTTGAAATACATATTTGTGTCTCAGCTGCGGAGCTGTTAGTGATCATAAGTAACACCAGAAGGAAATACAGAGATCTGAAAGGGACTGAGAAGAGGAAGCTAGCGACTAAGATATGATCACAGATCCTGCCTTGAAGAACCTCTTCTGCCTTGTGGTCCCATGTTCTCCATTTACAATGTTGGGCAAGGAGTAGAGCATGATTTTACCTCAGGCTGTGACATTTTGGCTCACTTGCAAATGGCAAAAAATTACATGTTTGACATTATTTTCTGCTCCTAGAATCTGTCAGACCATCTTGGTAGAAGTACAGCTTCATCAGCCATGATACTTGCCCTATTTGTGCAGAACTTTTAATCACACCCAGTGCTGGCAACGTTTTCAGGGCCGGATGGACATCACCTGGGGCAGGAGAGCCCCCAGGTTTTTTAAGAACACAGAACAGAGGTACAAACAGATCATCGTCCTCCACTGGGCACACTTCAGATACCTCAGGCTAGCTGTTTCCAGTAAACACAGTGGGAAGTCCTACCCATTAGTTTTCAATCTGTGGAATGGACACCAGTGAGGTTCTCAATATTACTGTCCTCCCTCACTGCCCATTGCTCCCAAGCTCACCTCTGTGGGCAGGTACAGGATCTGAGATGAGGTCTTAGTGATAACAAAGTTTCTAAGGGTCTTTACATGTCTGAAGTGGGAAAAAAGGTATTTCTGGTTTTCACACAGCTGTAAGACAAAATTTAATATCTATGTGAAGTATCAGAAAGCAAAGAAACCAGTTTGCAGAATCCACAGGGTAAAATAAAGGATTACAAGGTGTCACCAGTGGTGGTTCCTTTATGTGCTAATGTACGATTGTGTGGGTTTTGATCTTTTTGTCACAGTTTTCATTAAATTCTTCTACTAGCCCTCCAGTGATGAGAAGCACCAGTGTCACTTGCTAACTCAGCTACCTGCATGCTGCTCCTCTTAAGATTAAACGCCTACCCTGCTTGCTGCAATCTTAGCCATTAGTGAGCAGAGATTTTTTTTTCAACCTTGACACTCCTGCTTGCATGCTCACAGTGACTATGGCTGTCTCACAGCACACTCTTCTCAGAAGACATTATATTATCCACAGGTAACCTGCATCACCTCCACGGAATAAAAGAATTACTATGTAGATTGACCCTGCCCAGGGACAGGGTAATTTACATCTTAGCAGGACTTGGCTGATGACTCTTACACAATCAGATTCTTACACAATCAGAGCTGATGCTTTTTCCCCTTTAAAGCTTCAGAAGGGATTGAGGATTTGACTTTGAATTTTTATTCACCAATATTTCTAGGACTCTTTTTCTGGGCTCCTCTTTTATGTCATGGAAAAAAAATATGTTTGCTTCGCCTTTTCTTTGTCTCTCCATTGCAGCAATCTCAATAATTTTCAGAAAATTCTGAATAAAGAGAGCATACTTGTCCTATTTCTTTCATATATGTCTCCCTTAGCAATCATTTTCAGGAACAAATTTCTAGAATAAAATATGTGCTTCTGTGTAAACAAACCCAGCCAGGGATTTAAAACTAAACAAAAAGGTAAGCATGAGATGCCTCTCTCATTTTTTGCCCTTATGTAGGTGATAGAAATAATTACCTCTAGACATATCATTGCACAGTGCACAACTGGCACAGAGGAGATTGCCAGGTGTTGAATGCAATAGGAAATGTGCATCCTGATTATATATGCTAATCCAAGTGCTGCAAAACATCATTTTCAATGAGAAGAGGAGCAAGAATTAAAGCTATCGCTTAATTTTTCAACTGCACTCAAACAACACCAGTGTTTCAAGATGAATTTGCTAATCACATGGGACTAGGGATTGTATGTGGTAATAAGAGACTAGAAAAACATTTTCTAGCAGGCAGCAATAACTGTTCCAGTCTGTTTAAGTAATTTTTTTTTCCTTTGCTAGTTTAATTTCCCCTTACCCACTGTCTGCTTCAATTTATTTAAGTTGAAAGTGATTGCAGAGGTGGTGGAAGGCACTGTATTCATGACTGTGGAAATGAAATCCATTTGATAGCAAAGTCTGTGTGAAATTTACCCTTAACAGACTGAGGCAATGCAAGACCTCAGCACCACTGGGTATCTCCACATTGCTGACTTTGGAGGAGGTCTGAGTGGTACAGGAACCTTTCCAAGCCCAGCTCCGTGGCAGTAGCTGAGGCAGTGGTGGCAGGGCAAACCCCACATTCTGTACCATCCCTGCCACCTGATGCTTGCTTGGACAGACAAGAGCTTGATGTTAAAACTCACTTTGTTTCACACCCCATTTGGACTGAGAATCATCAGCTGGAAAGACAGCTGTGGGGATAAGGAGCACCTCATTTTCTGAGTCCATCATCTCCTTGACAGGAGTCCACCAGAAGCTTTAGGTGATTATTCAAACACATTCTCAACTTGAAAAACGTGATCCCTCCTGTAGCTCTACGTGCTCGGTATGTTAGTGAGTAACTGACCATGCAAACTAGTCAATAGCACGCTGCTCAAAGAACTCATCTCAGCACAGACCCTTTCAGAAATTGTAAACTAAACACTTTCTGAAATTTTAAGTTAATTGCATCTCTTTTCTCTCAATGCAGAGTCTGGTTAAGCAAATTCAGCCGCAAGTATGACTTGATTATTTGGAAACACAATGACTAAAACTAGTGTGTACTACTAAGGCATGAATGACCACATTTCTTCAAATCTCTATAGCTATTTAGTTAGATTCATATTTGCATCTTTTTTTATGCATTTATTCACAGTATTTATACCGCAGATGCTGAGTTTTTCTTCCTTTATGTGTTTTGAGAAAAGAGACATTTCTCAAAACAACGTTTTTGTGCATTTGCAAGTGTAACCATGAGCAAACAGATTGTATCCTTTATTGCTGACTCTTTAAAAAAGAAAGGAAAAAAAAAACAAGGCATAGTCAGAAAATGACAGAGAAGTCACATAAAATTATAATTTTTCATAGTACATCTATTTTCTATTATTATTTATTTATTTATGAGATATTCAGTCATGATAGAACAGCTTTCTAGGTCTTCTCATCAACTAACTTACCCTTTCTGCTCACTCAAAACTGGCTCTGGCATTGCTGTGCAATAGCAACGTTAAATTTCCTTCTACTGTTCTGAGCCCTATGAACCTTGTAGGAACTCACTTTCCTAACAGATTTCTGTTAACAGTAATTTTATATACGTCGGTCTTTTCTCCTCACCTACACCTCTTTTTCCCTTCATGCTCTACAAGACAAAACCTTTTCCACTCTTCTTTCAAAGCCTACCATTGCTTCTGTTTTGTTTTAAAGTTGATGTTTGAAAGGCAAGGCATAGACTAGCCAAGATACTGAGAGAACCACATATGCAGGCTTTTCTTTTTTTTAAGTTCAAATATGTTTCTGATAATTTCTGGGTATTACCAAGCAAAGAACTTTTCAAAGGCTGTCTGAATAAATGCATACATATACAAATACACACATAAAATAATTTGGTTTTGAAGAACCTTAAAAGAAAATAGCACATATTATTATGTGCTGGTGGTGATCCCTCCCTCACTTCCCCCCCACCCGAGTGGCACTATGGTCTCAGAATATTCTTTAGAATAGTGTTTAAATATTCTTTGGAATAGTCTTTAGAATATTCTTTTGAATAAATTCTTTGAGCAACCTAAAGCACTCATTCACAACAAATGTAAATGGTTGTAGTGGGCTGACCCTGGCCAGATGCCAGGTACCCACTAAAGCCAGTCCCTCACTCTGCAACTGGACAGAGGAGAGAGAGGAAAAAAATGAGCTAAGGATTCATGAGTTGAGATAACAGCTGGGAGAGATCAGTTACTGATTACCTTCACTGGTAAAACAGACTCAAAGTGGGGATATTACTTAAATTTATTACTAATAGGATCAGAGCCAAAGAGTGAGAAATAAAACAATCTTAAAAACACCTTCCCCCCACCTCTCCTGTCTTCTGTGTTTTCCCCCAGCGGTACAGGGGGACGAGGAATGGGGGTTATGGTCAGTTGTTGTTTCTGCCACTGACCAGAGAGAGGAGACGTTCCCCTGCTCCTGTGGGGTCCCTCTCATGGGAGGCAGTCCTTGATGGACCTCTCCAGTGTGAGTCCATCTCTCGGGCAGCAACTCTTCCCAAACTGCTGTCCCATGGATGACTCCTCCATGGGGTGCAGTCCTTTATGAATGAGCTATACAGATGTGGGTCCCCCACAGGGGCCACAAGTCCTACCCAGGAGAAACCTGCTCCAGCGTGGGCTTCCCTCTCCACAGGCTACAGGACCTTCCTCTCTGGCAGGACCCTACTCCATCTTGGGGCTCCCACGGGGTCACAACCTCCTTGGGATATCCACCTGCTCAAGTATGGGCTCCTCTGTGGGCTGCAGGGGCACAGCTGCCCCACCATGGTCTGCACCACAGGCTGCAGGGCCTCAGCTCTGGTGCCTGGAGCGCCTCCTACCCCTCCTTCTGCACTGACCTTGGTGTCTACCTTGTCATTCCCACATTCTCACTCTGCTCTTCCCTGGCTGGAATTCTTTCTGTGCAACAATCTTCTGTTCTTAAATATGTTATCACAGAGGCATTACTATTACTCCTGATTGGCTTGACCTTGACCAGTGGCAGGAAGTCCATCCTGGAGCCAGCTGGCATTGGCTCCATGGGACAGGGGAAGCTTCTGGAAGCTTCTAACAGAAGCCACCTCTGTAGCCCCCCCCTCCTCCATTATCAAAATCCAGCCACAGAAACCCACTGCAATGGCATATGAAGATAACAACAGGTATGTATCAGAAGTCTAAGATCAAAGAAAACAAAAGAAATTTGTATTTCACTACCTTTTATGCTTTGGTTTCTTGCTGAAACTGAGGCTGGACTCTTAATCATTCAACAAGATTGTCTCAGTTGCTTAGGTGGCCCTGCTTATGTATGTCTCATCTGAGAAGAGAGGAGTTACTTCCCTAATACTGTGACTTTAGTGTCAAAAAGGTGCTCAGTTTCCAGGGCTACCAAAAGAAGATTGTTCATTAATTACCTTGCAGTCTTGTTACAGAATTAAGCAAGCTTTAGGATTCAGATGCTGGTTTTGATCAGCTCAACTACTAGTCTTATTGAAGGTATGTAGTTTTTCTCTCTGAACTCTGTAGCAGCCAATAAGCACTGACCCAAACGCTCAGGTACATAACATTTGTGGCACAGGTAACCATGGCATGAGAAAATTACAGGAACCTATTCAATACAAAACTAAACTAACCTGGGCGCTAATAAGCAGGAGCTGGTAAGAAGGAATTCCCATGATTTCCAGGGTAATGAGTAGGAAAGGAGATTGTGGAATGAATGTCAAATTCATCTTTTGGAGTGCGTTTTCTGAGACTCCTCTTCACACAGGCTTCCTACCCTTACAGTAGACTGTGGTTACTATGTAAAAATATATTAACTCTAATTTTTTAATGCAAAACCCAAAGTGTGATGATTCATCTGCATATCATTCATTGCCTGGAAGGGCTGAGAGAAGCTGGGAAGGTACTTAGAAATGTTTATCAATGTTATGTTTTGGAAAGCATTAAAGCCCTAGTCTTGCAAACTACACCCAAGCATGTGTTTATGTCCAGAAATTTTTGAAAGGTCAAAAAAGGTCAAGAGTGGGACAGTTTTCTTCATGTCACCTTGTTATTCTTTCTGCCACATGTACATTCATACATTTCTATACCTAGTTTATGAAATATCTTTCAAGAGGTCTTATTAAAACATAGATGTTATAGAGCATTCATAGAAGAAAAACGTTGATTCATATGCACAGAATGACACTGATTCTAAAGATCAAGTCTTTTTAGTTGGAGAGCAAAGCCTGTACCAACTTACTCATGCAAAACCCAAAATCTAGTAAGTGTGTCTCCCATTCCAATGGAAAGCTGTTTGAAACTGAATTGTGGTCCATGAGTTACACAGTGCTTGACCTGAGTCTTTTCAAACAAATAACAAGAGTGGAAAGAAAATAAGTATAAATAAATCATGAATTGCACTATATTGTAAAATAGAGACAATGAGTGTAAATACAAGTTTCACTCAGTACTCATCACACAGAGGACAAAGTACAGAATCTGGTCTCAGAAAGGAAACCCTTCTATCAGCTCCTGTGTGATATTGACCCTCTACCTGTGAAATGCAAATGGTAGCATTTCCTCACCTCAGGGGTGAAAATACAGTCAAGAGAGTTATCCTTCAGAACCCATAGAAGTGGAGGATGACCAGGTATCAAAGAGAACCAGGTGTTCAGGAAATAGCTTCAGTTTTTAAAGGATGATAGTTCTATCACCAGAACACAGGAACAACCAAACATAAAAAGGGTAGAATCAAGCCGTCTAAGAATATGGATAAGAACGTTTCATGTATAAGAAAGTGCAGCAGTCTATGAGCAGTTCCACTGAAGTCAAGTAAGTGTTAAACAGGACACCTGCTGATCTGTCAGATCTGTCAGATGTTGAGACTTATGTTTAGGTGGTCCAGAAAGTCATTTCACCCTGTCGTTTCCACAAAGCATGAGTGCAGTTCAGGGGAAGATGTATCAGAATTACCAGCATAACTTTCTTCTAAGCTGCGCTTCTGGTGATGTCAGAGCAGAGTCTGCAGCAGTAGCTGGGAATACAGCAATACGAGACAAGAGAAGTATTAATTTTCTGTGCGTTTTATTGTATGATTTGCACAGCATATTAGGGAAGCGCCTCTGTTCCATTTCCTCTCTGCTACTCTTTTTTAATTCTCTACAGACAACAAAATGCAATTATCTGCTAAAGCTTAGGTGGGAATGTGAGTAAATTTTAAAGCTGAGAAGAATATCCCATGTTATTCTTTGTTTATGAAAATTTTGCATGGGAACACTCACATGCTTTTAATGATTTGTATGAAACAACTATGTTGTCTCTGCAGAAGAGTCTGACTATAAACAACCCTGAAAGCTAAGATACTGTCTCAGAAAAAGTCACTGATACTCATCTAAGGTTCCCAGAAGTAATTTCCATGCAGGGTCCCTCTAACCATAACATTTTAGAAGTAGCATATCGGAGTAAATGAATCCTGTTATACTGTGTGCCAATCATTTATTTACCTTTCTGAAGTCAACCAGTACAGCCCAGATATCTACTGTCATCTGTCACAGGGTTACTATTTCTACCAGTACAGAGTCTACTCGCAGAAGACTGACAGCTGGATGATGCAGAGTAGGAAAGTATTTTGTGTTGCTGTTTCTTATGATTTGAATTGGAAATCTATGTTTTTCTCATTGTTTAAATGAGGAAGGAACACATGAGCCTTTCAACATGAGTTTTGTCTGTAGCGTTGTTATCACTGTAAGTAATTTATACATTTAAGTAACTTTATGTTCTTTATATTTCTGGTGCTCCATATCTTTTCCTGAAATTAGAACATACCTTTATTTTCTTGATCAGTGTTAAACTTCAATTGCAAAATTAACATAATGATGTTCTGTCTGGATTCCAGTTTCCAAGAGTGTGGGTGGAGTGGACTGTTAAATGTCATCTTAAATTAAACCGTTTCAATTGGAAAGTGAGCACTTGCATTTAAAGTTTTCTATTACCACTGCTTTGTTTGCTTGCTTGCTTTTAATATTCCCCAGGATTTTAATCTTCACTTAAAGATTTATAACTACCTGACAAAAAAAAATTTAAGCTACATGTTATTTGTCTTTAGAAAAATATTTTTTTTCCTTTTTTCCCCTGCAAGCTACAGTTGCTTTGCTTACTAGTAAAGATCTATGTCTGTTTTGGTACATAAGATGAATTTTTTAGCAGTTCTGTACACACAGTCCACTCAGGTACAATGAAGCATTGAAAGCAATGAGTCTGGCAACATGTAATTACATTTTCTCATCCCTTCAGAAGGAATATTCTTAAGAATATGCTCTCAGGATTTTGATGGGTCAATTGTTTTAAATTAAGGTTCCTAATTGGTTTTTATTGGGTGAATGACAAATTAACAGGGTACAGAATCTAACAACTTCTTTAGTGTGTTTTACTTTCTTTTTGCTCCTTTTCTGAGTGGAGGGAAATCATGGTGGGGATGGTATTTATAGTGGGGGGAGGCAATGTAAAAGAGAGGGTATGGGGAAAGCTTTGCATCTAGTTAGCCTTCAGTATGCACCACACATTATGGTGCAAGCAATGTCCTAGTTTGACTCCTGATTCTGGAAAATATTTGCTTTGGGTCCAGAAGGGGGGCCTCAAAAAATGGTGCCACCAGACTCTCCCTGAATTCTTCACCAAACACTGGCTCCATAACATCTTGTCTACAAACAATCCCTGGTGCAGAGAGATGGAGTCCCCATGCAACAGAGAAGAGGATTCATCCAAATTCATCCTTTTGCAAATGTAACTGAAGTTTTAACAACTGATGACCAAACGATATGATATTCACTTATGGAGTATATTGAGGAACATTCCAAGTATTGAACCAGCAAAGAGTGTTGGCCATAGAGCAGACTAAAGTTCAAGGAAATAAATTAAAGCCCAAACTCTTTATATGTTGTTCCCTAGAAACTGAAAAAATAGTTGTATATAAATTCAGACCTTCAAAAGCATTTTACCTCTTGAAAAGAAGACTAAATCTGCATGAGGCAAGGCATCAAAACTACCATTTGTGCTGAAAATCATATCTTTGGAAGGAACAAAATGCAAGTCTTAATCACTCTATGAAAATAACATCCATCACTCAGGGGGTGAATGCAGAAAGAAAATTCAGTGATAAAGACCTGTTTAATGAACTGATTAGTAGAAATAGAAGAGTTAAGTCTTTGAGGAATGGAAGTCAATGTTGTGGAAGTAGCAGTAGTTTGTGCATGCTGTTCGGCTGATATACACTTCTTTACCTGTGACAAGTGTAAGAAAAGAAAAATCAGCAAATTTTAGTTTGTGGGGTTATGTTAAGAAAAGACTGTTTGCATGAAAGAGGTCATAGCTGAAGATCAAAATGGCTGTCACATTTTGTATGTACAGAAACCAAGACAGAATCAGGAAATGGATTGGCTTGTGGATGCCCAGCCAGATAAGACCAAAGAGGGGACTGCAGTAGCCACTCTCTCTGGGATAAGAAGCTGTTCCAAAAGGTAAAAATGACTTTCTGTTTTTAGACAGGTCTGTGCTTCAGATACTGGAGCCAGGAGTGCAAAAGACTGGCAAAGATATGACTTCTCTGGCTGCACGCACACCAGCTCTAGAATGGTTGGAGGACCACTGGGTCAACACAGCTCAGAACACATGTTGATGAGCCCTGCTAGATTGCTAGTCTGGAATACAGTATCACCCCAAACACAGTCTCCATGCAGATTTGCCTCCATGCAGATTTGCCTCCATGCAGATGGACCTCTATGCAGATGTGCCACCACCAGTGCTCTGATGGTTCATAGTTCGTGTCAATTGACATCACAACAAATGTAGTGACAAACCACAGCATTTTCTGCATGTGTAAAAAGAACATACTCATCTCAAATGTTCCTACTAAAATTGACTTTTTCTCCTCATGAGAGACACTTTCCCTTATAATTTATAAATCTATGCTAAGATTTTGATGTATGCAGATGAATAGCAGAGGGGATTGGTTACAGTCAAGTCCTTAGTCCTTTTCTAGACTAATAGCTAAAGAAACTGTAGGTAAATTTAAGCGGCCAACATATGGTTACATACTATTTATAACACTTCTTTCACAACTAAGCATATTTTTCCCCAAAGCAGGTTAATGCATTGAAACTTTTTCCCCTGTTATTATAAGTGTAATAATGATTCAGTTTTCTCAAATATTATTTTAACTTTTCTGTTATCTTGTAATCAGACATCTCCAATGTAAATAAAAATACGTGAACCTCTACTTCTATGATAAAGTTTTGGAGCCTTCAGTAAATGTTTAGTCTTTCATGCTCTTACAACTCCTTCTCAAGTTTTGTTTTGGTCCTTAAGCAACAACAGGATATCTAACGAAGAAAGAAAGGGGATGTTTTACTCAGTGTAACAAGCTCAGTTCCAAAGGATTCCCTCAGCACATAGACCTAATTAATTTCAGCAATTACAGGACACCATCAAAGGAGAAAAGAGAGATACACTATATGAAATCAGCTGTGAATTATATTATGAATGTATATTGAACTGATAATCTGACCCTTTCAACTGACATTCTACTTGTTACACAAACGTTTTCTGTAAATATTACTTTGGGCATTTTTTTTTTCCACTTTGTACAATGCCTCCATCACTTTGGAAGCAAATTTTTTGTTGGTGAATGTATGCCCCACCCAATTCATGTCACTCAGATATTTGCAAGTGTATCATATAGAGTAAGGATTTTTTGGTGTTATACTGCCCATTTATTTGTCCGTATAGCTTTGCACCAACTACCTATACAGATAACAGAAAGGGTAGAAGTCCTTTGGTCCCACAGAAAATCCAAGAGGTGCAGCTGGTTTGTTTTTTTTCTGTCGGTACAGAATGTTTTATAATTCTCTGGTCTGCTGCCAAAACTGATGACTGCAGCTGTGCTTTGCAGTCTGGTCTTGCCTCTTTCTCCCACTCTGAAAATTCACACTGAGTATTTTCATGATAACTTACAGGATCTCTGTTGTTCCCTGTTTATTTGATGGGCTTACCAGCTACTGCACTGCTTACTTTCATAGCTGGTATCCCAAATCTTCTTTCCACAAGGAAACCCCTGGATTTGCTTCTTGAGTGATCCTCCTGAATCCTGAAATTCTACCCTCTGCTTGCCTAATGCAGTGGCAAACTGACCACAGCAGCAGCCTCTAAGCAACACACCAATGTGTTTCATTCTCCCATTTCCCATCCTTGCCTTCAGCAGGTCACCCCTTTTCAGAATGTGTATTTCTATGGCATAGTTCTGAACACAGACAGTCCAGCCACTTCCTTCAGACTAAAATACTAATCCCTTGAGCCTTGATACTCTGTGAGACTTACAGTGGACATGGTCATGCTAACATTTTGTTAGATTCCTCATATACAAAAGCAGTCCAAAGTGAGATTCAGTGGATGCCAAGACACTGAATATGAAACTGTAAACAAGACAATTGATATTGTTGTTTCTCACAGTCAAGGTATTTAAATTTAGACAGCTGAAGATAATTGTTCTGTTTCACATATCTTAGGTGTGATGTCTAACCATGACTCAGTTTCTGGAAAATTAATTCCTGTACTGTTGTTCTATATCCTTAAGTGCCCCTGCCAGAGCACTCCTTCCTTGGCAACCCATGTGGTCACTACTCTGCATAGGGTATCAAGGAAGTAATTTAGTTGGGACCTACAAATCAAGAGTTTAGGTACCAAATCCCTATTTAAAATAGCAATAAAAATTTACTGAGGATAGCAGCAGATCTCGATCATTTACTGCACCACTTTAAAAATTGTACAATTATTATAAATTGTACCACTTTATGTAAGTATAATGCCCTAAATGTCTTCATGTCACTATCTTTCAAATTTCAATAGTAATTATTTTCTCCCTTACAGAAATACTGAGAAGGTCTACACCATGGGTCTATTATTTCATTGATAAATGCAGAAAAAAAAAAATCTTTTTCTAATTGGAATCGTAACTGCTTTTCTGATTTTAACCCTAACAAATACAGGAGCAACTTGAAATCAAATAAATTACTGTGATTTACCCAGCTGGTGATCCACGCTGGTATTTCTTATCAAGAGCCTTGTGCCCCCAAGGCTAGCTACCCAAAGGGAGCTTGGACAGTTCCTAGTACACACTTGCTGGCTCTTTTTGTGAAATGCATCAATATTATGACAAGGAAAATTTTTGTGAAAGAAGCTACTCGGACATCTAATTAGTTCTAATAGGAGTTTTTTACATACTTAGAATTAAAAAGACCTTAAGAACAAAACTGGATGGGAAATGTCTATCCCCCAAAAATTGTATCCTTTAAAGGGCAAATTTTTTTGTCTTGGTCATGCAATAAGATGTGCAAAGCTAATTGTTGAACCATAACTCCCATGTAGAGTTAGTGTTGTCACTTTAACTCTTAAAGATATTTTTATATGGTGAAGATAGTATTTTGGTAATCCCAAAGCAAAGGATTCAGTCTTTCAGCTTTATGAAATGTGAGTGTTTATTTAACTGTTTTATTTAATTGTGGAAATAGGTGTTTCTCTTTTGGTGCCATACCACTGTGGCAACAAGTTACAAGTTTTGCTTTCGACAGAATGTATTGAGGGTCAAAACATTTCTTGGCTATTATCAAACTGATGAAGCTAGGCAGTTGTGATAAAGCTGTTAAGATCTCAGGTAGAGGTAGAGGAACAGAACAGACTTACAAGTAGCTAACTCAGAAACCATTAAAAGTACTGCATAAAACCTTTATTATTACTTTCTTGGGTCTCACCTCTGGACTATGATGTGTTTCAACTCTGTTAAACAGACTTAAGAAATTCTCAAAGGGAACAATTTTTCCATCAGAGAAAAAATTTTCATCAAATTTGAAATATTTGCAGAGGTATTTTGATTTCTGTAAGGATATGATATGCCAAGCAGGATTTTAAAATATGCCAACCACTCTTTTTAACATCTCTGTATTCTGTCTGCCTGCTGGAGATTAAATATCTCCCAGACCCTTCAGTTGAGCACCTAAGTGGAAATTGTAGTTTTTCCGAGTTTTTGTGTTTCAATTATAACTCTATCTGTCAGTCATAAGAATTTCCAGGCTCAGAGCATGGGAACTAGCACTTCTAGGTTTTCTAGACTCTGGTTGTTAATAAAGACCTGGTTTCCCACACCCCACCAAGTTCAAATATAATCCTTTTAAAAGTCACATTTCAACATTTCCAAAAGGTTGTTGTTTTGTTTTGTTTTGTTTTGTTTTTTGAGAGAAAATTCATAGCTGAGAAATTATATTGATTTTCAGAATTCTCAAATCCTTTTCAAAATCAAATCATCTGCTCACTTCTTTTAATCATTTTGCAATTATTTTCAAAACTTTTAATTTAAATTCCATAAGATTTTCCCATAAAGGGTTCCAATTCACCCTTTCCTTTTTTCCTAATCACTGTGTCTAACTGCTGATGTTAATATTTTATTTAATTTTTAAGTATTTTTAGGTGCTTGGATATCCTTTCTTTAGTCACTGTTGCTTTTTTCCCTAATGAAACTTGACCCTTAATACCCTCAGGAAAATCAATTGACTACTGAGACTCAGAGAGAGATGTACTTGGGTTTGCTTCTGCTTTTTTTTTTTCTTCTTCCTCCTAGATCCCCTGTAATTCATCAGACTTGTATTAGAAGTACCTCCCTTTACTTTCTAAATCTTCTTGCACCAGACTCTCAGAGCCATTTGCAATCCTTGCCAGCTACCCTGAGTTTCCAGCATTAGCCTTAATCTTATCAGGCCCATATAATAGATTTGTTGTTTATGAATACGAAAGGCTATATCTTTCAGTTTTTTTCAACCTGGACAAGATAAGCTCTCTGTTCATTCATAATTAAGCAAGCCTATTTCCAGCAAAATTGACATGCACACAGTAGATCATCATACTGGAAAAGGTGGTTGTTTCCTTCTAGCTGTGTAACTATCAAAATTTGGGGATATGTGGAATACATTTTCTTTTTTTTTAATGAAAAATCTATAGCACAATATCTGGGCATTATCATTAACAGTATTTGCTCACACAGAACAGTACCACCCTGACTAGTCCCAGCAGAGCAAGGAACGCTTTTGTTTGCACCCCTATTTTGTTTCTTCTGACTTGACTATTCCCCCCCCCCAAGCATCCTTCTTCTGCACAGCTTACCCTCTGCTAATTGCTCACACAGAGTTTTGACTGTGCCTCTGATTTAGGAGTATAAGAAAACGCATTAAGTCTAACCACCACCACCACCCTCCCCAATCCCAGTCTCCACTGAACTTGATGTCCCCGCTACATGACTCTGAGTATCAGCCACTTTCTTTGTCTGGAGCTATTTTTTACTGCACAAAAGAGCTTCCTGTAAACACTTTTTCTGTCAAACAAGTTCCTTGCTTATCTTTCTCTTTTATTCCTTTTCTTTTGTTTTGTTTTTTTTTTTTCCAGGACTCTGAATGCTGGACCTTTAGTACCTCACTCCTCATAACTAGAAGCAAAGGCAAGGATAGAAACTCTCTAAAACAAGTAGTCTGCTTAATTATCTCAGTCCTGCAAAGGGCTACTGATCTTTCTCAACTCTGTTTTCATGCCAGATTCCTGTTTAACACTTTGGGGCTAGCAGAGGATAAAATAGAGCAGCCTTGGGCTAGGCAGGGTTCTGAAACCTCAGTTTACTGAGGACACTGAGAGGTAGGCAGAAAGAGGGTGACCTGATTTACACTAGAAAAATGGCAGCATTACACAGTAATGTGGTATATATACAGAACAGTGATCTGCAGTTCGATAGTCTGGCATTCACTTGCCCCGTGGGTTGCACACTTACAATTGCAAGTCTAACCATCAAGAATTTAAGGTATAGATCATCAAAACTAATTCAGATGCCAAATGGCTCCTAGGTTATTTTATTAGGGTCTGCTCATGAGGAAGCAAAGAACCATTGCCAGGCACCCCAGTTTTACAGCTGGGAAGTGTAGTCATGTTTTTTAACCATCTCTTGACAAACTGGACAAAAAGAAAGAAATGTGAAACATCTCATATAAATGTGTGAGAACACTCATACCCGGGGCCTTTGGGTTTGTTTTCAGGATAAAAGTATTTGGCAGAAGATGGTGCTGTCAGTTGACTGTATTCCACGTGTGCTGATCTGACACAGATACTCTGTGCCTCTGGCCTCAAGGTAATTTTCTTGGATTATAAGTTGCTGGTAGGAAGAAATTCATATCTGTTAGTGTTATTGCTTCAATTGTTCTCACCACTGAGGAGACACAGAACAGTAATTTTTTCCTGTGGTAAAAATTAAATTTTCAAGTTTCTAAGGTTTTGAAAGTAAAATAAAATTAAAAAAAATCAGACAAGATCACACTAGAAAATATATCATACCTACAGGATGGAAAAGCTGTTCTAACTTCTACTTATACTGGTCAAAAGCTTTTTTAAAAAATACTCAAGAATCCATTAGTGAAAAGATGCATTAATGGCATTAATATGTGCGTTCCAAACAGATTCTTTCTGAGCAATTATCCCACAGTTAATAAATGGGAACTACTTGCATTCAACTGAAAGATGAAAATGCTTTCTAAAACTAAAGGATGAGTTATTCTGAACTGGAGAAACACCTCTAAGGGTGAAGAGGGACCATACAGAATTGAAACTGGTACAAATCTTGGTGAAAACCTGTACAGGTTATGGATTAGGATCAGCAGTAGCAGTGTTATTCAATACAATACCATTTTCAGAGAATGACAGAAAAAGGGACTGTTCTCTATATTTTGCTATTTATTTTTCTGTTTTTTAACCTCTGGATTGTTTTTACTGATGCTATCTGACTTTCTGTAGGAATCTTTGTTGGAAACATTAGAACAAATGCAACTTTGGCTGAGCCTCTTCAGACTATTTCTTAAGGGAACCTGTGTCTAAATCATTTTTTCTCTCACTCCAGGTCATGTATTCTTGCCCCAAGGGATTTGATATTAAAAAAGGAAAATTGTTGTGTTCTATAGAGAAAGGCCTATATCTCTTCAAAACTCAGAGTCCAGAAGCTAAGTTGAGCAGATAAGATAATTTGGAGTCCAGCCCTTGACTTGAGGTAACAAAAGAACCAAGAGACATCTTGTCTTAGTGTAGATTATAATACGTTTCCACAAGTACCTGTAGTGTATTCATTTCTTATGATCAAGAAATAATGATTCCAAAAGAAAAACAGATTTCTAATACTGTTCTCACAAACATATAGGCTTTTTACCATAATTATTTTTGAATGTGAAGCACATATCTATGCACTCAGAAATAACTGCCCAATGGCTAAAGTGGATTGAAGTGAGTACAGAATAGTCTTCTTATTTTAGTAGCTTGACAATTCTTAAATTTTTCTCAAGAAAATATGACAGTCCCTTTATTTTTTTTTTAAACCTGCTGAAAAATGACATGGCAACAAAGCAAAACATGCCCGCTTAACTGCCTCACCTAAGTTCTCCTTCTGGGTCATACACAGAAGGCAACTGAATTCTATTATTGCTATTATTACTGTGATTTTTATTGCTAGTGTTATTCATTTTCTCTATGTATTCAAGTTCTAGCTTCTTTTCTGTTTGTTGCTGATTATAAGTGGAGGAAGATGAAAACATGAGTAACTGTATAATCTCAATTTTCATGCCTTCATTATAAGCTTCTTTACTTATGGTTTACTGGAAAAGACCATTAAAGTATTGCCTTACATTTGACAGTTCCCACAGTCTCACAGGAGACAGTCTTATCTTATTGCTGGTCACTGGTAATCTGCGAAGTCTCACTGAAAAGTAGGAAGGGGAATCTTGCCTATCGAGTCGCTGCACAGACATCACCCTCCCCTTAATGCAATGTAAAGTTTCTACTGTCATCTTCACCCGACATTGTGGAGCCTGCGCACTGGATTTATGGAGGAAGGGTAGGTGTGTCACTGTGGCCACTGGTTTTACACCAGAAGCAGAAGTATGGAAGTTTCTGATACAAGAGAAGAAAAAAAGTCTTTTCAACTCCAACATTTTTGCAACCACTATTTACTGACAAAGTCCAGCTCTGTGGTGCTGCTTTACAAGGGGACTCAAGAGAGACTGAGAGGTGGCATCACAATGATTCTTGAAAAAGGTGGCTTTGGTTGCCTGTAATCTCAAGGGACCTAATTCAACTTCAGTTCCTTTATTTTTCTTGTATCCACTACCATCAAGTTATCTTCCCATAAACTGTAGTTCCAACCTTGTGCTTCCCAATTAATTTCTTCTGTTTCTTTTACTTCCTCTGCTAAGGGCTATCTTCTGCTAGTTTTCTTACCCCTTAATGGATCCTCCAGTTTCCTAGAGCGTTGTTTCATAGACAGCAAAACAAGCTGGAGTCAACATCATCGTCTTAAACAGATCTTTGCTTGCTGAGCAATTAGTCTAGTACTTCTGTGCAACTTGTCTAAAATACTCAAGGAGCAGAGGACTGAGTGGGTTATATCTGTGGACTTGTAGAAGAGTAATATTGCAAATAATTGATTAAACTATTTGTGCTGACTGACTCAAAATTGTCTGAAATCCAATACTATTGTAAACTCCTTCGTAGGCAAAATATCTGGGTTTTTTAAACATCTGTTTCAAAGATTTGCTCAGTGTTTTTCTGGGTACCCTATTATAAAACATACACAATTAACGTGTTGAGTGCTTAGTTTCTTTATGGCTTTTATGAGAAGTTAATAAGTTTAAGTTTCCTAAAGGAAAGAGCTCTAAATGGATACATAATAATGAAATTAAAGGAAATCATTCAGAAATATGTAATGTAATGAGATTACTAGAGAACTAATCAAATAAACTGATGATCAGTTGTTGAATACTGTTACATTGACTCCTTCTGAATCACATGAGTTTTGTATTTTAATTTCCCTCAGCTCACGTACAGACTTTCTTTCCCTAGTAACACTCCATCCTATTGAAGGATCCTCATCTTGTTGATTATCATCACCAAATTCTAGCCCTGGAATTGCTTCAATCAATTTCTTTATTTATTGGCCTTTTAAACCTGGTAATCATTGACTTTACATTTATATTCTTATGTCACCAGTCATTCTGGCTTTATGTACTCTTCTCGTTGCTCCTTTTTATTTGAATTTGTCCTTTTGTTCATCTGTTTCTTTTGTTTCAGCATCATTCTTTCTCCCTTTCATTATGATATTAAAGTTTGTGACTGATTAATCCTTGCATTGTCACTGTTTTTATGATATTCCTTAGGATTTTTAATAAAATTTCAGAAAAAGGTGAACACAAAAAAGAATCATACAGCTACAGGGTAAGCCAGAAATGTAATCTCTAGATCTGTGTGCAACTGACACTATTTGCATGTTTAAAGTTACCCACTTACTTCTTCTTCGAATCTGGGTCATTGGGGGGAAGAATACACTCATGATTATATCTATTTCAGGAGGCTTCAGTAGCAGTTTTTTGTATAGAAACTGTGAATCAGTTTCTATAGTGTTCAGAATTCCTTTCATTTGCATTCTCCAAATGTTTGTAAAAGTAAGCAGAAGAACATTCAATGCTAAGTAAAATACCAGAAATAAGGGTGTGAATGCATGTTTACATGAGTATTGACACTGAAAGCATTTACATGGCCATCTGGACAGCTCTACCAGTTTAGGAGACATTCAAAAAATAGCATGAGATTTGGAAATTATAAAGGGAGTAAAAAAAGCAAGTAGCACAGTGGTGGTAGTTTCAGTCTTAGTACAGTGAGTCACTCAAGAACAACCCATGGAATGAAATTTCACTAACTGCTACTCCTCCTATCTCACTTTAAGCCAGTGTTTGTCAAGCTGGGAAAATAAATTGTTTTAAAAGTAATGAAAATATTTGTAGGATTCCATACTTAAGTGAACATGGTGTGAGTATATATAATAGTTTTTACAAAACTATTCATCACTTCATTTTGAATAACATATAAATCAGTTAAATACCTATTTCTGAACAGACTTACTATGAAAAACCTCAGAACGAGCATTATGGAAATTGGATCTTTTTTGTGCTTTTCTCATGACATGCTAGCTACAGAAAGAAAATGTAGCAAACAACAGATATGGGCAGAGTATAATTGTATGTAACCTTATTCTTTAGATAGTTCACCTTTAAGAAACAAGTTTATAGATGTCAATAGCCAAAATGAATTGTGCCATTTGGCTTTATTATAACCATGACTTTAGTTAATGTGATTGGCATAGACATGAGTTACATCTGAAATTACTGGGTCTCAGGCTGCAACTGCTTGCTGCTGGCAAGGTGTCCTGAGGCTCCTTGGCACAAATTTGGCACCTTTTATGGACAGAAAAGGCGATGTTTGAAGGCATAATTGTTTGAATGTCAAGCCATGACAAAATGCTTCTTAAGTGGAAGCTCATGCTGATCTATTACTAAAAACAGAAGAAACTTACAGCTGAGAAGAGGGAGGAAGTAATTGAAGAATATTACCTATTCATATGTTGCTAATGAAAATTTGTTATTACTTCTGCATATTTCTTAAGAATTAATATATCTTTTCCTGTCTTCTACCTTTCTTTTATACTTAAAAATTTTTTTCAGTGAAGGAACATGTAGAAGAAATTCCAAGAAAAAATATTAGTGTCTCCATTTAGGTTTAACTTTTGCAGGGATAGAAATAATGTTATATTTTTAACATGGCCAGCTCTTTGAATAAGACATAAGGGATATATGGTGTTTGGCTTCATCTAGAAATAACCACTTTTTCTTAACACCTTTCACATCTTGTGTCTTATCCTCCAAGATGAACATCTTAAAGTATACATTATTATTTTACCAAAACCCAGGCCATCATATACTAATTTACTAAATAGCAATATACTAAAATTGTGTAACAGTTTCACAGAGTGATCCAATAAAAAAAACCCAAAACCCTTTTCTATGAAGGATTATTATTAGGATTAGGATTGTCATATAAAGGATGACACAGAATTACAGCAGCAAATATATATGTAAATCTACAGAAAAGGAAGTGAAGGTAACAATATGTTCAATAGCTGCTACTTTGGTACGCATTACGTCTGAATGACAGGACACATAGATGTGGAGTCATCTGGGGCCCAGTGTGAGGATCCTCATTTTATCAAGAATTTCTTTAGGGAGTTCCCTGGGTATTTCAATTATTCTCCTTAAGTACTGAAATTGCCTTTAATCTTCAAGCAGTTCTAGTTCCATAAGTTTAGGAAAAGCTGTTTGTCAGTGGATTTTTTTTAAACTTCTAAGGAATCCGATCTTGTAGAGACTTCAAAGGTACAAAACTCCAGGACCATTTTTGTTGGCTTAGCTGCAGCTGAGTTGGGTGTAAAACATTACTGTGCTTCATTGCCTTGGATTACTCACATGTCACCTGCTCCCAGGGTCACTCTGATCCACCACTGTAATCAGGTTATTTAATTATCATTTTAATTTTCTTTAACTTTTATTGGAATTGATAACCTTGTTCACAAACTCCCTATCATTAAAATTACTCGTGCTAAGGGGAAGCATTTTTACAGGTGTATAGTGAGCATCTCTTATTAGTGAAACAGAAAAAGAGGCAGTGGGAAAAAAACATGGAGACAAAGCAAAGCTTTGTGGATCATGAGTAAAGCCATAGAAGTGACATCCTTAATCTCTGGTAGGACAAGGAGTTCAGAGATGGATATGGGAGAGAAGTGCCAGAGGCTGGAAATCGGATATGGAAATTAGGCTTATACCAGGTGAAAACAATTATCCTCTGGAGAAGATATTGAAGCAGTAAAGATACATCTGATAGGAATGATGAAAGAGCCAAAAGAACAGAAAAAATATCCAAACACTTTGTCCATTTCTGGTTAAAAAGGAAGTTGAAATCATTAAAATTAACATTTGCTCTTACAGCAGAGAATTCTTGTTAAGATGAAGCAAATGAGTCACAAGGAATGAAAACCTCAACTTGTTAATTTACATGTAAAAAAATTCCTTTTAATTAGGTTTGGCTGAAAGCTGCTGCGCCTGATGCTTTTTGATATTCTCTGTAACAGTCAAAGAAGGAAAGAAAGACTGAGAATGAAAAATAGCAATTTCTGCACCATTTACATGGACTCGAAGAGTACAGAATTAGAGAATGTAAACACTTCTATGTTTTGGCTTTCATACAATAGGGAATACAACTAAAAAATAATCTGCAAGGCTCAATATGAGCCAGCCAAAAGAAGTAGGGAAGAGAACTGGCTCAAAACCAAGAAGCTATTACCTAAAGTGAACAGAGAGAAATGAGTTTAAAGCTAAAACATCTATTTTATGCCATATATGTAATATCCAGCTGGACTGGATCCTCAGCTGAAGCAACTCAGATGAACCTCATTGGTTTCAGTGGAATCATTCTAATTTATGTTGTAATTTCTATGGTTTTCTTATGAAGTTCTAGTCACAAACAAGTTACTGGGGGAGTGGTGCTTTGGTTAAGAAAGGATGAGCTTCAGCTGCTGGGATCCTACTCTGAAGAAGTATTAAACTCACATATTTAATATGTTTTAAATATATTAATATGAGTAAACAGATTTAAACATGTTTCAGAGTTTAAAATGTTAAAAAAAATTTTTAAAAAACAGTCTTCCTCTTATGCTTCCATTTCCTGGGATTTGTGACAGCACAGCTGTTCCGCAGGTATTATGTGATCTTTGTCAAGATATTCATCTGGTAATAAATCCTCAAACTCTCTTGTTTTCTGTAAAGGTTTTTGACACCTGATTCAATTCCTCCAATTTGTTTCTCAGTGTTCTTCTCCAAGATGAAGATGGAACTGAACCTGACAGGGGATGTAAAGAATAACAGGAAGGGCTTCTGCAGTATGTTAACCAGAGAAGGAAGGCCAAAGAAGGTGTACCCTACCAATAAAAAATGCTGATAAACTGGATGAGGAGAAGGCTGAGGTACTTAGATCAGATTCCTGACCAGTTGAGGAACCTGAATGTATATAAGTCTATGGTACCCAACAAGATGCATCCCAGAGTCCTGAAGGAATTGGCTGATGTTGCTGTCAAGCCACTCTCCATGACATTTGAAAAAGCATGTCAGTCAGGTGAAGTCCCAAATGATGGAAAGGGGAAACATCTTTAAAAAGGATAGAAAAGAGGATCTTGGGGACTACCGACCTGTCAGTCTCACCTCTGTACCTGGGAAGATCATGGAATAGATCCTCCTAGAAGCTATGCTAAGACACATGGAGGACAGGGAGGTGATTTGGGACAGCCTAACAATCTAGTCCTCACACCAGTATGCAGCTGGTTAATGCAGCAAGTCAATCCATTTCTGTTTTTTAATGCAATAAATTCTCTCCCCCGTTTAATTTCAAAACACTTGTCTGCTGCCTTAGTAGCATCTTTCACTTTTGTGGGTTAGGTGTTGCAGGTTGACATGTGGATTCAGTGCCTATTTTTTTCTTATTTTAATTGTCAGCAGTCTACAGGGCCTTGGAAAATCACATTTTTATGCTGTTGTCTTTTCTGGCTGTTTATATCCAGAAGTCCCTGTCTGGCTCTTGCTGTCTTCACTGGCAGGAAAGAATTTGTTCTTCCCTCACCTTCCTCATTCTATTGGTCTTTTATAGAATCATAGTATCAGAGAATATCCTGAGTTGGAAGAAACCTACAAGGATCACTGATCATCCAACTGTTAACCCTGCACAGGACAGCCCCAAGAATCACGTCATGTGCCTCAGAGTATTGTCCAAACACTTGAAATCTGTCAGGTTTGGTACTGTGACCATTTCCCTGGGAAGCCTGTTCCACTGCCCAATCACTATCTGGGTGAAAAACCTTCTTCTGACATCCAACCTAAACTTCCCCTGACACAGCTTCATGTTGTTTCCTCTAGTCCTGGTCCCAAGAGTGAAGAGATCAGTATCTACCCCTCTGCTTCCACTTGTGAGGATGTTGAAGGTTGTAATGAGGCCTCCCCCGAGTTTCCTCTTCTCCAGGCTGAACAAAGCAGGTGATTTCAGCTGCTCCTCATAAGGTCTTGACCAACTGTCCCCTGAGCTCTTCCACTGCAGCCCTTGATGTGATTGTGCTGCATTAGGGACACAATGGGGCTGAAAATAAGGTTTCTCATTTTGCTGATCAGCTCCTCTGTCTGGTTGACCATGCAGCCTCACGAAAGCATGCGCTGGCACGTGTCAGGGTTAGGTGAGCACAGCGTGTCAAGGACTGTTGAAGCTGTTTCTGCATGGAGGAAATCTCTGCACGATTATGCATAAGAATCTCTGCCCAGGGCATGACCAGACAGACAAATGACCTTTACCTTGTAATTGCCGTGGAGGTGTCAGATCACATCCCCAGCCTGGTTCTCCTCCAGCTCACAAAATTGTCTAAAGATGCTCCAAGAATTTCACCTTCGCAAACTGGCCTGCTTCTTTGTGTTTCTTTCAGCTTGCACTTCAAAAGCACAAGGGCCTTCACAGCACCAGCTAGGTGTGTAGCTCTTTTCTCAACTTTGAATATGTATCTTTTTACCTTAAATATATAATTTGGGAACACAGACAGCTCCAGTGAAAAACTGTTTAATAGACATTTTCTTATTCTAAGTAATTATTCATTTTTGCTGAAAGCTGAAGCAATTTCCCAAAACTTGAAAGATATACTTTATTTTTTTTTCCAACAACAAATTAAGGTTCTTTTAATTCATGTTCCATTGAGCACAGTCAACCTGATATTTATCAGTCAGCCTTTTACTCAGGTTGTTTTCATGTGGCTAATGGGTTTTTTAACATATGAAAAATGTGGAAAACTCCCTACCTGTGTAGCCTTGAGGAATATTTTTGATATCTGGCAACTTTTTCAGACACCACTAATAAGGATCTTTATAGTCTATAGTATAATCCCTTTAAAGTGTCTTTCTCTGCTACTCTAGCTGTGAATTATTTCCTTTTGGGGGAAAAAAATTCCTTTTTTATTCTAGTCTCTCATGAATATCTAAGTATTTGCTTTACAGCAGTGCTGCAGGTTTCTAATTTGTGCTAATTAAATACAGACACTTAGGAAAACCAAGGGTGTGATTTGCAAGGAGCACAACACTTGTGGAGATGTGAAAAATGAAAAAAAGTAATGAAAACCATCCATTATAGCTAAGCTTGCAAGGCAAAATTCTCTGTAGGTGATACTCCACTGACTTGTGGGTGACACCAGACAAGTCTCTGACCGGAAAGTGTAATTCTTAATGTTGGTGAGCACACCAACAGCAACAGCAGAAGTGTGTCAATGCTTTGCCTAAAGTATGGCTGGTGCTCTGAGGGCTGCACTTGCCTGATTGCAGCCCATCATCTTGCAGGGGCTCCCAGGACCTCTGGAAATCCCAGTGCGACATGCAATGCCTGGCACAAGGAACAACACTAGTGATGCTTTTCATTGTCTTTGCTGTGGTAGGACTCTGTCCCTGGTTTACACAGGAACACTGCCTCTCTGACCTTTGGAGCCAGGTAGGAGAGCTCTCTTCCTGCTGGCAGGGAGAACTCAAGGAACACACAGGTTGCTCCTGTGTAGAGAAGGTGACTGTAAAACCCAGGCTTTTCTTCAGTCAGGCCACAGCCTTTTGTCATTACGAGTGAAAATGGACAGCTTAGAGACGGATTAGTGTATGCTACTGCAGATCTCCAGCTACTTAGCTGAAGGGTTGTTAGCTGAGAAAAAGAGGTAAGTTTGTTTTCTCTACCTTTACTGTGGTAACAGTTGCTCTTGGTAAAATCTGTCAATTTTTTAAGTTACTGGATATCTTGTAACAAAATTGCTACCAGTTACATTGCCCCCCCCCCCCCCCCCCCCCCCCCAAATTATATGAAAATATATTTTTAAAGTGTTTGCATTTTCTGGCTGAAGAGGACCAAAATTGCAAGGAGTTGCTTGATTTTACTTCACTTCCTTATCTACTGCAGAGGACATGAGGAATACTGGAAAGGAAAGGTACTTGAAGGTCAAGGCTAACAGGGCTGTTATCACTTTACTATAGTCTGCTGGCAATGGAGTGATCTTTCCCTGTTGTTTGTACAGCAAATGTTCTCATAACATACACAGATGTGCATATAAAGCTGTTGCTGTGCTGACTCTGAGCAGAACAATGGCAATGGAAACTTTTTACTGCAACACAACACAAGGCAATCCCAAGTGACTACATGACTGTAAGCAGTCTCTTGTTTTTTTCATTAATATTATTTTTCCTATAGTTTTATTAACCACACGATTTCAAAACACTTTTTTTCAAAGTCAAGAGACAGCATCTGGAAAGGATCCCAGGGAAGCACACTCCTATACCTGCTCACAGAGATTCACACATATAAATGTAAATACCTCTTCTGGGAGAGGGGATAGATAGCCAAGTTTTCTCTTTGTGTTTTTGTGGTTGAGGTTATGTATTATAATCAGGGCATGCCCAGAAAACAAGGTCAGCAATGACAACAGATTGTATGGTGTCTGATAATTTTACCCACTATTGTGAAGTCCAGATGCCCACAATGAGCTGAAGTTTATGCTATAAATGCATGGAAAGGGTCAGCTGCCAGCATCAGCAACCTCAGTAGCCTTTGGGGAACTCCTTTTTATGTATGGTGAGGATGGAACAGGTGGGTTGGTGATGATGCTCAGACTGGAGGTGGGGAGCTATCCACCTAAAGACCATATTCATGAGCTCACAATGCGTCATCTGCCCTGCAGCTTTGCTTTTGCAGCATGTAAAGGGATTTTAAAGGAGTATTCACCTCTCCAAAAGACCTGTTAAGGTGTTTTTTTTCTTTTGTGTCTTACTGTTATAAACCAATATGGATGCAAAAATAACCTTCACTGTGTTTTTTTTTAGCAGCCTGCCCTGGTCCATTCACTTCTCTTGAGACAATTCCAGCTTATGTAACTAACCCCTTGACACAAAGTGTGTATGGATCCATACAAATAACTTGTAATGTTTAATTAAACTAAACTGTAATCAACAGACTTTATCCTTTGACTACTGTGTACCAGGGAAGCTTTATCTGCTGAAAATTCACAGTAAGATTGGCTTGACTTTTAAAGGCACCATGAGAGCTTCTCATTAGCCTTATTATAAGTTCTGAATAATAAATATGTAAATGACGAGTTTCACATGGGAGATTTAATTCTGTGCTCTTATTTCTGATTAGCTGGAAATACTCTCTGGCTCTGTCAGATAATTGGTAACACTGAAAACCAATAAGGCATTTCCCTACAATTCATTAGAAGCAGTTGAAATTAAAGAAGGCAGGAGCTGTTACATTTTTGACAGTTTTGTAATGCCAACTTGCTGAAGGTACAACTCAGCCATTAATATAGTCTATGAATTATTAAATCTTTCTTATGTTAGGAATCACAAAAAACACTGAAAACTGAAGACCTGAGCCTGGAGTATAAATGCTCTGGGAACCAGACTTTTGCCCTCTCCTCTGCCCCCATTTTTTTTTTTAAGTACTCTCCAAACAAAACACACTCATTTAGTTTGAGTAAATAGAAGGAAAAGTAGTATTTTTACAAATTTGAACTTCAAATACACACATCAAACATACACTTAACCTGTGGGAATTTTTGTTTGGGGAGGGACTTTTAGCATTGATGTGCTTGGCTACACGATAACTGATAAAGTGACGTGGAACATGGAAGTTTCCAAATCAATATGAGGGTGGTAAGTGGTGCTAAACACTAACATAAAACAAATTGACAATTGCATGAATTCTACATTCCTTAACTGAACACAATGGTAGAAGCAGGATCATATGAAGAAATAGTATTTCATCAGTAATATACTATCAAAATGTGATTGTATCCCCCACCCAAACAATCCATAGGTTTCTGTGTTATCCTTCTGTAGGTTTTATTTTGTTGCTTTAGTAGTTGACTGCTATATATACAACAAGAAGCAAACAGTCTCCTACTGAGCTGAACAATATAACCACAAGCAGGGATCAGTTATTTTATAATTTCGTGACAGTGGAATATTAGAGAGATTTTGTGAATCTGTTATTCTCTTCCAGGTTTGAAAAGAGACCCTTCTTTAGGGAGCAGGCGGATATCCCTGCACCATTTTGTTTGTCATCTCATAAAGCCAATTTTAAGTTCACCATTTGACAATTTGAGTCCCAATTTTTAAAAAGCACCTACCACCTCTCCTCCACACAAGTTCCTCCTTGGCTGACAAAACATAGTCCTCCCCTATCCTGAGACACTTTCTCTCCTCCATCAGAGGCAGCTCAGAGAAGTTTTATCAGCTTCTCTGTCCTGCCTTTTATGCCTTTATCTTTACACTTAATGCTACCCACGCATTTCACAATGCACTAGCCAACTTTGTTGCTTGTCCCACCATGTTATATAAAGCCATAGAAACAAAGCTTACTTGAACTGCTCAGACTGCCTTCCAACACTGCAAAACCAGTAGAACAAAATCAGGAAAGGTTTTAAATGTAAAGGTCTGGTAATTGTTCACAGAACATGAGCAAACTATGATTCTCAGGCTTGTGTATGCCCAGGGTGGGTCAGATGTTCATATTTTCAGGTGAACTACTTAAGAAAAAGTTATCTGGCTAATAATCATTTACTTACTCATTTTTAGTGAGGATTCAACAATAAGTTTTTCTTTGTTCTAACTTTTCAAAGCGCTTAATTCATTTTTCATCTTCCAAATTTTAGTTTGCCTACATGGAAACCCACAATGTACGAAGCATTAAAACCTTTCACATGAAAAGAAGACTCACATAAGGAAATATTAAAAAATTGTGTTACCAATTCAGACCCTGATAAGAATTTTTGATGGTGCATGCATTTTTTATGTGTTTGTGCAATTCTCCATTATTCCTTTACAGGTGAGCCCATGTAAAATAGAGAAGGGATTATTATTACTGTACTGCTAACATCAACCCTTATTTCATTACTATTATTGCAGTGGTTATTCATCATCATTATTATGACGATTTTAATAAGTTTAAAAAGCAGATTCTTTCTTTGTTCATCAGTCTTATTCTATTGTTATGAGCCTCTTGACATCTGCAATTGCTAGGCAGTTGATTTAAAGTCTAACAGAGATAGAAAAATTCCTTCGTGAATTGAATGCAAGCCTGCATTTTCTGATTTATAGTCACTCTACAGTGCAGTAAAAGAAAGACTTTGCTTTAATCCATATGCCTTTTTTTTTCTTTTTGTATATGTTCTGCAAAGCGAACAAGGTTACAATATCCTGGAAGAATTATTTTCCTTCTGGCATGGGCTGAGGAGATTAGCGAGCCTCTTAACTTATAGACTGTTGCCACAATTATCTCTTAATTTTAGAAGCACTCAATTCGGTGAGACACAACAACTGTTCTTTAAATGCTTTTTAGAAACAGCCTCCTGTGAGGATGGAGGTGGAATCCCACAAATGTCAGCACTGTGTATAAGGTAATTTTTAAAAGCAATCACAGAGTTCCATTCCAGGGGACGTACAGAGCCAGGTTTGGCCCTTGGCTTTGTGCAGTAAGATGGCAGTGGCTGAGATCACACAGCTGCAAAGATGAGGTGCAGACACAGCAGCATGCACCCTGGGTGTGCCGTTATTCAGTACATTACAACCGCTTTTTCAAAATGTACAAACATGAGCATAGATGAAAGCTGTGACCGTGATAAAAACTGAGATCATGGCACAGTCCACATGATCCACACTGAGCTGTCTGATATGAGAGGTACCAGTGAAGAAACATTGTGAAAAATGTATGAAGCAGGAAGGTAAGAATTTTCCTCTCTTCCATGGGGAAAGCACTATTAAGACTTCAATTCTTTACACTCACAAGAACAGCCAAAAATATTTTAAAAAATTGGTTTTAAGATTTGGTGTGGAAGAGATATACAGCAACTGTAGCTGGAGGGGCTCTCCCTTGGTATAGAAGCATAATTTAGGCATTGTTTAGATGTTATTTTGACTTATGAATTTTGGCCCTGCCTTTGTCTTTTAGTGGTCTAACTGTGGCTGAATGCAGAGCTAGTGGAGGAAAGAATGGTTATACAATTTGCACAGGCTTGCAGATGTTAATTATTATGATTTTCATAGTGTGAAGGATCATTTATCTTAACATCTGATCAGAAAATGACAAAAACTATAAATGGACAATCCAAAGGTTGAGAGTTAGTGCAGGGACAGAGAACTTCGTGCTGTTCCAGATTGTCACCTTCAGAAGCTCCTGTGAAAGGTGTTGGGAAACTGGCTACATATTGAGGAATTGTTTTTTTGAGAACAGACATACAGCAGCAAGATCTGAAGACCACCCAGGTTAATAAAATCAGTGCTTTTCTTGCTCTGCCCTTGTATGCTCTACGAAATGCTAATATTTGTTGCGGTAAAGCAGCACGTTCATAAATAATGTAGGAAATGTTAAAACCACAGAAATGGCAGGGCTGAGCAGAGGATTCTTTCCCAAGTTACTGGAGGAAACTGCATTTTAATCAAATAAAGTGATCAGCCATTTTAGAAGTAGTTCCCTTCTGCTCTCCGTTTCCTTCCTGCACTCTCTTTCTGAGAAGGCAGTCACAGACCTGCATTTTACGGGTTAAAAATCTTCTTGTTTCAAGGTTAAATTTATTCATGATAGCATCAATAGATTTTGTTTAGTTAAACTAAACATAATATCCTTCTCATGGAGTGGAGTTTCTGTGCCCTACATGCCTGTGAAATCCATTTCTGCTTTGATTCTGAGTGTTTCTTTCTTGACAAGATAGAACCAGAAGAGTACTTGGCAAATTGCTCTATTTATTATTTTTTTTTTTATTCTCTGATCACCAGCTTCCCTGATCATAGACTGCATGGCAATTTAAGACTCTTGCTTAGGTCAGCTCTGCCCCATATTTAGGCCCAGCAGATAATTGCTCATCTGCTGTGATAAAAGACAAAAATTATGCCCAACACCCCTGGCGGCCAAGCTAATGTCCTACTTAAAACTTGAAAACTGAAGGAAACAATAGGAACCATTTCCACAAAATAAGCCCCGTTAGATAGCAGCACAAGAAGCAATCTAACACTTCCCAAACCATCAGAATAAAACTACGCATGCTTCTACTCTGGAGAAAGCCTTAGGTTTTCTTTACTGTCCCTTCCCACTTCACTCAAGAACCACATTACCCAGGATATTATGACACAGAATTTGCTAAGCTGTAATGCTGGTTGCCAAATTTGTTAATGGAATTCCCCATCAAGAGAAAATGCTTCTTCTATAATCTTGCTACGATGTAAGCAGACCACAACACTGAATACCAAAACTTATGGGTTTTCCTTTCTGTCCAGCACTTCACATCAACTGCAGCCCCAAACAGGGTCTGCCATGGTTCTGCTGTTGAAAATCAAAATCAGCTTTCAAGGGTCAGTCAGCTCTAGCAGAAATGGGGTACCAATTCAAGCTAAAAAAAATGGCAAGCAATGTAGAAAGAAAATCCTGCATTTATAGGTTAAAATGTCAAAGATTATTAATACAATATATAAGCATTTAGGATTCAGTATAAAGTGTAAAATGAGACTGAGGATTGTGACTATTATTTCTAGCACAGATCTTGCTTTCATGTGGTTATATTCCATCTTTTCTTCCAATTCTGGTCTTGCAGATCATCTTCCTAGCATCAGGTGAACAAGGTCAGAACATCAGTCCATATGGAAAATCAATAGCAATCAAAATATACCCTACATATTCTTCTAGCTTTTAGTTCATCTTGCCAATGAATTTCTTCAGCCTATGAAGACACTGTGGAGGACAGCAAGAAAATCTGGATTTACAACAGGAGACACGTGCACTTTTTTCTCAGTGGTTTATGCATCTTATTCACTAACCAACAAGTGCATAATTTGCATGACTACAGTAAAACTACAAGCTTTCGGTGTGCTGTTGCTGAGAAACAAAGAAGTATCTGTGTATGCTAGTTGAGCCTTTAAGAAGAGTGAAATATATTTGTCACTTTGAAGCCAGGTTTTCAAATATTACAAGAACATGCGCTAAAAATATGAAGCCTTGCGTTTGTTTGGGAAAGAAAGAAGGCAATACTGTCACTAAAAACTGTGTACACAAACCAAATATCTACAGAAACGTGGTTACTGTGATGTATGGACATAAGCTTTGCCTACATAAGTGGTCACTACATGAGTAAAAATACACAGGTACATATTTTAATAAATTGATTCTGAGTGGTTGACAAATTGCACTTCCATGATGTGGCAGTAAACACAAACAATTCAAAGATGCTTGAAATGAAAATGCCACCAAGGCAGTCCCTTGTTCCCTCTGCAAAAGGCTGGGGACAGGCACTGGTGTTTAATTATTTCAGATAGAAGGTGGACCTGACTAACATCCCACCATTACAACCTGTTATGAAGGGTAAGCCTTCTGAATAGAAACCTCTGAAGAACTGCAGCTGATGTCCTAGCCTCTCCTACATGACTCTTTCAGTAGGGCTCATCTTGGTAGTTTACATTCTCTTGGCTCGTTTTACTTTTTTTTAAAATGGTTATTTGTCTAACCACTACTGCTCTATAACACATCTTTGCTCGACTCCCTCTAGCCTTGTTCTTTATTCTTTATTCAACAAATATGTGAGAGATCATGTCAGAGACATAACAATCTAAGTGCAGGAAACAGAGAGAGAGAAAGAGAAACAGAGAGAGAATATATTCACAAGTCAGGCTGAAACAGAAGGCTTGCTGATAATCAGGGTGGCATCGAGTCCCTGGGTCTAGTCTCAAAGTATTTTAATCTAGGTTGCCTGTGGTTACAGGATAAAAGAAGACATTTGGTTTGTCTCTGAAGAAGTGGGTTCATACTAGGATTATTTCCTCCACTATGTTTTTCATGTATCTTTCTTTTTTTGGCTGTGTTCGCCTCTGGTATAATTACTAAAAGAAGTTAAAAAAAAAAAAGTAAAGTAAAGCAGTAACTTCATTGCATTACATTTGGTTTAGTATCACAGTCCATCAAGTGATGTTTTTTGCCTGATCTACAGGACACTCACATCTTCCTTATTTGTTTTGCCAATGAGTGAATGTGCTACATGGTTGTATGACATGGAGCAGTAGAAGTAACCAGCTACTCAGGCAATGCCTTCAGTGCCAGTTGAGAGTAGTGCTCCAGGAACAATTACTTCATATGTAAGTAGAGGCTGTAAATTTGCTCTCCTTTTTTCTTCTGATATGAAAATTTTTTGCTTATGCTCCTGTTCTTCTTGCATAATAAGGTCACTGATTACCATGTTTCATTTATAAATATACAGAAATATATTTCCAGAAAAGCTATTCTTTTTCTCTACTCTTTTTTGAGTTTATCTATAAAATATTGGTGAAATCTAGAGACTTATCCTATTCTTCCCACCTTACCATATTTCTTCAGTGATAGAAACTGCACAGAAAACTTTAGGTTAAGAGGAATTATATAAAATAGTATTTCTTTTCATAACACACACAGAACTGGAGTTTACATAAATCTACTCTAGGAATCCTTTGTTGGGATTGCACTGGCTGGAATTAAGTGGAGGTCTCTCCACAGTTTCCTGGACAATGAAGTGGCTTCTTTGGAATTGATGTTTTCACCTACGGTCTTTAAATGTTTACTGGATTCCGAAGCTGTGAACTTCAAGGAAAAAATTTAAGATTGATTTAGTGTTCTTCTTAAAACATTTGGAGAGAAGAAGGTCATAGGATTTTTTTTTTTCTTTTTTTTGGTTAGGAAAGAAAGTAAAGGAAGTAACTTACATAAGTTCTCCCATAATAGGCAGGAATGCCCTTATCAGCGTTTTGAAGTCTTCTTTCTGATATACTATCATTTGTCCTTAATTTTGAGAGCATCACCTGAACTGGAGTCCTGGAGAAAATGGGAAGAATCTTTCCCACCACCCAAGAAGAAAGTTTGTTGTATATTTATGGCTGCTAGCACACAGTGCTGGAAATGTTACATTTGGTAATTACAAACCTTTATCAAGTTAAAGTATTTAACCTTCAGCCTTTCCCTCATCCAACACCATCCTCAGTTTACAAAAACTCAGAATGTGTGATTATTTCTGTATTAATTGACCTATTTTTAGACAGAAAAAATCAACAAAGAATAAGTTACCTTCAGGTACTGGTGGTACAGATAATGAAAGCCACAGAGGGACTGTCAGCCATTCTCACTTGCATGCTGGTGCATGTTGAAGCATGTTGAAAAGTAAAAGTTGTTTGCAGATATTGGATGATTCTACACACTAGTATTTATCTTCTTTTGTACCTGAGGTCTAGATGTTTAGGTTCCCTGATTTCTTAAAAGAACACCAGGTACCTGAGTGCTTTCAAGGACTTTGATGTTACAAAGCTTTTGAAAACTGCCTTTTGCTTCTGTTTCTGTAGCTCAACAAAGCTGACATGCACATAAATGCAACCAGGCTTTTATGGGAAATGCAGTGAACTGCTATTGCATCTAGCACTGAACAAATAGGACAATTCTACTCAGAAAGATCTGTGATGTTTTTGCATTTAATATCATTCAGAATTGCACTGGAAACTAATTGCATTCACTTTCTTTGGCAAAGGGAACAGAACTGTAGTTTGAGTCCACAAATGTAGCAAAAGTCACCAAAAAAAGACACCAAAGCTGGAATTTTTTACCTGAAAAACTCCTACATTGCAATTGCTACCTTGAGCATGAGCAGCTGGGTGCAAATCATATCAAAAGTTGGTCATGAAAGATGCCCCAAGATAACAATTTGGGCTGTGAACCCTGTATTCATGACTGGATTATGTTACAGTTTTCCTGTGTGGCTTCAGGCAGTCCAGGTTAGTCTTTAAGATTTCTATCTCTAGTAGAGGGATAACAGCATTCCTCTTTCTCACAGGACATGTGCAGCACATAAGTGTACTAAAGGTTGGCTGTAGGGTCTTTGAATGCCAGAGCATGGAGGAGATGAATATGCTTTAAAGATTTGCTGAGGATGAAGTAGTTACGAAAGTGTTTTAAGAAAAGGAGTAATGCATAATCACATTATAGTGGCTTTTTTCTGTGTCTAACATACACAGAAAATACTACAGAAAATGCGTTAGCATTTTGGTCACTTAAAGAAGAACCTGTAAAAATGTTACTTGTGCAAAAAAAAAAGGTCACCAAAAGAGATTTCAAAGTTTCCAAGGTAACTTCAAGTAGCTCTTATGTATGTAATACATGTCTGTGTAGCATGAGTATCAAACTTACATATAACATAGAATTTCTGCCAGTGAATCAACCCTATAACTTTTAGTTATCCAAGAGGAAGATTTGCTCACTGACTACTTCCCAGGCAGCTGTGAGGGGGAGGAGGGAAGGAAGAAAATGAGGATATCTATTTTTTAATTTTTTTTTAATAGACAACAGTCTCTACTGTGAGACCATGTCTACTTTTTAAAAGTTGTCAGCTGATAGGATCTACTTAGTGATTTGGCTATTAGAGACAGTCCTTGTGGAACCAGACCAGTGTGCAGAGTATAGGTGACACACTTTGAAGGACGTATAAATGCACACATGTTTATATGCATAGGCACATTTAAGATTTTTGTAGTAGTTTTGCAGATCAGACACCCAAATCCACTTTCATTTTAACATAAACCCCAGACATGTAAAACCATGTCATTTAACCTGGTTTGGTTGGGGTTTTTTTGTTTGTTGTTTTTTTGTTTGGTTGGTTGGTTGCTTGTTTTTGTTGTTGTTGTTGTTGTTGTTTTGTTGTTGTTGTTGTTGTTTGTTTGGGGTTTTTTATTATTTGTTTTTAATTGAAAATATTTCAATTTCTTTTTACATCATCAGCTTTGTGGTGGTTATCTGCATGGGTCAGTTTTGAATTTTCCTCTTGTCATGCAAATTATTAGCATGGTCCAAAATTATGAGGTATCTCTGATTATAAAATAAAGTAATAAAGACAAAAATCAATAGAAGACTGGCTGGAACAAATTAATAAACAGTTTAAAGCACAAAACTGTCCACTTAGCCCTTAATAACATTCATTTTCTTCTGTTTGTAAACATTGCCTGTGATTAGAAAAGCCATGAATTTGAATAATCTTTAACAGTCTGAGAAATTAATAATTTCAGGCAATAACATATCAGGCAAAATATTGAAATTATATTCTATTCCATTTTCTCCTAGAAGAATTCATTGTGGGTTTTTTTTGCCAAAATTTCACTTTTCTGACAAAATTGCACTTGGAGTGGAAGGCAGTAATAAGTAAATATACATACCTAGGACTGAAACAATACTTATTTCTTGGTTTGTCAAATACCACAATTGAGGTGGTTTCAGAAGTAGAGTCCCTGCTGTCCCCTTGTTTTCTCCATCCATGGCTTGTTCTGGAAACTAAAGAAGTCTTGAAAAAGGGCCTTTTCAGATCTTACCGAAATGAATATTTAATCTGATTCAAATTAAATCCATGGAGTTGTTAGGACCTCTCAAGCCAGACTTTATTGTTTTGCAAAGATGAATTCCTATTTCAATATTCATGCAGATACAGACATGTATCTTTCTAACTCGCTTTGACTGATAGTTCTCACAAGGTGCTTGCAGGAGAAGAGGGGAGCAAATCCTTTCCCCTGGAGGTGGGGAAACTTTGCCCCGTGGTCCAGAGGCAGTCAACCCCAGTGCAGCAACTCAGAGAGACACAGGCTACCTGAGCCCATGGAGGTTCACACCCTGGGCCCCCCAAAAGGGCTTGTAGAGGTCCTGTGGTTCAGCAGGAGTAAGGCTAAATACCTTTGTTATCTGCTGAGGCTCTGTGGTGTGACACAATGAGGACTTGTTTAGATTGCGGTAGACAGATTAGGCAATACCTTTGTGTAGGGTATGGGGAAAACAGCTCTGCAGGGACATCTCTCCTTCAAACTTGTTTTTCTCCATATCTCAGCCAACAGAGAGACTTGTGAACAAGTGAGTGCAGTGGAGGCCAGGTTTTTGATACAGAGCTGTAGGAGCATCACGGAAACCTACTTTTCATCCAGTAATTAGAAGGAGAGGGTGAAAATTTCCGTTTGAGGCTTCTGACGTATAATGGGGAGAGCTGGCAGCACTGGCTGTGGGATGGTAATAGTGGATGCGCACTTCCACTTTACAGGGTGTTAGGTTTCCAGTAGGCTTAATACAGAATCACAAAATTGTAGAATGATTTGGATTGGAAGGGACCTTAAGAGGTTATCTAGTCCAACTTCTCTGCACTAAGTAGGGACAACTTCCACTATATCAGGTTGCTCAGGTCCCCATTCTACCTGACCTGAATGTTTCTGAGGATGGGCCATCCACCACCTCTCTAGGCAACTCATGCCAGTGTTTTCGCATTCTCACTGTAAAAAACTTGTTCTTTGGATCTAGTCTAAATTGACCCTCCTTCTGCTTAAAACTCTTACCCCTTGTCCTATTACTACTCATCCTGTCCCCTTCTTTCTTCTAAGTCCCCTTTAAGCACTGGAAGAGTGCATTAAGGTCTTCCCACAGACTTCTCCAGGCTGCACAGCCCCAACCCTCTCAACCTTTCCTCCTAAGAGATGTACTCCATCCCTCTAATTGTCTTCACACTCCTCCTTTGGACTTGCTCCAATAGGTTCATGTCCTTCCAGGTGAAGATCCTGGAGCTGGATGCAGTACTTCAGGTGGGGTTGGACAGTAAAGAATTGTTCGTTCTAGTCTAGTCCACCTTTCGTTACTCTGAATCTCTCAGCGTCCCAAGCTGTATAAGGTTAGAGTTTTGCTGGGTAAAGGAACACTGTCTCACTTTTGCCCCATTTTTTTTCAAGCTGAAACTTCAGGGTAAAAAAATTTTGTGTTTGTTTATGTTTTCAGAGACACTTGCAGTTTTCAGTGAAAACTGACTAACAAAAAATGGTTGGTTATCAAACACATTTTTATCAGACTTGGGAGGTTGCCATGCATACATCTTGCACTGCATACCTTCTGGTTTTCTCCTTTTTAAACAAAAGAAGAGAAAAAGAGAAGAACATCAAATAACAAATAACATATTAAAAACAGTTGAAGTTTTTAACTAGTTCTATTTAGACTAAGCTAGTTAGTTTTTGCTTGCATCACCCTGAAGTTCTGTGAAGGTACTGGGATGTCTCAAGTCTGCTGACAAGAATTCAATACTGCTTTTGGCTGAATATATTGAGCAGTCATTTCTGATACGTGGTCCATGTACTGTCTGAAACGAAAGGTTTGGTAATTTGTGGGTAGCCTGTCAAAGCTTTCAGAGGATAATGACAGATATAAAGGAAGATGGATAACAAGGGAGAAGGTAGTGAGAAAAACAAGAAAGGGATAACAAAAGCCAGTTTATAACTGGATGTGTTCTGTCCACTCAGCATGGCAATGCAGTCTCCCTTTACAGATGCCCTCTCTCATCCTGCAGTTCTGGTCCTTGTCCTTGTGTATCCCAGTTTAGCTGGAATTTCCCACAGGACTTTTCCAATATTGCACTGTAAGGGAATGGTTGAACTCTGCTTTCCTGCTGTTGAACACTGTTCCTTACTTTAATCAGACCACAACCTTCTTTCCTCTAGTGGAGATGAAATAAGGTTATAATAAAATATTTCCTCAAAAAGTAGTTTTTCTCTTTCTTCTCGCTCTGAGGCCAGCAGTGTGACATATCAAGATGTTGAGAGGGAAGGAAGCTGGGCTGCTGGGTGCCCTCCTACTCTGTGCTCCAGCCCTGCTTCCAAAGCAAAACAGCACCAAAGCCAACCAACTTCTACCATCCTTGTGGTCATCTCCATTCTTGTTTCTAAAACTTCCTTCTAATGATAGGTGTTAATACAACTGATATTGCTTCTTGTAGAAGACAACATAAAGATTCTGCATAAATGCAAAGCTTTTTTTAACATCTCATAAAGGTGTTTTAAACCAGGGAGGGACAGTTTGTTCTCATGCTAATGTGTGCCTTTCTCATGTGTTAATACTTTCACCTGAAGGTTTTTTGTAGCAAACCAGAAGGTGTCCACTGACCTTTGTGGTCTCTGAACATGAGCTGTTGGTCTGGGAAATGACAAGGAAGCTACGACCAGTTGTCTTTCTTCTACACAGAGATTACAAGGAAATTAAATCTAAACCCTCTGAATAGTACTGCATGATTTTCTTTCTGTGATAAATATGATACAGACTCACTACTTCAGTTGTAGACACACTCTGCTTCCTGATTATCATAACTTTCAACAGATCTATCAAATTCACACACTAGGAGTCATTTTAGTTTGTGAAACAGACGTGTAAGTGATATGTTTAACGTAAAATTATAAAAGTAATTGGATTCTAGGTGCACAAAAAGCCATATGGATAAAGGTACAGGTTTCATCCTACAACAATGGCAGCAATAGGAATTGGGTCAACTGTTTGACTGTAGAATTTGCTTCTCCCCTAAACATGTTTCAGATGACTTTATTGGTCAAAGTTATCTTGGAGATCAATGGAGGTCTAGTTCCTTGGTTGAAATCCTATTGTGAACTTTAAAAAATACTCTGATTTATATAGAAGGGAATTCCAGGAGAAAGATTCAGCTGAACTCATGGCCTCTTATGGCCTTCAGAAACAGGGTTAAACAAAGAAATCAGTAGAACTTCTTTCAGTCCTTCTCATGACAGAAAACTGAACTGTGATTAAAACCTTTCTGCAAGGCTGGAAATGTGACAATATTTTCAGTCCTAGCCTACATATGGATCAAATTTATATTAAAACTAAGGCAAAACCAGTGTGCATTCTGCACACTAACAGTTAATATTTGAAAGAGAATTAGAGAGTGAAAAGTAAGAATGGGCTGACACTTTCAATGCGAAACTTTGAAGTTAAAGAAATGTAACACAAGGAAAGGAATCTTTATCAGAAACTCCTTGATGCAGTCATCAAGCTTCTAGAAATATTCTTTGACAAGTCTTCTGTCAATATTTTTTAAGAAAAGTGCTGGTCAAAGGGTGTTTTTCCAATCCAAGTGGATTGGGTGTTATATGTTTTAGAAAGAAACTGCAGCTTGTGCGTTATTCTAGATTCTACTTAAGTACAGTGATATGTATGAATCTTTGATCTTTCAAATATTGCAGGATCAAAGTACTCACTGTTTTGGATATAAATCTGTGCTAAAATCAACTGGTTATAGCTCTGACCATGGAAAAGAACCAGGTACAAATGACTTTGAACTGATGTCACTCCAGGTAGTCTGTGCACTTTTGAGTTAATTAGTATGTCTTTGAACTTAATTTCTTTCTTGTTGCATGGTCTGGAATAAATAGCAGTTACTAATAATCTAATTAAAACTAATTTTGGTGCTAAATTGTAACAGACACAGAGAGAGAGACATGAGCAAAAATGTGTTCATGTGTGTATTTGCTCTTCTTACCATTTTTAATATATACATTAAAAGAATCACATCTAGAACCTTGATTGCCAATTTTTCTTAATTGGCAATGCTTTATCCTAAATCAAGCACTTACAGCAACATGGATTAATTAATGTTAATGAAAGTACAAGAAAATTCTGCAATGGTTCATTCTTCTTATAAGTGCTTATTTGATCATATAAAGACGGTTTGAAGTTTTAGAGGGAGGGAGGAGGAATTGCTTACTTGACTTTAAAAGGCAATTCCCATGAAAAGAATCAGCCCAAAACTATTACAGCAAAATGATCTGGATAAAGCATCTGAAGGTAGGGTACTTGCAAGACTTCTGGACCCTGTGAAAATTTTGATCCTCACCAATCAGTGAACAGAAACACTTCAATTCACAGGTTTGTTTTCATAAATCAGAGTAAGAGAATACTAAAAATAAGTAATAAAAACCAACTGTATTGACTCCTCCACACTTATTTTCCTCTTTGTTCCTCTAAAGAACACTAGCCTGAAGAACCTATCCCTCGCCTCACTTTTCATGTGGCTCAGAACTGCTAGATCCATACACCCCTCCTGCTGAGTAACACTAGAGACCCTTTCTACAATTGGGCTGGTATCCTGCAGCACACAGGTAGTGAACAAAGTTTTTGACCCTCTTCTAATTGTTGTAGTCCTTGCCAGCACTACTAGCTACTTCTTCGTGTGCCTTTGGTGTAGGCAGACAGAACACAGGAACTATCTTGCCCATGCATGAGAAGAAACAGATAGCTGAGTGGACAGTCCCAACGAGTCCTCTTTGTACCTGGTTTGATTAAGGTTATATAGAAATGTCCTTGTTGGTGTACCTGCTACATGCACAAGGTTTTTAACTTTTACAGGTCTCTCTATGTCATCTCTGAGTCCCTGTGAATGTGTAAGCATAAGGATACCCATTCAGTTATGGATGCAGAAAACAAAGGATCACAGTCAGTGACTCTTGTAGCATGCAGACTCTGTTTCTTAGGGAAATTGTCCACAGGAATTCTTTCCACTTACCCAGCTACTCGTATTACTCTCACAAGCAAAAACAAGTTACAAAAATGCTTTTAGTGAGAGCCAATCCCTAAAAGAAATGCACAAATATCACTCCCAAAAAGCTACTGGTCATTATAAACTCATAGACAATAATACCTGAAATTACTTCTGCTTTGAAAAATGCACATGAATTACTGATGGTAACTTACTTTTGAGGCTAGCAGTGATTTGATACTACAAGAATGTCAGACTTTAAGAAAAAGTTAGAACTGACCTAGAAACTTAACAAGGTTTCCTTTTAAATATTTATATTAACAAAACTTTCTTTTTTTCAATGAAGCAGGTAGATTTTGCTAGAGGTGCGAAGGATTTTTTTTTCTTGATTCCCCCTAAAATGCTCATAGGGCAATGAACTGAATTTGCATGTCAGGTCAACACTGGCATTTCATAACTATTGAATGCTAACTGGATATGGGCTTTGCTTTTTAGATTTTGTCTTCAGTACTTCCCATTTAACAACTTTCATTTCTAATTTCACTGTTCCTCATGATCAAAACAACATTCAATAAATGGAACAAGACCTAACCTGCAGGAGTGAGTGGAAGCATATGACTTTGAGAATCATGCAATTCAGCATACTCTAGGACTGAAGTACATTCACTGACTAGGAATGTAAGACAAGACTCGTATCTGAGCAGCTCAGTGCATTTGATGTTGTTGCTGAGGAAGAATATTACACTCAAAAAAGGAGGCTTTCAGTGCCTCTATTTACTGCTTGAACCCTATGCTGCTGAGTTCTTCCCTCATATAAAAGATTGACTGAACATTTTTCTAAGTTTTTCTACAGAAAATCGACCAGTGCAAAGGTAGCTCATTCCACTTCATCTTGCATGTCTGTCTGTGGTTCCTTAAAGATATGAAAATTAGACTGAAGTTTCTATTTGTCCATAGCAAAAGCTATTTCAGTTCTGTCAGCTTGTCAGCAAAGTCAGGGGAGAGCAATTAAGCAGTCAGGGAAAGAACAAAAAGAAAAAAAGTCATACAATATTTAAGTCTAGAGCTTTGTAAACAAGTTCTTAAATATATATGATTCATGTATTTCGTATATCTATGACTGTTCACACTATGCTGACACACTTCTGTAACACTAAATAAATTAGTAGTGAATTTAGCATTTGTAAGTTTCCTTACTCCTGCTTTCTCTACTACATTACCTCAAAATGCAATTTTTTCCAAGATTCCCTTCCCAAACACTTACTTCATTTCATTGTCTTTTAAGGGATGTCATAAATTAAAATGAAAACAAACAAACAAACAAAAAAAGATATTTAGATGGAAATTAAACTAACTGAATTATTTAACAAACAGATATCATGTGGAAATATGTAATTTATTCTCAATGAATGCAAAGTACCGTTAAGATTACAGTGCTGTTAAGTCAAATAGCTTTTCTTCCTTATATCTTTTATGTTACCAAGTTACTACCATCCAACCAAACAGCAGAGTGGGAATAACATATGTTCTTCTTTGACGACCCATAATGTCAAATATAACCCTCTTCAATGAGAGGGTGTAGTGGGAGGCCTATTGCTAGTGGTGTCCCACAAGGGTCAATACTGGCCCCAGTGGTGTTGAACTTATCCATCAATGCCTTGGATGAAGGGGCAGATGCCTCCTCAGCAAGTTCAATGATGACACAAAGCTGGAAAGAGTGGCCAATACCTCAGAGGGCTGTGCAGCCCTTTGGAAGGACCTTGACAGTCTGGAGAGATGGACAGAGAAGAACAATCTGAAATTCAACAAAGGCAAGTGCAGGATCCTACACCTGGGGAAGAATAACCCCAGGTACCAGCACAGGCTGGGAGCCAACCTGCTGGAAAGCAGCTCTGCAGAGAAAGATCTGTGGGGTCCTGGTGGACATCAAGGTGTCCATGAGCCAGCAGTGTGCCAATGTGGCCAAGAAGGCCGATGGTATCCTGGGCTGCATTAGGGAAACCATAGCCAGTTTTTTGAGGGATGTGATCCTACCACTCTACTTAGCCCTGGTGAGGCCTCAACTGAGGGCTCCTCAGTGCATGAGAGACATGAAGACCCCGGAGCGGGTCCAGTGGAGAGCTACTAAGTTGGTCAAGGGTCTTAAGAATCTCCTATGAACAAAGGTTGAGGGAGTTAGGCCTGTTCAACCTCAATAAGACACAACTGAGAGTGGACCTCATCAATGTCTCTAAGTATCTGAAGGGAGGGTGTCAAGAGGTTGAAGCCAGGCTCTTCTTCATGGTGCCAAGCAATAGGACAATGGGCAGAAACTGATGCACAGGAAGTTCTACTGGAATACAAGGAAAAACTTCCTGTATAGGTGACTGTGGACTGGAACAGGTTGCTGAGAGACGTTGTGGGCTCTCCCTCACTGGAGATATTCAAGAACTGTCGGGATGGAATCCTGTGCCAAGTGCTCTAGGATGGCCCTACTTGAGCAGGGAGGTTGGGCCAGATGATCCACTGTGGTCCCTTAAAACATTACACATTCTGTGATTCTGTCAGAGCATGGTAACTGGGCAAATTACTGTCAATCTGAGACATCTAATTCATCTGTCAATGAATTAGAGTTTATACTGTCATGATCTACCAGTAAATGCTTTCATAACTCAGACTGAGACGTGAATATCAAAAAAATGGACAGACAAGACACATCAAAAAAGTTTGCGTTATCGGAAGTGGATGTCAAACTGAAATTTAGATAGTTACTACTGTAAGAAAGTATGTAGCATAATGCAGCTGAACCACAAATAAAAGACAAGTTTGAACTTTCTGCCTTAGTAAGCATTTTCAAAATGTCATTAGCCTCAGACTCCTCGATCAGAATATTTAGCTTTTTGGACAAAGGTATCGGCGGAGGGGCTTGAACAGATTGCTCACAGACCAATATGATCAACAAAATGTCCGTTTATTACAAGAAGGATACTCTTTATATACTGCTACTACACCCCGATGCGTAATTCTTCTTCCACAGCATTTACATAAAAGAAACATAGTTTGTTGTCCAGTGCTAATTGGAGTATTGCAGGTGTCCATGTGAGCTGAGAAAACTTGTTTACCTCTCGGGACTCCTCCTTAACCTTGGCACTGATCCTCCTTTGTTCTAGTTTCAGAGGCTGAAGCCATGTTAACTACGCAGCAGTTTTTACTGTCTGCACCCAGCTATGCCAAGGCAAGGCCCACAGAAATGCAGGAGAGCTAGTTCACACAATCCTACTCTCCCAACAAAAAGGAATGACTAAAAATGTTTAGATTAGCTGGTTCAGAAATAAATAGTTTAAACCCGACTTACCACATGCCCATCAGGTATTATTTTCTTACTGTGCTGGTTCTAGCTGAGTCAGGAGCATTCTGAGGGGCAACAGGTCTCTTCCAGCCTCCTGAACCATGGAAAGTCTCTCTTTATATATCCTCTGAGGTCTGGTGATTCTTTCTTACTCCTCTCAACAGTCATGTCAGGATCTGGGAGAGGCCAAAGCAGTTTTGTGTAAACACATTAGTTCCTCACACAACTCTGTTCCCTGTTATGAAGAGCATAGAGTTCCCCCTTCTGTTGCTTTCTGTGCTCCTGCCCAGTAGGTCTGTAGTGATCGAGTGACCAGACTTACTGTCTGGTTACCCCTCAAAAGCCAGGCTGTTTGGACACATGTCCACATGAAAGATGGATAAAGGGTGGTGGTCATTGCCTGTGGGAGTTGGAAGGGACTGTGAAACAACAGAAAATACAGACAGAGATAAGGATAGCTTCCTTGTGTCACTTGAACAGCCAGCATACCAGACTTCTCTGAAGAGTGTTTATGATGTGCACTATGACACCTGATCTTACTGAGATTGTATTGAAGGTAGCAGCTCTGTGCCAGTCACATGGAGCTGTATGTGCTCTTTCCTCTGAATGCAGAGAATAAGTGAGGGTAGGGAAAAGGGAGAAGTGAATCATGGTGGTGGGATCTGTACAGCTTGGGATGTGTTCTGAAAACAACACACCTTCCCTCTTGGTTTTTCTCTTTGGCTTTTCTCTGTGTCTGTGTGAAAGACTGTGAGATAGAGGTAATGGTCATTTAGAAATGAGGCAGCAAACCAGGCTGTGCTGGCTGGGAGGTAAGGAAAACAGAGTAGGTATGCAAGACCTACAAAGGTGTGAAACAGCAGCAGATGTCCACATACACGTGACCTCAGCAGAAGGGCATCCTATGCTTCCCACTTACATTGTAGGAAATTTGTTGCTATGTAAATTTGTTACATGATAGCCCTCAGTCCAAAATTCGTCCAGCTTCCTCGGAGTGGGGGCACAAGCAAGCAGGATCAGTTCTGGAGTACATCAGGGCTGATCCAGTCCATCAGGACAATCACAGCTTACACACAAGAAGTGCAGCAGGTCCCTTGGCTGAGGACAAGAAGCATCGTCCTAGAGGAGTCAGTCCTCCTGGTCAGTATGATGCTTCTTGTGAGGCAGCACAGCTCTCCACATCCCATAGGATGTCTGAAGAGGGGTGATGTCCAGTACCATATCCTTGCATAAGTGGACATGTTGCAACAGTGGAACATGTGCTGGCAGACACCAACATCAGCAAGGACAGCTGCTCTCCCTCTGGGACATTCACACAGTGTGGAGGGAGATGAGGGGGTTCATGCACAGCTTAGGCTACCTCCTGATCTGAGCTGCTTCCCTGAGTCTTTGACTGTAAAGACATTGAAGATGGTCAGGCAAGGATGTTTTTTCAAGACAGTGTAAATACTCTACTGTGAGTACTTCACAGCTACAGTCTTTTAGCAACAGAGTGAGATAGAAACTCTTCTTGAGCTCCTACTCCCACTTCAATATTTATGCAGGCACAATTCACAATTTGTCTCTTAAAATGCACTCACACAAGTCCATAGCATTACTTATTCATAAATGTAACAAGAATTAAAATAAAAAGAGAAAGAAAAAAAGAAAAACACCTTTTAATGATCACATTTCTTTCTCTTACAGCCTTCCAGGAATGCTCTCAGTATCAGTATCACACCTTTTCTTCCTGAGCTAGCACTTCTTTTCCAACTTCCTTTTTCTTCTTTGCCAGCTTAACCACATCTTCCATGTGCTGCAGCCAAACTTCAAATATTTCTAGTGCCTCATGTTTTTTCCAACTTCAACAAGTAAAACATGAACCTGTCTTAAGAAAGAAATAAACCTTTTCTTCAATGTAGATTTTGATTTTTTCTTTCTATTTGTTTCTTTACACAGGAATAAATGAAAAATAATCAAGAGCAGCAGCCAAACCTATGAAAATTACCAGAATCTTTCTGCTCAGACATCACAGTCTAGTTGTTGCACTATTATCACCTCTCCATAGAAAGCGCAAGATTTGCCAAAGTGCAGAAGACAATCCAATGAAAACTTGCGGGATTGTTATGTTGTAAAGTAAACATTCAGTGAGTGTTAGCAGGTCTTAGACTCCTGGCTTCTTGAAACCAGAACCAGGTGTTTTTGTTTTGTGGAAGAATGAATTTTAGAGAAGGGTAACATGGAGTTCTAAGGAGCTATTTAAATGAAAATAAAGTTATAATGGGTCAAATTATGGAGCCTTCTTAGGTTTCAATTTTGACAAATATAATCCCATGATCTTCAGTGGTATTTTAGACTAAGAACTTTCAAATTTGACCTCAATAACAATAACAATGAGAAATACTAGGATGAGATAAATAATCTTCTTACTTTTCCCTATCCCTAGTATATTCAGTCCCCCATCAGTGATCAGATTACTCGTGTCTATCTGCTCACTATTTCAAGAGACCTATGTTCTGGCTCATAAGATCAGAAAGTTTTAATTCTATTCATTGTATCAAATAATACTGCTTAAAAAAGAGAGCTAAAGTCAGCACAGCATAAAAATGAGAACTCTAATTTTAATTAAGGAGCAATCCTTGATAAGCAGGAAAGCACTGGCCTATGACATTTGAGTTTAAAGTGTGTCTCTGAGAGGAAGCCTGAAGCCTTTAACTTATTGAGGGAATTAAAATTCTGTTTTTCCTTTATATTTTACTAGTGCTTTCTGCATATAACATCTGTGGTCCAAATTTTGACACCTTGCTTTTCCCAAAGATAGTGTTGGGAATGGAGATAGTTGAGAAGAAAGATCATCCGTATGATGCGCAGTCCAAGGTACAGAGTCCCCTTCCAAGTTTTGTTCACAGCTTTCCCATTTCTCTTGGTTGTCACATGTTGAACGATGTGGAACACTTTAAGTAATTTTTTTTGCAGGGGTGCATTGTGTTTGCTCACTTTTTCAGAGAGTGTATCTTTTTCCAAGGTCCAGGGGTTTACTTTCTACTCTTCTCCAGCTAGGGAATAAAAGTGTTTCAACCTCGAAGAGGCATGGTTACCTTCTAGGAAAGTGTTTAAATACTGTTTTCTTCCCCAGTGCAGATGAGGTGAGAGAAAAAGAGCATTCCTGTGAGAAAGAGTTAGGTTTTTTTTATGTTGCTATGAATTAGAATGTAATTTGTTTGATACCTGGACCACTTTTACCTGATATTACAATGGCAGTTGGTGGCCAGGACCAAGATTTTGAAAACACCTCTTGGCCACCAACTCGAAGATAAATGAGAAGGAATTATATGGCAGTTATAAACAAATTAAAAGATCTTTCCCTTCCTTCTGTCTTTAAACACAAATCACCACTCCCAGACCCTTCTCTTTTTCGGAGGTCCAGGACTCTTATGCTCAAGTAAGAAATGAAGTCTGGCAGCCTGTCTTGAGGATCTTGCTATAGTCTGACTGCTAATTTCAGTGTCTTCTTCTGAGAAGTTCAAAGTGGGATTTATCCACTCAAACCTTGTGAGAACAGCAGAGGAAGTGAATTTGAGATGCAGTGTCACAGGGGTCTAGCACTTTCCTTAGAAAGTGAGAGCATCTGACAGCTACAGGCTCAGTCAGAGTTAAGTTAATTTGGAATCTACCATCCAGTAAAGGTAAAATTCCATAGTTTCCATAATGTTTTTTACCTCCATTCATCGCAACAAAATATAGAGTGTGAAATGACTTTTACCACAACCTACAGTTGATAAGAGGAGCAAAGTGCATTCTTTTTTCTGTCACCCAGGTGAAGGCACATACAGTAGATACACCCTTCCTCTGCTCATAAGGAAGATTCAGTTGTGCTAGACCCCTTTTACCACTTGGTGCTTCTCACAATATCCTCTTACAATCTGGGATCTTCCCCTTCTGTAGGACCGTAGGACACTTTTTGAATCATGGGCTGTACCCGAGAAGGATAACTTTTCTAAATAGATCTGGAGAAGGAACAGGAGTGTGTTTATCTAAATTGCTGGAAATGTTCTTTGGAAACAAATGTGCCAGTTCTACCTTCTTTAATATTTCTTATCATAATCAAAAGTACAAAACCAGGCATGCTCCTCTACATATACTAGATAAACAAATCCTGACTTTTACAGAGGGTTTGGTGGGACTGAAATTCATGTTAACATAGAGTATGTGCTGGATAATGCTAGATGGAAAGATAGTTTTCTTCACTAACACTTGTTTGAAAATAATGATATCATCTATGAAGACAGGCTGAAAACACTGTAACTGGATGAAAGTAGTATAGCTATATAACATCATTCTCTCCCTCTGTTAGAGTGGAAACCAAGTCTTGACATTGATTGACATGTACAGAAGTCATATTTTTACAGGAATTTTAAATAGCAACTCAAAATTTCATCTCATCATTTCCTTTCATAGACTAATTTCCATTTTCTGGTGTAATTTTTCATTTCATTATAGCTCTATGTGTTTTCCCTTTATACACTACATTCACTTCATTTTTTCCTTTCATTTTACTTCTTCTGATACCCTAACAGCTGGGTTTAAGAAAGTGTCACTTTTATTTATCATCGCTACAGGCAAGGAAATTAGCACCTTCATGGGAGGCATAATACATGGAGCATATAGGCATTACAGAGCTCTTAAACACATCTCAGTTCACTGTGATTAAAAAAATTCAACCAGGCATCACCACTTTACTTCCTTTTCTCCCATTTCTGCCTTTGCAGAATGACTGTCATAGAACTGCGCATTAAGAAAAGCAGTTCAAGCTCACCCCTGACATTGTGTCACAGGACAGCAGCAATAATGAACTTCCACATATGATTTTAGACCAGAGGGATAGTGCATAGTCAACCAGTCAACCTACTGTCTTTTTAGTCAACTCTCCTCTGTCAGCTGTTACCTCTGAAATGCCCCAAGGTTAACTGCAGTTACAGCTCACAGGCTGGATCATGAGCAACGTCATGAAGGAGCAAGAAAGAAGACTCTGTGTTCCCAACTTCAGGGAACAGCAATCTGTGAGGGACTGAAATGTCTGGTTGCTTAATGATTCAAACAACCATCAATTTACAAAAGCAACAGGGTGCTTTGCTGAGGTCCAGTTTGCGACCCCCAGCCAAAGGGGAGGAAGAGTGTTTTTATGTGTGGGGTGGGGAAACCTCTGATCTGCACAAAACCAGCCCAGGTGCAGAGGGGGTGAGCACCCATCACCAGAAGATGACCACCACAATAAACCATCCTTCGTTTAGCAACAAGCTGGATTTTCAGCCACATAAGGCAAGAGGCCGATAAGAAGCAGATCCTGAAAACATGGGATAATGCTTTTTATCATGCCAATATCCTCCCCTGCACAACTGGCTCAGGTGTGGGAACTCCCCTCCAGGGAAGTACCAGGACATTCACCTGTAGGCCTGAAGGTATCCATACCTTCTGATGGGACATAACTGGCTCAACTACGCTGCCAGTGAGAGGCAGCTGTCACATCTTAGAAGGGGCTATAAATCAACAAAGACCCCCAAAGAGCCCCCAGACTCATTTCTGGGGCCTTCCACCAGAGGACTGCACATGATCTGCAGAGTTGCAACAGATCCACAGAGTTGTGTCAGACAGTGTAAAATTCCCCCCCAGTAGAGGAATGTGGGTGTTCTCACAGAAACCTGAAAGTATAAACCTGAACATTCGTACATAAACCTGAACCCATTAAACTTTGTGTTTCTGAGGTTTTCCTCGCCCCTGATGGATCAAGACTATGACCATTCATTTTGACCACCTGATATCGAAATTGCAACAATTAAGTCCCATCACTGGATCCATGGGTGGTGCGATCTTTCTGTCCTTGTCCTTTCTGTCTCTTTTTTTCTTTTCCTTGTACGCTTTTATATTGCTATCTTTCTAGATATAATAGCCAAAATGGCTATATACCTCCTTTCCACTGCAACCAAATTCTTCTAAAATAAACCCTACATACACATACACATATATATGAACATGCACTGGCATATATACATATATATATAAACCTCAGTCATTCAGTATTGTTTCACTCTAATCCCCCTCCAAGGGATCAATTAGGAAGAACCTCAGTTATCCTCACCTTCAGGGGCAGGTCACAACACAATCTGTACAGAGAAACATCTAGGAGCTATTGCAATGGGATTAACTTTCTGCAAGAGTCAGTGAGAAGACATTCTAGAAGACACTCTAGAGGAACTAGTCAGGCACCACCAGAGTGCTGCACAGAAAATGAAACTAGCTTTTCCTCATAAGAGTCCTGGAGAAATGTCACTCACTGCTTCCAGGGGACAAAACCACTCCCCTTTGCAGATGTTAACTTTGTAAATTTCATGCTCCCCCACCCCTCCATTTGTAGCAAGATAGACTTCAAGGCACTTTCTAGAGATACTCCCCAAAGACACAATGAGAATTTTTCTTTCAGGTCAGGATCCCATGACCTTTGAAAATCCATAGTCCATTTTTCCAGACTTGCAGAGAAACATATTCAGTGAGGAAATGATGCTAACTCTTAACTGATGTGGCACACATACTACCTAATTTTAGGTACCTAAATAAGTGTTTGTGTTCAGAGACTTGTCTCTGTGATTCCTTATGTAGTCAAAGAAAAATGCTCCCCCAGAAAAATGATCCAGGGCAGAAATCTTCTCCAGGTGTTCTGAGTTTCCTTAAAAAACTCTCTCTCCACAGACATACACAAAGAACTTAAGGAAATTAGTCTCCTAATACAAGCACTAAGGACAGACTGGAAAATTAGTCTGTGTAATATGCAAACTCCATGCATGAATAATGCAGAAAATGACATGCCTGGTAGCTAAAAGAAAATATATGGGTGAATGTTAGGGAAATACTGCACATGTTGTTACTTTAGGAAGACCTTGTATTACGGGTCAAAATAACTCAAATCTAGCACTCTGTGTCGTCCCTCATCATTTCTAAAGGGAGAGCAAGATGCTGAAGGACTCAGAGTCAAGGATACGTCATAATAATAAGTGGGTATTCTTTTTTCAAACTATCCTTGATTTTGCACCCGGACCTTGGTATTCCAAGTCCAGGGCTGCTGTTCATGTTCCTTTTAACAAATGCAGGCTTTTTTAACAATTGTGCTTTGGAGAGTTTGGGTGCCTTAACTGCCAAGAAACTTCATATTTTTCTTTTCACAAATAAAAATAAATAAAAGGTATAATTGGACCTGCTGTCTTTATGCCTGTAGTCTAAACTCTGTTATACGTGAACATATATCAATGAGTCCTTCTGCAAGACATTAGTACAAGCCAGGTCTTCTGAAGATACAGCCTCAGTCCTGCAAAGTGTTTACTAAATCATTTAAACAGCTCCAGAAATGTCATACAAGTCCCCCTGCTCAAAATTAAGCACCTTTTCAGCTTAACTAGGGTCATCTGCTCTCTTCTGATTCATCCAACTGCATTTTGACATCTGCCTTGCTCACTCTTTGTTACTCACCTGTATGGCCTTTTTACTAGGTCTTGAGATGAGCTGTTGTGCTTTACATGGAGAGCTTTATAAACATCAGGAAGGATTTGAGCATGCAGTGACAAGGATGAGGTGTTTAAAACAGTATAAAAAAAGCTGCATGGCAAAAGCTGTAGCATTTAGGTACAAACTTAAAGAAGAGAATTCCTAAACTACCTAAACACTACCACGAGAAAATATTTAGAAGCTGGCAATTCCTTGACACTGTAGACTCTTAAAAGTGAAATATCAGGCATCATTTCCTCTACTTCTAGTAGAGTCTGAATCACTATTCCTATGTGTCTTTCTCATATCCTACTTTCACAAAAATCACAGAATCACAGAATCAGTCAGCGTGGAAGAAACCACAATGGGTCATCTGGTCCAATCTCCCTCCTCAGGCAAGGTCGTCCTAGAGCACAGGATTGCATCCAGAGAGTTCTTGAATATCTCCAGCAAGGATGACTCTACAACCTCTCTGGGCAATCTGTTCCAGTGCATCATCACCCTCACAGTAAAGAAGTTCTTCCTTATATTCAGGTGGAACTTTCTGTACATTAGTTTCTACCCATTACCTCTTGTCCTATTGCTTGGCACCACTCAGAAGAGCCTGGTTCCATCTGTTGATACCCTCCCTTCAGATATTTATACACATTAAAGAGATACCCTCTCAGTCACCTCTTACTGAGGTTGAACAGGCCTGACTCCCTCAGTCTTTCTCCATAAGAGAGATTCTCCAAACCCTTGACCAACTTAGGAACTCTCTCCTGGACTGCTCCAGGAACTTAGTGTCTCTCTTGTACTGAGAAGCCCAGAACTGGACACAGCACTTCAAATGTGGCCTCACCAGGGTTGAGTAGAGGGGTCAGATCTCCTCCCACGACCTGCTGGCAATGCTCTTTCTAGTGCATTCCAGGATTCTGTTTGCCTTCTTGGCCACATGGACACACTGCTGGTTCATGGACTCTTTGTTGTCCACCAGGATTCCACAGAGCTACTTTCCAGCAGATCGGCCCCCAGCCTGTACCAATTCCCAAGGTAATTCTTCTCCAGAGTGTAGGACCCTGCATTTGCTCTTATTGAATTTCTATCTGTGTCTCCAATCTATGGAGGTCCTCCTGAAGGACTGTACAGCCCTCTGGGGTGTCAACAACTCCACCTACTTTTGTATCATCAGTGAACTTGTTGAGGAGGCATCTGCCCCTTCATTCAAGTCCTTGATGGACAAATTAAACACTACTGGGCCCAGTATACAACCCTGGGGAACACTACTGGTGACAGGTCTCCAAATAGACCCTGTACCATTGATCACAATGCTTTTGGATCTGCTACTAGGTCAGTTCTCAATCCATCCCACCATCCACTCATCCAACCCACATTTCTTGAGTTTCCCTATGAGAAATTAATGAGACACAATGCCTTGCTGAAGTCAAAGTAGACAATATCCACTTCCTTCATCCATCCAGGTAGTTGTTTCATTGTAGAAGGTGATCAAGTTGGTCAAACATACAAAATTCTTGTCTTTCATGTGGGTAAAGACAGCCTCCAGAATGAGGCTCTCCATCACCTTTCCAGGGATTGAGGTGAGGCTGACTGGTTGGTAGTTACCCGGGTCCTCCTTTTTGCTCTCTTTGAAGGCTGGGATTATATTTCCTTTCTTCTAGTTCTTAGGCAGCTCTCCTATCTCCATGACTTCTCAAAATTGATCATGGAAGACCTAGCTATGATGTCCCCAGCTTTGTCAGAACTCATGGATGCATCCTCTCAGGGCCCATGGACTTGTGGATGTCAAGTGACCCAAAGTTCCTTGACCAAGGGAAAGTCTTCCTCTTGACATTCATTTGCCCTCATCTACTGGGTCAGAGGTCACTAATGGTTGCTCTTATCAGTGAAGACTGATGCAAAGAAGGTATTCAAGAACTCTACCTTCTCTGCATCCTCTGTTACCAGGGTCCCCCCTCCATTTACTAATGGACCCACATTATCCTTTGTTATCCTTTTGTTATTTAAATATTTGAAAAAGCCCTTTTATTATCTTTGACATCCTTGGCCAGATTTAATTCTAGATGGGCCTTGGCCTTTCTAGTCTCATTTCTAGTTATCCTAACTACCCCTCCATATTCACTCCAAGTGGCCTGACCCTGCTTCTATCTCCTGTGTATTTTTTGCTTATACTTGAGCAGTGACAGGAATCCTTTATTTATCCATGGAGGTTTCTTATGCCTTTGGCCCAATTTCTGCCTCATTGGTATGCATTGTTCTTGAGCCTGGAGGAACTGAACCTTGAACATTGACCAACTCTCCTGGACCCCTCTTCCCTGAGGGTCTGCTCCCAAGGACTCTTCCAAGAATACCCTAAGAAAGGCTAAACTTAGCTTGTGGGAAATAATGGCTATAATCTTGTTTGCTGCCCTACTACCTCTTCATTCAAAACTGCACTCTACAATCTCATTGTCACTACAGTCAAGGCTGCCCCCAACCTTCACATCATCAACAAGGCCTTCTTTGTTGGTTAGTATGAGGTCAAGCAACGCAAGGATCCTTGTGGGATTCTCTACTACCTGTGATAGGAAGTTACTGTCAAAGCTTTCCAGGAATCTCCTTCACTGTGTTTTGCTGTGCAGCTTCTCCAGTAGATGTCAGGTTAGTTAAAGTCCCCCACAAGAACCAGGGCCTATGACTTCAAGACTGCTTCTAGCTGCCTCTAGGCCTCATCCACTTCCTCATCTTGACTAGTCATCCTGTAGCACACACTCACCCTTAACAGTCTGCCTTTTTTTTCCTAACCCATAAGATCCTGACTCGCTCATCATCCTCACCAAGACTGAGGCTGAAACATTCAAAGTGTTGCCCCACATAGGAGCAAGTCCACCACTGTACCTTCCTTGTCTGTCTCTCCTAAACATTGTGTAGACCTTCATAACCTTCCAGTCATGTGAGCTATCCCACCACGTCTCTGAAATCACAATGAAATCAAAGCCTTTTTATTGCACATAGATCTCTGGTTCCTCCTGTTTGTTACTTATAATGCATGTGTTGGTATATAGGCATGTAATAGAAGTATTTGATGGCACCAATATCCCAGGGGGGGTGCAAAGGGATATTCTGTCTAGTGGTTGTGGTTTAGGTTGCTTGTGCTTGGTCAAGGCACTCCCTCTTAGCCTTATTTTGCTACTGGGGGCTTTCTCCAATGTTTCCCTGTCGGCTTCTATTATCTCAGAAGTCCTCAGCTCATCTGTGTAAGACTTCAGGTGTGCTCCAGTGTGGCTGGTACATTTCAGAGGGCCCTCATAAGTACTTTGTCCCTCTAATGGTCCTTGTCCTCCATCATACTTAGTTCTACTTTCTATAACATTACAGTAGGAAAAACTCCTGCAGTTCTTGATCTCTTGACAAAAGACAGAAAGGACCTTTCCTTTCCAGAAGCATTTACTATGTTTTCACAATATAGAAGGACTCTATCAGCAATTTAAAATTATTTTGGCGTATTACAAGGGCACACACTGTACTTCATTAACAACGTTGCTGTGAAATAATGAAACATTTCAAAGAAAACTGCAGGATATTTAGAGTCATTTCTTCCTAAAAATATGCAAAACCCTTTGGGGAAATTGTAAGCAGATGGTGTGTGAAGCATTCATTGTTTTCTTATGTAGAGATAAACAAACACTTTAAATTAAGATTCATAACTAATCTTTAGGAAATATCATCCTGAATTATAAATCCAAACAAAGACCCTCAAAATCCAGGTTACCTTTAGATTTCAAGTATTTTCCTTCAGCCTTTTCCTTTTCTAAGGTCATCCTGTTGGGAACTGACTTGAAGGAAGAGTTTTTGGGACAAGTGCTCAGGTGAATTATCACTCGGGATGACATTTAAGCAAACAGAGCTATGACAATTAACAGAGACGGTAAACCTGTGTGTGTAAGTTATAGGGGCAAAGGCAGATGACGGTAATGAATAGTGCTCTTGCTGCTGATTAGCCCTAAGCCTTTCTAGCTGCTTACAATGTCTGCACTATTTGCAGTTTTGTATGGCCTTCTAAACTGTCACTGCCACGTCTCAGCTTACCCGACTAAAAAATGCATTCTTCAAAAACACATTTTAAGTTGTATGAATCAAAGACCATAGTGTTTGTAGTAACAAACACCAATTAACTTCAATGACCATAGTACCATCCTGAAGAGCTATCACCACAGTTTAGTTTATCACTGTCTGGACTGCTTTATGTCTAGTGAAGGGAATCAGCATCTTACTGAATCTGAAGATCATGGCATGACAACTCCATAATTGCATATTGCCAGCCGCTGCTGTCACTGCCAGTATAGCAATCAGAGCATGAAAAAGAAGAGGTTTCCTTATCAGAATGAAAAATAACAAAACCCAAAAAGAAGTTATATTTGAAAATGCTTTGTGTAATGAATGTTTCTATTCCTTCAATAAAGTGTTTTTTCTTCACAACAGCAAAAGCATACTCAATTCTAATAAACTAACAAACTCATGGTGTTACATTTTCCTTTGAAAGGACCATGATGCAAATTTGCTGCAATCCCATTGACTTCAATAACAATGATTTAATGAGTTTTTCTATATTTACATGAACATAACTGGGAGTACAGCTTAGTCCACAACACAGTAAAGGACTTACTAGAACAGAGTGCACTAGTACAGCTGTTCAGGGGGAATATCTCACCCTGTGAAAACAGCACAGTGAGATGAGGTCTGGTGAGGGAAAGAAGTAAGAGGAAAGCATGGTAGCACTGATAGTCTTTTGTAGTTGTATTTTGCAGATGGATTTTGCCTCATCCTTTCTTCAGAAATATATTTGCTGTCTCTACCTCATTTCTCCATATGTGTTATAATCCTAGTAGTCTTTTCTGTTTTTCTGTTTCTATCTGGGTCTAAATTTTGAGACCAGGTCTTGATCAACAGTGATTCAAGAGGCAAAGGTTCTTGTGGTGTGAGAAAAAGGGATGTAAGTAGTTTGCTGGATGGAAGACTTAGGGAGTACCACAGTATCCAGTACAACAAAGACTTGAACTTACTAGAGATACTCAGTGTCACATGATCATGAATATTAAGTTGTTAGAGGAGAAGGTTAAAGGATAAGACAGAAACAGAAGGTTTCTAAGCAGAGGTGAAAATAAGCAAATCAGATACTGAAATGCAAGGGCAGCAGAACTGGAGTCTTCAGTTGCTCAGGTGAGGACTCGGCATTGAGCTGTTAGCTTGCTATGAATATTCATGCCGATCAAGTTACAAAGACCCATGTATGATGTAAGGAATGCTAAGGAGTACATTTAATTCTTCCTTGAAGGAACAAGAAAATAAAAAGCCCCAACAGCAAGACTCTGAAATCAACCTGCAACTCACTCAGTAAATAAAATAATTCACAAGCTACAGACATCTCTAGAGATCATGACGTCTTAGGCCCTGTTCAGAGAAGGATAAAGGTTACCCAAACCAATGTTTAGTAGGGTTTTGAATTTCTCAGAGAATGAAGACTACACAACCTCTCTGGGCAAAATGCTCCAGTGCTCAACTTCACTGTAGAAATATTCTTCTGTTTAAATGGTATTTCCTGTAATTCAGTTTGTGCTTCTTGGCTTTAATATGAGTTATGTAAATAACTAAATATATAATTGAATGAGGCATAAGAGTCTTGTAGATTTTGGAAAATGAAATGAGTGGCATGAATGTGAATAGACTGTGAATATGTGGATATTGAAAAGCAGGAGCCCTGTATGCAGGCTAACACTAATTGGTTTTCTTAATTTACTCTTTCTTGCACATTTCCAACTCTCTAATTCCCATATGAGTTGGTGAGCTATTATGTAGAGGCTACCTATTAGATATAAAGTTTTACAAGCTCATTGTTGATAATGTTAATGTCATGAAGAAAATTCAGACCAGTTCCAATATGTGGTACAAAGCTATCTAAAATTGTAAGTGTAGGTGTTTCAAGCGTGGGTCTTACCTCATTTGAAATTGAAATATGTTTGCAGTGCTTGAATGTGGGAAGATCAATTAACACCTCTGTTTCAAAATAATAAGGAATAGAAACCCATCACAAGGAATAGGAAAAGTGACACTGTTGACAGCTAGGAACAAAGGATTTTTTAGCTGGAAAATAGTGCAGAAAAGAAACAAATGCATCCATCTTTCTAATCTAAAGAGAAGGAAAATAATATTTGATACTTACTGAGTTTTTCAAAACAATTCCTTGGTCACACCTTTCATAATTGTCAGATAAACCGAGACATTCTCAGGAAGCTACTGATTTAATGATACTTAGGGGTATCTGTTATCCAAAATTCCATCTCTCATTTCCTCCAAGAAGGTAAAAGAAAGTTAGAAGGCAAACAAACAAACAAGTACCCATGCATATTATGGTACATTTCACTCTGATGTATTTCAGCGAAATACTGGGATACTTTAAGCAGTCCTAGGGGTCATTTGAAAGTAGCTCTATGCTGTAGATTAGGAAATAGAAGCTGCCATTTCCCTATTTCATCTTTTTCCTATGATCCTCTACTGGTTGGGAACAGTTCCCTTTGATATCTCATATAGGGTCACTCACAGATGTTTCTTTTGTTCCCTATGAAAGCAATCTCAAGACACTGATAGTTGGTACGCACTTCATTTACTATCAAAGGAGTTTAATATAATGTACTAAAATGACATTGAAAAGAGCCTTCTGTAAGTGGGATGAATTTGGCAATGTGATTTGGAGATAGCAAGATAGGTACCTATATTATGTTATACAGGAACAAGATGAAAGAGAAATATTCAAACTCTTGAAACCTCTACTATCCCACAGGTGATTCTGTGTCTTGCTTCAGGTAGCTCAGGAACACTGAAATATTTTGTTTAGAACACAGAGCAGGAATACGAAATGTTTCAAAATGTAATTTATCACAGAAAGTGAGCAGTTTATGTGAAAAAACTAAAGAAGCCAACTAAATGAAACAAAACAACCTGCTAAAAAAACAAAACAAACCCCAACAAAACAAACAAAAAACTCATCTCCCCCAGTTAAAAAAAAAAAAAAAAAGAAAGAAAACAAAATAAAAACCAAAACCACACTTCCCTGTTTCACTTTCCCTCCTAGCTGGATTCCTACCTTCTCCTTTTTACAAATGTTCAGAAAAAGAGCCCCAAAGTGCTAATTCTGCATGTTCACCTTAACAATAAGAAAGTCTGCCTTTGAAAAGGATCTATCTTTTCCCTACAAACAATTTCTTTTTTTAAAGGAAGTTACTGATATTTGCTGCACAAATGAATTAACCCTGAATTTTGCATACCATATGAAAAATCTGGGGTCTCAAACAATTTTGCAGGAAATATTTTATATTTCACTTTTATCTGTTGATAAGAAAAGGCATATTTTGTACGCACTGTGCACAGAACCTCCCTGAATTCACTGTTACTTTTTTTTTTTGCAGCTAATATAAGCCCTACAGGAGCAATTTAGCTCAGTCAAAGCCAAGTTGCCTTCTGCCAGTGTTCAAATCCTCAACAATAACTCCTGAAATTGAGCATGTTTTGTAGTATCTTGAAAGTGTTGATGCTGAACAAAGCAAATAAAGTCAGTTTGATTCTCCTAAAATCAGATTAATCTACAAAGAACAAAATAATAAAAACATTATTTTGACTATCAAACCAAGCAGATAAGATGGCAGTTGTCAGGGGAAAACATGTGTCATACACATACATAAACTTACCACAGCAAGAAGCTGTAATATTTTGTACTAGGTCTGCTTTCTTTGCAGGAATACCTTTCTTCCAGATTCCTTTGGGAAGAGGAAAGGTGGAAGAAAGCGAAAATTAAAAGGTTTGAATTGAATAGAAAGAAGAAATATTCAAATGGTCACTTAAGAAGATGAATGGTGAAAAGAGCTCCTAAGATGAGTCTTCATATCAAAAATTACCCATATGGCTGTTCCATAAACGTTGTCTGCATGGAAAGTTACGTTATCCACAGGATAAAATTTATGTATACCTGTACAGCTTCCTCTAACATTTACCAGTAAAAGTATCCTCTGAGTTAAATTGTACAGCTTTTTTCCTATGTGCTCTGTCTTAAGGTATTAAAAGAATGAAGGGCTCTTCTCATAATTCATTGGGTAAATTTTTGGAACTTTGTATATTTTTAATGTAAAACTCCTTTGGTGAGCTTGTAGCCCCGGATTGAGGTCTTAAAATATTCCAATCAAAAAGGACATACAAAGACATTGGAAAAAAATAATGTGTGGAAGTGAAACAAAGATTTATTAACCAGGATATAATGGACATATTAGGTCATAAAGGAGTGAAATTCTGCCCTTGTTTAAGCCATGGAAACTTACCTCAGTTTCCCAGGGTTGCAGAACTTTGATATACTAATGACAGTCAAACTTTAATTAAAAATGAAAGTAACATATTAGTTAGTGACAAACTGAAATCCAGACCTTGATCTATTGTTTCCTCTCCATATAAAAATGAAGGTTTGACATATAAAAGAATCATTGTCAGAACTATAGTTTTGAAGACATTGACTTTGCAGGCATAACCATACATTCAAAGAATATTCACTGTAACATAGTCTATAAACCACCAGCTACAGAGCATCCTTGGAGTTAACGATGATCCTTAAGAATGTATAGTAAAACCTGATCTTCCAAAAATTTCACCCCATGGATTAAGGAACCTGGCACTGTGAAACAGCAGTACACTTGTTCTGGCATCACGTATTACAGGATAAACATCCAAATGGATGGGATGCAGCCCCATCCGTTTGGAGAAAAGACACATTGTGGTTGCTCTTGACTTTAACCCAACAGCTTCTATTTCTAAAAGTATTCCTAGAGGGATGCCTTTTGAAGGTTTGAAGAACAGGACAGAATTAAAATCTGACTGGTGAAACAGCCCACTGCCAAAAACCACGGTGCCTGAAGCAATTCATATAAAACTTCTTTCAGATGTCACACTGTTGTTGAGTCCCAGAAGGATAAAGCCTGACCTATTTTTCTTTTGTCGCAAAACTTGTTGCCTTTGACATTTTGTTGCTTTTGTAATTGCTGCCTCTCTTTCCTTCGTCACTCTGGCATTTGTTAGTGTGTTGTGTTTATGCTGTGCTATTGCATCTTTTTTCCTGCTACCTGAAAGGGATCTGGCATTACCTGCTGTGAGTCTGAAATGACCAGGAACATTACAGTGCTTCTGCTTCGCTGGAGATGGCAGGGTGTGTGGAGGTGGATAAAAGCATTCCTTTACCCAGAGGCAACCACCACCTCCATCCACAAAACAAGACGGAGGGCTTTTATTTCCCCCCATACCTCCACACTTGACTTGGACATCTTGAAACTGGAAGGCTGTTCCCTGGCTTAGCAAGCCCTGAGAATATTAGTCCAAGGCATGCCATACACATGACAGAAGACCAACCCGGAAAGGGAGACAGTTACTTTCCTCTCTCTTTCCCCCCTTTCAGAAAGCTATAATGTCGTGACCCCTGAAGAGGTGGAAAAGTGGGAGTCAGCATTTCCACCTTTCTGGGAGGATGTGCTCTCTATACTTCATACTCATATAGAAGCTGACATTGTCAGAAGACAGCTAGAGGCAACAGTGTTCCCTCATTTGCCCTGCCCAGACCATTATAATGCAAATAATTAATAACAAGATAACAGAGAGATGACTCACTGCATCTGCAGCACTGTGGTAATGGTTGTATTAGTAGAAATTAAGTAAAGTTACCACACAGAAATCAAAGAAGGATAAAAAAAATCCTTCTCCAATATGTCTTATCCACATTCACTGTCTTATTACAGCCTCTGTGATGGTAAATTTTCATGCCAGAAAGAGAAGAGTCTCCACAGACCCTTTTGAATATCTTCCTTTACCAGTGGGAAGCTAAAAAATTCAAAAGCATTCTCTTCAGTAAATGATTTCCCACCCAAAACATCCATTCCTACCTCTGAAAACCTCCACCTGAATATCTCTCTGACTCACATGTGAGTCAGTTTTATGTCCAGAGATCTGTCAAAATAGGTTCTGCCTTTCATTAAGCATTATCTCATTACCATGAAGAGTAATCTAATAGTGAGACTAATTTTATACACAGAAGAAAGTAGCAAATGTTCACCAAGGTAAAAGAATTAAAAAAGGTATGTAACAGGTGAGAGGACAATTAAACCCTGAGTAGAACAAGAAGTTCTCATTTACTTAGAGCTCTTCATCAGAGAAGCAAACAAATTCAATATTAAGATTCAGAAAATCACTCCATCCATACTCCTAAATATAAACATCAATTATGTTCTTGCCCTTCTTTACACAGCAGCTCTGGTTTCTAGTAGCAACTAAAAGATTTGTAAAAACCATCAACAAAATATTTCACAAGGCTGGAAGTGTAGTCTTGTGTCATCCAGTGAAGGCACAAATAAGAAGCTTTCCCTTAGAGTCCTGTCTGCTTCAAAAGCTTTAGATTCTGCCTTCCAGTGGACAGGGTTGCCTAACACTTAATTTGAGAGTTACAAACTTAAGAGAAATCTGGGGTATTTCACAGTGACAACAAAAGCCACTGATCATTACTGCGAGGCTGAAAATGTTGGGGTTTTTTCACCTACAGAAAATAGTATCCCTAGCAAGGATTTCAAGAACAACAAAGAACTGAAAGAACATATTGTTTATCATGTAAGATTTCATGATGATTAACAGAGCAAATGTTTAAATTTAGTTACAGAGAACCCATTACCACAAATGGAGAATACATACTTAAGTGATTTGCTAAGCTATGAAAACACTGGCAAAGCAGGACTCAGCTATGAAAATCTTGAAATATATAGGGATAGTACAGAAGGTTCAGTGGAACAGTAAAATATGGACAACCTATTGTTATTCCTGAAAGCACCATTTATAGCATGTATAATATCTTTTGTCTAATGCCTTGTGTGGAGACAGCATATTTGAGCACCTTAAAAGACAATAATTAAGGCCAGAACCAAGTTTCTGTAATGCTGTAAACATTTTAGAAACAGAACACACAAAACAAAACCACTTTGTAACTCATGCTCTTGGAAGCACACTGAGAACTTGAAATGCAAAGGATGAAAATAAACATCTGTCTTATGCATCCGTCTCAGGTTGATTAGAAGTATTCCTGCGAAATTCTGTGTTTAATCATAAAAAAAAAAAATGAACCCCAAACCCTGGCATTGGAAGAGTCAACAAATTAGATCTATTAAGGTAATTTTTAAAAGATGTAAGCAGTATGGATTGAAGACCCCAAATGACTGGTACAGAGTTCTGCAAGGCAAAATGGTCAAAATGAATTAAACTGTACTACAGTGATAAGGACAGCATGTCAATATTGGCTGACAAAGAAGGATGTACGTGGCAATTGTCTGGATTACCAAACTTAAATAATCTTTTAAAGATTTGATTACCTCCTTACTAACCTGCACAAAGGAAGAGCATTAATATATAAGTGCAAGTTTGGATATGTGCAAGCACATCACAGGACAGAGTTGAGCCCAAACTTCATAGTTCACTAGGGCCACTTGTCACTGTCACTCTTCCACTTAAAAAGAGATTTTCAACACAGTGTTGGGAATTCAAATACAATTTCCTTTGAAATTCTGAGGGTATACCATTTTGAAAATCTTATTCTGAAAGATTAAATAATAATGAGCATTAAACACTTCAGTTAAGTTAAGGCTTCGTAAATACCAAGGACTTCTTCTCTGTGATGATTATACCATATGCATGAACACAGACCATTTAGAAGAGAAATATCTCCCCAGGTTAGCAAATTGCCAATGTTATTGAAACATGTTGATCTTGGGACTGAAATCAAACTTCAAATTCACGAAACAAGCCCCAAGCCTGCTAAATATTGTGTTAAGCTGATTCCTACTACAATTCAGACAGAATTATACGGTAGAGAACATCTTCAGCTACTGGATCTAGCCTAAACATGATGAGTCTCAGTGCTCCAGTTTCTCCCCCACTCTCCAGAAACTGTTCTAATTGACCACACTTACACATCTTCTCTGGTTTTCATCCTCTGTTCTTCTGCCACTGAACATTATCCCATTACTTATTTTTTCTCCCTAAACTGCTCTAAACAATTTCTCCACCTAGTTTCCCATGCAGAAGAGGAATTTTACTGTTCAAATATTAAACATTTTGTTTAAATATTAAAGAATACTCTTTTTCTCTTGACTGTTACGCCAATTTGAAAGCAGGATTTAAACTGGTTTACAAATCTCTGAAAATGAGCTCCTGTGTAACTGGTGCCATAAGTCATACCATTTTCCCATAAGCAGCAAACTAACTTTGCTATCACTTTTATTTGGAATGGTTCTTTATTGTTAGGGATATGGTGTGGTACACTCAAAACCAGAAAGATTTTGCAGTGCTACCTTAACACTCTCAGAAGCTTTGTTTTTGATTTGACTTTTTTTTCCCAAACATAACAGCATTACATACATCTTTCTAATCACAATCACCTGGTGACTTCAAAATCTCTTTATTATACAGATAAGATATTGCAAAGTGTTGGAATATGAATATGAGTGTTCTATTAAATTTTTCAAGCAGAGTGGGAAAATACCTGCTGAGACAATTTCCTCACTTTTTAAAATCATTCTTAAACATTTAAATGCAGATTAAAGACAGAACTTTCTTTCTTACCACAGAAGGAATATTTCATTTGAAACATCAAATCAAAACAAAGATTGCCAAAGAGTAAACTTCAAGTTGCCTTGAACTCTGCATTTTGGTCACATGTTTATACCAAAAAGAAGGGACATCAGCGTTCATGCTTTTTTCAACATGGTAGAAATCCTTCCACTCTTCTTGTCTTTTTCTTAGAAGCTGAGATCCAAGTCCCAAGACTTCTGCCTCTAATCAGAAGGAAAATGTCCCAGATTTAATCTCCTGTGTAAACCCTGCAGAAACTGAGTTTTAATTCAGGAAACTCAGAACAAGGCTTCTGAAAGGCTTTATGACACTCTGGTTAAAGGCAGCTTAACATTTAAACATGTAAATTTAAACACTTAAATATTAAAATGGTAATGTAGTAGATTCCAGGTTAGCTGGCCTGGTACTAGCATAAAAAGAGCTTGTGAGTATTTTCACATGTTGGGCCTATATTAATCATATCACATATCATACTACTAATAATTACTAATACTACCTGATCACACTCAAACTCTGGGATTTGCTGATACAGAAATCTTTGGAACTAGTTGAGACTCATATTCACATATTTTGATTTAACTATAATCTAAACTTAACAAAGAATGCATGACTTTCAGGATAAGTATTTTTCAGTCCAATAGTCTGGACATCAAATTTCAAAACCACTCAGTACAATTTCTACAGCAACACTGGGAACCATACAAGTAATCACATAATTATTTCCTGTTCTTTTGTTAATTATCTGAAAAGTTATGGAGCATAGGTTTGAGTGTGAAATACTAACTCTAGGGACTATGCTGTCAGCACCAGGTATTACGGATATTTGGTTCATTATTTGGACCCCTAAACATTATCATAATGCAAGTAAGAGTACTAAAAAACCCAAAAAACCCGAACATAAATTCATTTGGGTTTGAGTTTTCCTGTGTAATTGAGATGATTTAAGAGCCCAAAACTTCTTATTTGAAGCCTGGATAAGTCTAGAAATGGTTAACACTGTGCTTTCAGTTGGTAATTCCAGTCTGGTCAAGATAAGTAATGAAAGAAAACCATATATAAATGACAAAACTCAGTATGCCAGAATGTGTTAAGAATTTTATTTAAATTATTACAAATGTCTAGCTCTGTAGTTCAGCAAACAGAACAGAAAAAATGGATTTCTTGACTACTTTAGCTGAACCAAAAAACTGAAAAAAAAATTGATTTGTGTCAACACAAATATTTTGTTGACTCAAGACAAAGTGTTTTGTTCCACTTCAGGCCAAATTAAATGTTCCATTTAACAGGAAACATAAATTTTAATTTTCAGGTTACTCTACTAGATCACCTCTTCTGAGACTACCATCAATTGAAAACAAGAATAAATGAACTACTCATTTAAAAACCAGTATTACAGTTTCATAAAGCAACATCAGCATGCCAGGATGATTATTTGATGAACACCTATAGATACTCTGACCTTTATTCCCCTCATGCTGACATTAAATCTCTTTCTTGCATAGGGGTGTCTGATGCCTGCAGCTGCCCCTAGTGTCCTTCTGGCTGCCCTGCTCCCTGGATGGGGCATTGGGATGGTGTGCCTGCCACATCCTGCCCCACCACTCCAGAGGAAGATACCACCAGCCTCTGGCATCAACATTTTCTAATTCTCCTCTTTCACACTTTTGTGCTTTGGAAAAACACACTGTTGATTTCCCCATGAGTAGAGGAATTGCTACTTCCTTTTTTTAGGTAGCTTGGGTGACTTACATCTGATAAGACAATGATAATAAAATGCTCTCAGGCCTAGAAATGAGGGAGCTTGGGGTTATATTCTCGGTGCATCAGTAACTCAAAACGCTCAGGTTTTCTACTTTGTAAAGTGTAGATAAGTCTCATCCACATTTTCACCCCACCCAATGATAGAGTTTTATCAAATAACTGCAGAGGGTACTGAGATCCTTGACTAAAAATTGGAAAGAAGGATCAGCAATAAGAGTGATTCAAAGGTATATTTTTTTCTGCAGGCAGCAGAGAGTTTTTGAAAAAGCCCTTCAAACCTGTGTGACTTGGATCTTCTATCTGAGCACCCTGCTGATATCTTAGTGACCCCCTTTCCCTGTGGATGTCTCTTCCTTTCCTGCATGTTTTTCTTCAGTATACTGTTTTCAAAGTGACCATGATCCCCGCTACTCCGTTGCCATATGCTGTCACCCAGGGTCTCAGGCCTGAGTCCATTACCATGACATGGAGTTCACCACAAAGTTCACCCTTGAACTGACAGTTGAAGCCCAGTGGTGGATGTTGAAACACTGCGTGGGGCACTTAGTCACCAGCAGTGTATTCGCTAGTGGTGAAAATGAAAGGGTTACTCCTAAACTATTTCAAATAATGTATGATTTTCAAAGACTTACCAGAAAAATTGCGTTTATCCTGATGATGGAGTTGAAAGGCATGAAAGAGGAAGTCCGTGGGGCTTATCCTTGGCCAGACTTAAAATCTAGACCTTGATATCACATTAAATTACATATATTGAAAAAAGGTAGTTCATATTTACAAGTTTCAAAGGGAGATTTTAACACATTCCACTGAGAACCTAAAGAAAGGATGGAAGAAAATGTGGTGCCTTCATTAAACCTCACCCAAAGCCACCCAAAACCAGGAATAAAATGTCTCTTTCCTTAAAGTATTAGAAATTAGGTGGAAAACATTGTAGCCAAAGGCAGGCTTCATTGAATATTACGTGCTTTATGGAATTTTTGACAACTAACGTGTAGAAATGACTAGCAAGGCTTATAATGACCCAAAAGGGCACAGTTCTCTACAGTACATCTCTTAACAAAGAAGTGTTACCAATTAGCCATTTCCTACTTCTGTGGGCATCTTATTTAATATTTACATTGTTTATTGGTCTTTGCTCCAAGGGGTTTCTAACTACAGAATATCTCTACTTCAGAGAAGGGTTCTTTGTCATAATTTTTGGCTATTTTGGTACCTTTTTGTCCTACTGAAGGAAGACCTCCAGAATCAGGTGGCAAGAGTACCACCTATCTTTGTAAGAATTCTGCTGGATCTAATAGTGAATAAAGGCAGATTCTTTCCAGAGTAACACCATTTGGACTATAGATGTCGGTTTTACCCAATGGTCCACAGTCTAACAATTTCATTACTGAAAGGCCTGCAATGGTCAGAAATAATTTCTTTAAGTTTTCGAATAAGCCTGTCTTTACTTGAGGAAAATTAGAGAAATTTATGCATGCTTATTCTATAACTGATCCTTCAGACAGGCAGACAACACAACCAGAGATCAAATGCTTCAATATGATTTTACCTGCCATAATTTATTTAATTGGCATTGCCAAGAGTATGTGCTCCTCTTTAGTTAACATGTACTGAAAAGTAGGTTTGCTAAACATGTTTTATACTTCTATACTTATGAGTGATAAACACCTTTTTGTTCTCTTGAGTGAAAGTACAGCATTTCCTTTCCTGAGACGACATAAGCAGTTGTGTAGAATTTATTGGGAAGGATTTATTATCTGAATATTTTAGAGTCAAATAGCATTTTTTTAAATTGAATTCTCTACAGTCATATTCTGATTGCTCTTCGGTTCTTTTCATGTTTGTTTGACTTTAGCAGCAAATGGATAGAACCTCAAACACTTTAGTTTCATGCTGCATACCTGCAGGTTATTAGAGTATATTAACTTAAAATAAAAAATGAAACAAAGAAACAAAAATCAAACAACCTGAAAAAGTTTTGATATCATTAATTCCAGAGATGGAACACACCAGACTTAGGAAACATTTTGTAGATACTTCACAAGACCTGAGACCACAATGTACACTCTGTCAGCTGATGTGAGCTTAGGCTCAGCTCAACGCCACTGTAGCACTAGGTGGCTCCAGGAAGGAGCCCTCCTCCACTAGGAGAGGATGAGGACAGGGAAAATGAGGTGAGTGAAATAGCAGTTGACAGCTCTGACAATCATGAGTTTTCTACTCCTTTTATCAATCATTTGTTAAAAAGGCACAAGACTTTCCACTATAACAGATTTAACGTACCTTCACAGAAAGCAGCTGTAGTAAATGTTCTCTACTTTTTAAATATTACCAGACACCAGAAAATTAATGGCTAACTAATTGCAGTGGTGGATAATACCAAGAAAATCAATAGAAAGTTAGTTTCTGAAGGCTTTGTATAGGGCATTTAACCATGCAGGTGTTGAAGTCTCATAAAGTTAATACACATTCTAGTTCCTAAATTCATTTTCAGTTATGCTGTAATATACTAACATGTGCCTCTTTTCGTTTGTCTCCAAAGTCCTTAGTAAGAGGAAAAATTCACAACAATATACATCAAAAACAGGCAGAGCTCTTCTTCAGTTTCATTAGATGATCATGGTAGGTCCTTTCCAAATTGAAATTATTCTATTGTATAAATAGTATGCACAAATAATGTAGGAATATGGTCGCGATTGAGTCTTCCACAGGATACAGTGAGCAGCATGTCAGCATGTTTCCTGGGGAAACCCCCTCTCTTCTCATGTTCTCGTAAGGTTATTTTGTTTCTTCTAATTTGGCCACATGGAAAATGATTGTCACATGGTCATGAATTGCCGTGGGATTACTTTCACTCAATACACAACAGAGATTTTGTCAGTGTTGCTTGACTTTCTCAATCACTTTTGTTATTAACTCCTCCATTTTCTTTGGCAAATAGGCAGTCTGCAGGAGGCAGGAGTATGTGGGTGTGGGGATTACTACTAAATTAAAACAGAGACAGACCTGAAAATTAGTCATGTCATATAACCACTGAAAAAGCTCAGATGAAGATAATCAAGGCAATTACTGGACTGTAGGTAATTGGCTTCCACTAGAACTTTATTTGACCTTCAACAAGATTTGAGATTGAATGTCAAATTCTAATGGTTTTGTTGCTGAATATGGCATGTGCCTCTTCATGTATCATTTATTTGTTTTTGTTTTGGTTTCAACTGGTTACCTGTTTGCCTTTTTTTTTTTTTTCTTTTCCCCTACAATCTGTAATGTATGGATATGATTTAGTATTACACCAAAGCCCCCCATAGCATCTGTCATTCACAATGTCTGCTGCTGGGTAGAGTGTGTGTTCTTGCCACAGAGGCCATGCCCTTTTATTCCCCTTTACCAAAACAGGATGGATAAAAAGCAGCAGTCTCTGTCATTTTAATTTAGAGCTTCTGATGGATTCAACCTGCAGTGAAATGCTGCAGCATTAGCCATGCCTGAGTCCGTGCTGCCCATGTTACAGTGTGATGTGCTCACATTAAGAAATGAGACCAAAACCTAAAATTTTTAACTTTCTCACATTTGAAAGGAGACTAAAGCTAATCGCAGAGACAGAGGCACAAAATCCTGGATCTGTTGGAAATGGGCAAATCTAGGTGTAAAGCCAGATGAATATTTCAAAGATATTAAATGAATTCAGCTGAACATTTCTTTCAGATAAGAGGAGAAACCTAAACAGAGATTTCCTTGACTAATGTTATTTTGTATTTTGTGCTTGGATGGTTCAGTGATTCATATTTTGGCTTGTCTCACCTTTTTTTATTACACTCCTCCCCAGGGAACCAAGAGATTACTAAGAATTTTTATTTTATTTTTGTTTCTGATTCCTCTAAATATACACTTCATACCTTGAAATTTACTCTGCACAGATTGCTTTGCAAAATGATGACTGTAAATTCTCAACATCTCTGAAGAAAGTGTGTAGTAAAAGTCAGTATTACTTACTCCAGTTCTGAACCCATACACTTGAATGGAAGAAGTCAGCATATCCAGAAAACATTTACTTTTGCCCTTCAATTTACATAAGGGCATGCACTTTCCTTAAACTACTTCTTCAACAGACACAAATTCCTCTTCAGTTTCAGTCGTACTGGAACCCTGACACTGAAGAAGTAGAAGATCAAATGCATTCATTCATTACCAATAAGATATTTGATTTTAATATCTTGTACGATCAAAGGAGATTAATATTTCTCTAAAGTTATTTGTCATTTGACAGCAAGGCATAAAAGTTAGTGAAATGCTGATGTACATCTCTGCTATACTATTCAGCAAAGGATGCTGCAAAGAGTAAGTGAGCTTTTGTATGAAATAAGGTACTTCCTGAATTTAAAACAGAAATAAACAAGATCAATTTACAATAAAGCAGAAAGAAAGCCATGAAAAATATTCTTCCCAAGCAAAGAACCAATGCAGAACCAGCCATATTTTGTTTCTCAGAAGATCTGGTGGAGCAGCATGCTCCAATGAGGAAGACAGTAAATGTGGTATGTAGAGTTTCTTCACTAGCTAATAGATTGCAAGTTCAATTCTGAAACTGACTCAAATGAAATTAAGAACTGGTAAATGAAGTAAGATAAAGCTAAAAAATCAGAAGACAAACTCTGTGCTTAAGTACATTTAAAAAAATTGGATTTCCAACCTGGGTCATCACTGTGAGGAAGACTGAGAGAACTGGGATCAAACTAGGTGTCTCCTCACTGTTCCTCCTTCTCAGTATATGCAGTAGTCTCCTCTTTAACAGGCTTCGTCTGACTAGAACACAACAGGTGACCTCTGCATATGTGAGCCCTGGGTATGATCTAGTGCTGCAGTTTTTATTCTAACAACCTTTCCTGATTTTCTAGCTGTGGATGTCACATTTATACAGCAAACTAAGCAATTATAACTCTGATATGGTTCCAGCTTGTTAATCTTACATGATCTTAATCTTCTAACTTCACTACTGCTGAGTAGAAGCCAGTGCAAGCTTATTTTTGTCTTTTCCTACTTCAGCTTCTTAGATCCTTTTCACTTCTGCAATTTCTTGTGAATATCTCTGTCATTGTAACCATGTTCCAATTGGAACAAAATTTCCACTCAGAATTTTTACATCTCTCATTTTTCTAGTCCTTTATAACATTTGAAAATACGTATCCTTTTATTTAAACAGTCTTGTCACTAGACTCCCTTAATCACAAGTGTATAGGCATTGCAATATGAACCTGAGTCACAACGCAGATGTGATTCTTAAGGCAGATTTCTGTATCAAACAATGTCACAGCCAGCTGAATCACTTAAGTGATATAATTGATCAATTGACTCAACTGACAGACAGCAGACACAGTCAACAGATAAAGCTGTTTCCTTAAGAAAGGGCCATTCTTACCTACCCCTGAAGGGTTGCCTTTGTAAGTTCAGGTTTCTTTGCATCTTTTATGGTCAGTCACTCCCCTTCCCTGACCTTCATGGCTACTTTGACCTTTGTCTTCCTTCTTATCTGAGCCTTCTTCCATTCACTGATCCAGAACAATCAGAGATAAGGCGCTTCTTTTACAAAAGAGTCAAGATATAAGGTTGTGATTCAAACAACTCCCTTGCATGGGAAACTGTTGGCTGCAGCTTAATAACAGTAGCTAAAAATTGAGTTAAAGCATACCCATATACCCAAAGAGAAAACCTTCCACAATGCAATGACTGCATTGAATCTTGATCTCAGCTGATGGCCCAGATTCATGGAGAAGGTAGCACTATTCTGTTACTGAACAGTACAGTATAATTTTTATTGTATTTTAAAATTGATTATTAAGGAAATACTTTTTTTGAGCTTGTGGTCAACAGTAAAGTCAAAAAAAAAAGAAAAAGTAGGGAGTGAAAATGAAAGGAAGGCATATATAGAAAAAAGTCTCAGTAAAGGAATTAATGAAAGAGTAGATCACTGGAAAAAAAACCTAGAGTCTTTACTAGTGCTAATCACTATACATGAAGACAATTGTAATGTGAAAAATTTGATTCACAGCCACATGAAATATAAAACACATGTCACACAAACCATGAACAAAAACTTGGGGCCATATTGATGCACTAAAGGGCTTCTTCTCCTTATGTCAACCATGTTGTAAAATGTGAAAAGATAGAAAAACCCAAAGCCTTCCTTTTGAATAAAGCTTCATTCTAGGCCTTGCTTGTTCACAGTGGCCATAGGCTCTCTGCTTTAGGGTTCCTTCTCTTTTAATCCTTACTACTATCTAAACAACTTATGCAGAAACTGCTCAGCTCTAGGATAGGGCCACCATGGGCTTTACAGCTGGGAGCACAGAGTTGGACAGAGACAGCAGCAGAATTTTCAGCCAAAGCTCAGGAGAAGCCCAGAAAGCAACATGGCAATAATTTCTGTATCCATACCACGTCTTTCCCTTTATGCTTCTGCCCTTACCTGTGAAGAGGGTGGGCAGGTGCAACGGAACCATCACCATCAGCCTCTCAGATCCCAGCAACTTGGGGGCCATCAGTCACCAGTATCTCGGCCTGGTTCAGTTGTCAGCTACACAACACTCATTCCTGGGTCAGTCTGGGAAACCTGATGGCCCCTTCAGAATTTTCTCTGGCCCTGGATAAAAACAAGAAGGGGAAGGTGAAGCTTGTGCACCCATCTCAGTCTTCTTTCCTCTCCCAGACCAAGTTGCTAGAGACTCAGCAGGAAAAGGGAAAGGGAAGTGGAAAGTGAATGGGGAAGATGAAGAGAAAATGGAAAGGGAAAGGGAAAAGGAGAGCTTGTTCTGAGGGAGAGATGTGGGTGCTGATCCCTCGATGAGGCTGCTATGTGGGTGCTGTCATAACTCCTGGTTCTGGTTAGCTGTTTTCTCCTGCTTCTGCTCCTGCCTGGCCCCCATGGCCTCCCAGTTCTGTTTTGTGTTTTCCATGAGGCAGTCCAGTGGCATGCACATGTAGCAATATCTCTGATTGCAAATCCAGAATTTGTATTTCTAGCATCTTTCTAGAGTTGTATTTCTAGCATCTTTAGATCAGCTTAGTATCTTTTGCTACTCTGTAGATGGTTTCTATCTAGCATTGTAAAGAAAGTACAGCTACTTCTGACATGGAAGCTGCAGCTCTAAGATAATCAATAACGTCTTCTACTTTTCCTTAGAAATTCCCAGATGGATGTTCTTTGTTCATGACTGAGATTGCAACAACATGTGAGCTTCATTTTTGTTACTCTTTTCCTTTCTTTTCTCATTGTAGTTCTTCCCAGGACTTGTAGTGAGATTGATCCAACACAGATTAAATTGAGTCGTTAGGAGTGATCTCTTCTCTGTGGCAAAATATCAGTGACTAAAAGGTTGTAAGTAAAGATTGGCATGGCTTGGAAGTGTAAATAAACTTCCCTCTCTGCACTGGGACAAACAGAAGAAAAAGGATCTTCATTCTAATAGGTGGAGCCAGATGTTGGGCTTGGGAGTTGATATGTCCACAGCTTGAGCACTGGAAGGACAGAGCCTTACTTTCAGGTGGGACTCTCTCCTTGGCAAGGGTGGGAGTCTCTTGGAGCATTCCACAGATACAAACTGGGAAGGACAACAAGGCTTAGATGAAGACAATGTTTATGTCCCACAAAAGGTTAGAAAGCACTTTCAGAGAAACACAATCATTGTGTAGAAAGTGGATGCTCAACGGTGATGAGATTTTGTGGCTGTACAACACTTTTCCAAACAAGATGATGTCAGTAAAACGTCTTCACAATAAGGGATATGTTATCTAAATACATCTGGGTGGTGTGCCTGATAGGCAGGAGTTCTGCAGTACTTGCGGCCATCAGAAACAGTTTTAGCAAGGTGTACAGACCACAGAAACTACAGGCAGAATGTGGCTAAAACATTTTCACACGGCAACTAAAGCCCTCAAACAAGCAACTTAAGCAGGATAACATTTGCCACTTTGCTCCTAATAATGAAAAAAGTTCCCCATTATAGTGTTTTGCTACTAAACACTACCACCAGAGCAGTTTTGAAGTATGCAACACATCTTGGGATGCATTATTGGACCCTAATTATTATCCAGCATAATAAGGAATGTAATAATAAAGGGAATCTGGATGGAATTCATGAAAGCAAAAAATGTGTTATGAAGGTTAGAGTTGGATCAGTTACTGAATTTCAAGGCTGTGTAGCTAGCATGTGTGAGAGTTTAAGATGCCCTACATGTACTACAGACTTAGGAAACATTTCCAAAAAGAAAAAGTCCTTTCTAATAAAAAGTGAATGGATTGTTCACTTATATTTTTATGATAGAGGTGTGAAGTCTAGGTGAAAATGTCTCACAAAAGTAAAGGCTGGAAATGCAGTTAATGTCATGGAGATATCTTGAATATAATACTGAATTAGTGTCTTATGCCTGAGATAAAAAGGCACAAAACAAGGAAAGGCTGTACTTCTGTAACAGGGAATGTATGCAAGAAACTGGGACACCTTTTATCTCAGCAGTTAGCAGCAGGAGCTAGCTGAGAGGGTAGAAAGAAAAGTCAAAAAGATAAAACTTAAAGGAGACTATTGTCTCATGGACTGTATTCAGCTCTTTATGAACACAGTCTTTCTGAGCTATTTGCAGAGCATAATGTGAGAGACTGTGAAGGTTACTGTTTTGTTAGTCAGCTTTGGAAAGAAAAGATGGACATTCAATTATTCACCCAGTGATCCAGAGTAATGTGTATAGAATTCTCCAGGATGAGTGTACATTTCATAGACTCTCTACTTTTTTTACCTATGAAACTAAGCAGCCTTCTCTGATCATAGGAATGTGATGCTGGCAAATATTATTTTCCCCATTTTCTTCACACTACCAAAAATTTTTATTTTCTCCATTATGAGATGGAGAACATGCGGCTAGAGGAGAAAAAACCCGTAATGGCAAGGAACAGAGTAAACCAAAGGAAGAGCTTTGCAATGCTGATAGACCTATTATGTCTGCTAACAAAAGGTGAAAATGTTAAATGAGGCCTCTAGGTTACACCAAACTGAGTTTGTGACATATATACTTGTTATATATTCCATGAGAAAGATGGTTCTGAAAACATGAACATGGATCAGTGTATAGTTTTCTTCCAGGCTATTAAACTGGTCAGCATTTGCATGACTATATGTTTATTTATGTTCTGTGTAAGCCTGTCGGTCTCCTACCACTGAAAGGCTATCACCAAAAGAAAAGGATTTAGACGTCCTTTATTCAGTGAAATAGTCATCATTTATGTGTCATGAAAAAAGAAAATAGAATTATAGAATCACAGAATAGATGGGGTTGGAAAAGACCTCCAAGATCATCAAGTCCAACCCCTGATCCAACTCCAATTACTATATCATGGTACTAAGGGCCATGTCCAATCTCTAGGATGGATCCCGTTTGGTCCTACAGACTTGTGAGGATCCAGATGCCTCAGTAAGTCACTAACTATTTCCTCCTGGAATACAAGGGGACTATTTGGTTTCCTATCTCTGTCTACCAGCTCCAGAGGCCAGTTGCCTTGAGGGCCACCTGTCCTACTGGTAAAAACTGAGGCAAAGTAGGTGTTAAGTACCTATGTCAAAATGTCAAAATTCATCAAGCTTCACAAGGTTCTAGACCATAAATACTTAAGGTAACTGATGATTAAACACACCTCAGACGACTGTGTGGTGCTTGGTAACACACATACCAGTGTGGTCCTTGAGAGGATTTTCAAATCCTCGGAAAGCCTGCAGAGCTATCCATTTAGGACAGTTCAAAGACAGGTCTGAACTTTGCCCTTTTTGAACTCCAGTTACACATGAACATAGTAATCTGTTTTTTCCCATTTATCTAGATATGATGTTACTGCTCTTCCCCATTTTCAAATCCAGTTAGTGCTGAAGCTTGATGCAAATTCCCGGTAGATGTGCACTCCCTGTAAAGACATAGACGGTCACAGATCAGCATAGATAAGGGAACAATGCCTTTACAGGCACCCACATAAAGACAAACAGTTCTCATGCAACCATGAGTAACACAAATGACCTGACCTTTCTCTTACTCACTAGCAAACAAGGCCTGAAATTTACTGGATCTCAGGGATACACATGGACTCAAAAGCTCACATGGGCATCTCCAGTTGCTGGCTTTCAGACCTGTGGTATCTCCTCTTCCTCGGCCTGGGGATCCTGGTTTCTATGGCAGTTTGTTCCTAAGCCCTCATATACCCCATAACCATCTCCCAGCCTTCCTACTCCAGCTCCAAACTCACTATGTGATCACTTCTACACATATACACATACAGAGAGCAGGAAACGCACACACAAAAGAGTTCAAAAGAAAAGCTAAAAAGTTAAAAGTTAATAAAAGCTGTGGTGATCAAGCAAAGGCTTTGACTGATAAATCCCTTTTACCTCCCTTTTCTGCCTTCCCAGTGTTTGTCCTCCCTGGTCCATCCTTCTCCTTTTCTTCCTTTACCTTTAATCTTTCTTACAAAACTGCCATATGTAATAATTGTACATTTTAGGAACCCTTAAAATATAAACCAGTAAGCTTTATACAGCCCCAGAATCTCCCAAAATATTTCATAAGCTTTTTCTTTCCTACGACAACCATGCCAATACCCTATAATAATCTTGTTTCCTTCTTCCTGTCAATTAGCAAATGTTGGCTGTCCAGTATGTTAAAGTCCCACATGAATGATTTCTGTAATAGAGGATTTTTCAGTGCCTTCTGGTCTTCTTACAGTCTTCATTACCCACTGTCAGTAAGGTCTGTGTATCTGAGCATTTAAATTAACAGTTTACCTGCTTCTTGTGTTTGTCTGTCATGCTGCACAGCCTTTTGCCAGATACATTTACCGTGATCCCATCTCAAAGACCGGGGTCTGAGCCCCCTTGCAGAACACACAGCTTTCAAAACTGTACACACGTAGAAAAGTAGAAGATGTTATTGATTGTCTTAGAGCTGCAGCTTCCATGTCAGAAGTAGCTGTGCTTTCTTTACAATGCTAGACAGAAACCATCTACAGAGTAGCAAAAGATACTAAGCTGATCTAAAGATGCTAGAAATACAGCTCTTTAATATTCTGGATTTTCAATCAGAGATATTGCTACATGTACATGCAATAAAACCACAGAATCAGTTTGCAATTACATGTGCAGTGATGATGGGCTGTTTTTGACAGTCCAGGAAATACCACCCTGTGCTAGAGAGGCACATATTCTATAGCTGAAAAAAAAGTCTTGTGACTTCACAGGAAGGAGTAAAATCATAAAACATGGCAATGCAGGCAACAAAGAGGAACAGAACATGCTCTGCAACAAAGTGAGTCTGTTTGCCTTCAGCAGCAAGCAGGTTAGCAAAGCAAACAGAGGTCCAGTGTGACTACGCATGAATTCATCACTTGTTTACTTTAAGGCAAATGCACAGAACATGCATGTGTATTAACTGTGTTTCTTTGTCTCTACTTTACTTAACAAAATGCATGCACAGGGAGAAAGTTTTGAGAGAGGATGCAAATAAATGGAGTTTATTGCTAAAGGCACAGCCAGGAGAGGACTGTCTCTGTGCTCAAAAACATTCCCTTGCCTTGTGTCTCTTTGGGGCTTGCACAGATGCTCCCTGGGAGCTCCCAGAGCCAACATCGATGATCTGTGGAGGGGCAGCTGTCGGAAATGTGTCCTGATTGAAAAAGCACAGCATTCAGTTCCCCTTTCATCTGGATTTCATATCAGCTACTCACACTGTCATGCCTACTGAAGTCTCAGATAAAGGAATGGAAACCGTAGTAACACCCTATATTTTCATTTTTTATGGTAATGCATCTACTGATGATGACGGGTTCATTGCTACTACATTACACAGACAATGTATAACATAAAATGATAATATCTTCCAGAGCCCAGAGGTTAATGATTTTACCAAATGAATTTGCAGAAATTTGCATTATTCATAAATAGTAAAACCACAACTGAATTTTCAGGTTTACACCACAAAAGCAGCAACAAGACACTCCTTGTTACTCAGGATATGGCAAAGATAGTAAAATATTATTGGTCTGCATTTAAAATATGACTAGTAGCCTTTTAAACAAGTTGTCGTATCTAAGGTTATATAATCTCTGCCAGCTGAGTTGAATGCTGGTTGAATGGAGAAAAAACCCAACAATATTCGAACATCCAGTAGGTGCTGGGATAGGAAATAAATTAACCCCAGCAACATTCAGTCCACATACTGACTCATGCAGTTTATTAAGGTCCAGGAATTTGTTCTTTTGCATGTTTCTCTTACTGCATTGCCCAAGCTAACACCACTGTGGGAGAGTCTGAGCTGGAAAACTGTGATTAGCGGGGAAAGGATTTGCACATCTCACTTTTTGAAAAGGGATCATCCAAATACCAATCCTTTGCTCAATAAACTCTCTCTTCAGGTAAATTTTTTTACAGAACTTTAAGTCCTTGAAAGAAAATTTAAAAATATAGTGTCTTCAGAATAGTGTTTATAGTTCAGTAAGACACTTTCAGTGCTATCTTTTGTGGTTACTGGCATATCCAAAACAATAAAAATACAATTATTTTTGTGTTGTCATTGCCATTAATGACATGATCTCCTGAAATTGATTTAGAAAAAAATAATTATCTGTAAGTTCTTTTAAGTAAATTTTCTACTTTAAATATAATCTCTGAGAGCCCATCTCTGAAAAAAAATTCTTCTCGTGAGTCTGGTAAACATTACATGCCAGATAAAACTAAAAAAGCAAAAAAAAGAACATTGATTTTTAGATCATCTTTTATTAATTCTACTTCAAACTAGGTTCCATCTCTTGTAGTAAAAGGATCATTTATATTTATAGGATTTGAGTTATGTTTATGATATGTTCATCTAGTTCTATTCTTGTTTTTTACCTGAAAGTATATTGAAATTTTGTAGACTGGCACAGAGTAACAATTTAGTCTGACAGATGTGACCTTATCAAGACTATGAGGATGGTACTTTTCTTTTGAATGTTCTACAGCACAGAAGATCTGTCATTGTAAGTTGGAGAGCCAGTTTGTTACCTGAAAACTTTCCTGATGGGTGAGGATATATGAGATTTTAGAAGAAGAGTCAAAAAAATATATTTTAGCAAAACTACCATTCAAATACTGAATTTGGAAATTTTAATTGCAAGTCAGCCCACATGAATATATATCAGGGATATGCAATCACAAAACCTTACTCCAACTTCAAAAAATCTAATCCATCTAACTATTAAAAAGTGTCCCATTTTTGATCTTTTTTACATGTGGTGTACTTTGAGCACAGTTGTGACATACATTCTAAAAGTCCATTCTAAATGGATGTTTTTTAGCATTTCCACCTCAGCAATAGTTATCTTAGAACAGATTTACAAAGCTATGAAAGTGAATTGGTGCCTGAATACAGTGATTCTCCTTGTTTTTTCCTGCTCCAGAATGAACAAGTTCAAGAGAATGTTGCCTTGAAAGTCTATCACTAAAGCTCTCATAGTCAAGAAACTAATGGTTACTTGTACTACGCCTTATGTTTTGGTCTGGTGATCCCTAACTACCCCTCATGAGATGTAGCCTTGGAAAGAAGAATGATCCAGGAGAACTGGCTGATGCTCAAGAAACACTTCCTCCACGCTCCAGTGATCTATCTCAGTGAGCTGAAAATGAAGTAAAGGAGGCAGGAATAGTTCCTGATTAATTCAGACTAAAAAATGAAGTGTACACAAGGTGGGAGCAGGGCAGGTGACCCACAAGGAGTATGGAAACATTGGTTGTGCTGGAAAAGGTTTAGAAAAGCCAAGGCCCACTTGGAGTTAAATCTGCAAAGGGACGTCAAAGGCAACAAGGATGATTTCTACAAATAATAGGAGGATGACTGAGTGAAATGTGGCACCACTGCTGAATGGGGCAAGAATCCTGGTGAGAAAGGACATGGAAAAGGCAAATGTGCTCATTGTCTCTTTCATGTCAGTCTTTACCATTAATACCAGTCTTCAGCAAGCCCGGGTCCTGAGACCACTGAGAAAGTCTGCGTAGGGGAGAACCAGGTAAGGGAGCACTTAAACAAACTGGGTATGTGCAACTTCAGGGACCTCTTGTCCTGCACCCACAAATGCTAAGGTAGTTGGCTGATGGCTCTGCGAATCTACTCGTGTTTATCTTTGAAAGGTCATAGCGACTGGGAGAGGTTCCTGAAGAGAGGAAGAAGGCAAGTGCCACTTCTGTTTTCAACCACGTAGAGAAAAAAAGAAATATGAGGGGATCTACAAGCCAGTCAGCCTCACCTCAGTTCCTAGGCAGGTGTTGGAATCCTTTTACAGACATAGGAAGGACAAGAAAATTATTTGGAATAGTTGGCATGAAAAGAAAGTCTTACTTAACCAATCTGATAGCCTTCTAAAAAGAGATGAGCAGCCTGGTGTTTGAAGAGAGCGCAGTGGATATTGCTTATCTTTAGAAAGGCTTTTGATACTGTCTCTCATAAAATGCTCACAGACAAAGTGATGATAGAGAGATGATAATAGATAAGCTAGATATATGACCAATGGGGTGAGCTGCTGACCTGCTGTGTTCAAAAGGTCGTGGTACAAAATAACTGTTGGAAGTCAGTACACTTGTGGTGTACCCTAGGGATTGATATCAGGGCCAATACTCACCAACAATGTCTGGACAATGGGAGAGATTTCATCTTCTCTAAATTGACAGATTGTACAAAACTGGGGAGAAAGTTTGATGAGCTAGAAGAATATGCTGCCATTCAGAAAGAATAAGACACTCTAGAAAAAAGAGTTGACAGGAACTTCATGAAGCTCAACAAAATGAAGTGCAGAGACCTACACCTTGAGAAATAACCTCAGGCAACTTCTATTGCAGAAGATTTCATGTGGGTGCTGGTGGACAACAGTTTGAACATGAGCCAGCAATGTACCTTTGAGACAAAGAAGTCCGATAGTCTTTTACATTTCACTGGAGCTAACATTGCCAGCACATCAATGAAGGTGATCTGTCCTCTCTACTCAACCCTGGTGAGGCACAGCTGAGGTGCTGAGCTTAGTCCTAGGCTCCCCAGTGAAAGAGAGACATGGACATACCAGAATCTAGTGAAGGAACATCAAGTTGATGAAGGGACTGGAGAACCTGTCATATGAGGAAATGCTAGGAGTGATGGCACTGTTTAGCATGGAGAAGAGGAAGATGCAGAGGGATCTTACCCATAAATATATGATGCAGGGAAGTAAAGATGACACAGCCAAAAACTTTTCAGTGGTATTCTGTGGCAGAATGAAAAGTCAATGAGCATAAACTGAAATACAGCAAATTCCACATAAGTACAACCTCTGCTTTCTTTGCTGCGAGGGTGGCCAATCAGTGGAGCAGATTGCCAGAGAGGTGGTAGAATCCCCATCCCTGAAGGTATTAAAGCCCCAACTGAACATGGTCCTAGACAACCTGGACTAGTTGACCCTGTTCTTAGCAGGTATTTGCATAGATAGTATCCAGAGGTGCCTGGCAATCTCAGCTATTCCATGACTGTATGACATTGCTAAGCTGGCTTTTGGAAGAGATCTAAAGATTACCAAAATTGCAGTACAATGCTGTTGTAGGGATACAGAGTCATGGGGAAGCAGGGTGACACAAGCTGAAATGCTGTTTCTATGAAGTCTACGTCTTTCTGCCCTGCAAATCTTACAAAAATTCAGCTACCATCAGTCATAAATGAGGCTAAAAGATCTGAGGCTCACAAAATGATGAAATGCGCCATGTTACTTCTTTTCCACAGTGCTAGATAGTCTGAGGAAACCATCACTGCTTTAGAAGGCTTAGGTCAGTTGAGAGAGATCTTCAGGTCTATTAAGGTTTCACCCCTCCTAACAATAAAGATACATTTTGCTTCTAGCTAAGGGGAGTGAATACAATGAAAAAGCCCTAAAAACACAAACAAACAATTAGCAAATACTCTTTGAACTTTCTTGCAAAATATGTGTGAGACAAAGAAGTTTTTAACTCTCAGTTTTTTAGTACTGTGTAAAGGTTTTCCCTTCAGGTACTGGCTTTAAAAAGTACCTTATGGATTTTTTTTTTGCCAGATGTAATTCCTTTTTTCCTCCTCTCTCAAAATCATTTTTCATGCAATAGGCAAGAAATATAGACTTCATAGCAAATAATTTGTCCGGTGTTATAATTATTCTGTGTGTTTGGGTTTTTTTGTTGTTGTTGTTGTTTTGTTTTGTTTTCATTTGTGTGGGGGGGGTGTTGCTGTTATTGTTGCTTCTGGGTTTTTTCCCCCCCTTCTTTTTGTTTCTGCTGGCATTGGCCTGCAAAGGGTAAGATAATTATAGTACAGAACTGTTAGGAGTGGTTTATTTGGCCTACCTTTATTTGCAAACAGAAACAAATAGACAGATAATGCAGGGTAATATGCGGAGGGTTGTATATTCTCAAATAAGCCTGCTCTGCTGTCCCATCTGATGTTTGTGACTAATAGGTGAAAGAAAGATGAAAGCTGCATCACTGTTACAACAGATGCAGAAAATAATATGGGGTGATACATTCACTGTTAACTCTTTCCCATCTATTTGATTGAGTTCAGCTCGGGGGAAAAAAAAAGGTTGAAGTTTAATCTTGACAAAAAGGGTCTGCATCAGCCTTTCTGCAGTTTTGTTTTTCCTTCAACAAAGCCAAAACTCAAACCCAAGTTTGGTAAGCATTTGTGCTTTCTGTCCTCCCTTTTAGCTCCATCACCTAGTACTTGGTGAGAGCTGTTACAGCACAGCTGAGAAATGTTTGGGTTAACTGTCTTTGAAGGTTCTCCCATGTGAGGCCTCACATGTGTCACCTTCCCACTCTTTACCCATGCAGTGTGGCCAGTGTCATATGCAACTACTGGAACCAGAAGCAAAGTTACTGCACCAGCAGCAAAAAAAAGCAAAACTAGATGATATAACCACTCCCAAATTCCTTATTGCAACATGCTACTGATCTCTCCTTCAAACCAAAGTTTAGTCCCTCTGATTTTTCTATCTATTTGCTGGTAAGATCACATTCCTCCACCCACATACCAGAAATACCTTATCACTCAAAAGTAAATGAAACTGCCTGGGTTCAATCAGCAACAGTGTTTTAGACTAGCTGTGCCATACACTGCTTTAAAACTCCAATATCCACAGCTTTGGAAATCAAATCTGCTCAGAGCCAGTAAAATGTATGTTAAAGCAACAGTTTTTATTTTATTTGCTGGTGATTATTTGCTTGCTTGTGAGCATAAGAGTGGCATTGAGTGGCATTTTTATGGTTGTATTTGTATGCAAAAACCTGTGACTGAGGAAGTAAGTTATTAATCCATGTTAGATAAAGCACGTCTAAGTTCTTCAAAGGACAGTAATTATAGCAATGCTAGCAAAGCTATTCTTCCTTTAGGTAAATAAGTGTTATTGGATTTTCACATTTAGGTGTTTGCAAAGTAAGTAATCAAATTCTCCTTATGTAGAGTTGTTTGCCTGCTGGGAGAAATTAAGCATTTCCTGCTGTTAAACCTATGGACATGTCATTGACAAAGTCTAGCTGAAGATCCAAAAAAACCCCTAATTCACCAGGTTGCACAGTCTATGCTTTTACAGTTGCAGAAAAGTGACATTAGGGACAGTGTCCTCACTTAGATTGCCTATCCTTCCCCTGGCCACCTGTTTACAACTTAAATTAATACTTGGAATTACCCAGGCTACACCAAGTCATTTTTGAAGAAGTCTACTTTTCTGGAGGTGGCTTTCAAAAAATTCGGTTCCTTTCCTCTCTCAGTTATGGGATCCCATTTCTCCTGGATGGAAAGAGATGAAATTTTAGGATTTTTTTTAAAGGTCAAAGCAGATTTCTGTGGCACATAGTACAGTAGTGAGACCAACAGCTATCCTTTACACTTCCCAGGGGTAACAGGGCTGAGCTAAGAAAACCCACTACCACCAAAAGCCTTGCAGGGAAAAAAACCTGAGACTATGTTACTCATTCAAGTTACTCTTCAATCCCATGTCTCCCCAAATCATAGGCAGTATGTAAATGATGCCTAAACTACATAATGAACACACATAAGGTCCTGAGTAGAAGTAGGAAAACACTTATAAATTACCAAGTGAATTTTGACAAATTCTTTTCTGGAAAGGAGTAACTTGGTTTTTTACTTGTCAACTTGCAGATGCTGAAGGTACCTATTATCTATTTAGTGATGCAGAAAGCCTGCAGAGCAGTCAGAAGTTGAATCCACTTCCTTAGCTACAACAGTTGTTCTTTCCCTTGACACTTCAGTACAATTCATGTAATACAGACTTTACTTTCTTTATAAAAATGCCGTCTTTTAGGATAAAAAAACCCCAACAAAAAAACCATGAAAAAGTTACTGCAATATTCAATAGTACATAGACATTTTTTAAAATTATAAATCTGGTGAGCTGTATTCACAGAAGAAAATGAAACCCATACTTAAATTATTAGCTTGATGCTCAGGATACTCAAGTTTGCTAGTTTCCAGCAAAATACTCTGTATGTTATATATGTTTTCTTGCTCTTCTACTAGTGAAATCATACTACATCAGTGACAAAGGATGGTACCAAAAAGGTCCATGTACTGGACATCATTAGATGTTGTAAGATACATGACTGCTAATTAGTATGTATTAATGACCACCGTAGCACAGGAGTTTGAGTAAATTATTTTATACTTTGCTTAATAGTTATATGGAGGATGTCACCATCTATACACAGAACTATACTATCTTTGGGGGTGTGTGCAGTAAAGGAAGCAAAATAAAATTGTAAAAATATTATGGTAACATTGGAAAATATAGTGAGTTGAGAAGATCTTTGCAAAAACCACACACAAACTGTCCAGTTTTCAAATTGTATATTTTTTCCAATAAATCAAGGGATTATCACACTAGAGAAAAACAGCTGGATAGCCACATTGAAAAAAAAACATAGTGAAGAGTATAGGCATGGCCTAAAATTATGGTATATTAGCCCAGTGTCTACTAGAAACTATTTTTAGGACATTAAGAAATAATTTGGAATAGGAAAAATGCAGTAATATAATCTTTGTCCTTCCATCCTTATAAAAAACCCCTATAAATTCCTCCCATAATATACGAACAGATAGGAAACATACATCACTTAATATGTATCTATGACAAAGGAAATGTACTTACTGTATCATGTTTTGTTGATTCAAGGGTTTCATATAGAGCTCCACAGTCTGTGAAATGATGATAATTATATGGCTAGAAATAATATATCTACAAGCTTCAAATATCTCAGATAAAAAATTAACTGGATCAACAGTATATACTAAGGGGGACCCACAAAGATCATCAAGTCCAGCTTTCAAGTCAGTGGGCCATATGGGGATTGAATCCACAACCCTGGTATTATTAATATAATGCTCTATCTGACTGAGCCAACCCACACACATCAGTAAAACTGAAAAAAATCTCTTTACCTTCTCACTGTGCCTTTGGAGGGCAAGTTCTTGTTATTAGACTCATTTCCACCCAGCTGCATGATTTTCTGGATTGCAAAAGACTTTGTCCACTTATGGAGCTCTTTCCATCATCTCAGACACAGTGAGTTGCTCTTTGAACTTCGGCAGCCGTCCCTTGTCCTGTCAATTACAGATGGGAACACTTACACCTTCCTCCCTCCCTCCTTTCAATTTTCTCCTCTGAAAAGGCTCAACTGAAGGACTATTCAGTCTTGCAAAACACAGTCAATCTGACCTCCTCTTCCCAAAGTGAAAAAGCAGAAACAGAGCAGACATGAAAACAAATCCCATTTGTCACAGGCTGGTAGCTGCATACAAAACCAGTCCTGTGATCACACTTCTCTCAAAGCTGACTTTCCATGTCAGGCACCAAGGAGGCCTGCAGAGCACTTTTGGTGACATCCTTAAGGCAGCATGAGTAGGAGTCAAAATAGTGAACTAACTTTCTTACACATTTTTAAGAGATGCAAGAAGGAAAAGGGGCATGAACTATGTCTTTATTAAATGAACTTACATTTGTGTGCTGAAAGTACTTTACTTACTGTGTTTCAGTGAAGGTACATGTGCTGGATTAATCAAGAATTTAAGACTGGTCATTAGCTTCTTATGGAGTTCCTTTGGTAGAGGATTTGAAAGTTGTTACTTTACCAAAGAGAGGGGAATAAAATAAATAAATATAAATATTCTAATTCTTCCTAATGAAGAAATGAAACAGGATACTGCACACAAATTTGAATCAGACCTGTCATGGAGAGAGTGAGAAAGACAGAATTTCATAGTTTATGTAGGTTTTAAGTACTATGTGATATAATGTTGAAATGAATATATTAGTGCAAATACTGAAATAGCAAAAGCAATGTATCACTGAAAACTTGGATACTAATCTTAATGATTTTCCAACTGAAATTCACCAGACAGAAAAAAGATCCTACCTAAAATTACAGAAGGGGTTGTTTATAAGTGATTTTATTCTGCAAATAAATTTTCATCTCTGCTTGAGTCCAAACTTCTCCATTTTAGATTATCAGCATGAGATTGACATAAAGAGCAAGTAAATTTACATCACCTACTTTTAAGGTATAACAAACCAAATCACTACAAGAATAAACATCTAGAAACAAACTTCTAAATTCTGGAGTAATACTTCCAAAGGAAAAAAGGAAAAAAAACAGAAAGAAAGAAGCCAAATCAAGCAGATAAGACGCATAGACACTAAAGCTAGCTGTGAATTCAGCCAGTGGTCAAAAGGTACTACTCTACAGTATCATGTAATTCTGCTGGTTTTGTTTCTGAGAACACCTACACATAAATATTTGAAATTTTCATAGTTGTGTTGGTAGATGGAAGATTTCTTAATGAAAAATTCTACATTTTTTACCTAGGTGTCCGCTTTTTCATTCTAGCATTCCACTAGTCTGTTTCAAGAATCACCTACATTGAACAACATAAGTTGTATACAACTAAAAAGGAATTCCATCCTCTTATCACAGGTTCTGTCTTGAAAGAACAAAATCTCACTCCTATTGTTGAATATTTCTCAGGTTTTAGTATCTGTCAAGCCATTCTTCATCATTTCTTCTTTTGAATATTGCTACTACCTTGTAAAAAGTCATGGGCTGACCAATGTATTGAAACTTCTGTTTCCTAACATTAACAGGAAGAACATATTGACCAAGACAGTACAGGCCTCTCTCACAGAGGACCAGCTCTTCTCTCACACCTAGAGGCTTATTAAGCACCAAAATTTCCAAAATGGATCATTGCTTTCCGCTTCTGATTCTTAATTCCTATTTGTCTGGACATCAGCCCCTTTCTCAGCTTGCTGAATGTTTGCCTCGTTTCTCAGTCCAGGCTCAGCCCACTACCGTGGACTCTGAAGCTGTACAAGTGCTACCTGGCTTCTGATCAAACTGCCATCTTTCTTTTTAGGAGAATAATCTGATTTAGATGAAGTTTTCCAAATCAAGGTCCTGATAGATACTAGGAGCCACAAACATTTTAGCTATCGGATTAACAATTATCATTTTGTTGGAAAAACAGAAGGCAATAAGGTGTGATGAAAAAAATTTGATTAGCTTTTAAATCACATATGTAAGTAGAGATGATCTCTAGCAGGATCTCATTCACCTTCATTGTACATGCCTTTCATACTGGTTCCTGTGGCATTTCAGATATGGTTCCAAGTTGTAGAGGGCACAGAGTGAGGGACACTGTCCTGCTGGGGAGCCAAGGAGAGCCTAGGACAACAGATGCCTCTTGATTCTGTACTGAAAGCCTAAGGAGTGCCAGGGCATTTGATGGTATTCCAGATAATTTGTGGGTACAAGCTGTTTTCACTCATCCCCATCAAATTTTGTCAACTTTGCCATGGTGACCGACACATATCTCCCTCACTGTGCAGAACCAAGGAGAAGACAGAGCAGATGTGGTGTCTTTAGGTTGATATGCAACATTGTAGAGGATTTCAGGTTTAACTACTGGGCTCATGAAATAAATTCACAGAATTAAGAAAAAAACAGATACGATGTGACAGCATTTCTGTCAAGAGAGTTGATAAAAGGCCAAGGCTTTGCCACATGAGTACACACTGATTGCTGCTGGAGGCTTAAGGAATTATGAGCAAACTGAAGCTTTATCACATTCTGTTAGACACTTGTATTCTATATTTGACCAAATTAAAAGTGAAGATGTTTTTGAAACTGGGCTAACAACCTTTTACTACATTGGGAAGGTCAGTGAAGTTACAACACTGTAGAGCCCAGATATTGTTTCTTCTGCTAGAGAGTCTCTCACCATCAAAATAGTAAAATAAATAAAAACATATGCAACAAAGCAATTTAAAGAAAAAAAAGAAAAATGAAAAAAAAAGATGTAAAAAACCTCAAACAACAACAAACACATACAAAAAACCCACAACAAAACAAAAACCAAAACAAACACAAAAACCAAAACACCAAATCCAAGAAAAAGTATTTTTTAAGTTCATTTGTTTGACAGAGCACAGCACAAGCTGGAAGTCTATAATATACACTAGCCAGTGAAAAAACTGAAAAAGTCCTGTCAGTCAACATGTATTGAGGATGGAGGCAAAGAGTCAGTTGTTTCCAGGGGTTGGTGTGTGGAAAAGCCACTGTAGATAACTGGTAGTGAACTGCTGCTTTAAGTCCTTTCCTGATCATTTTACTTGTTGTGTTTGCACATCATTGTACCTCACATAATTAGAACCAATATGTTCATTTCCTGAAAAAACACTCATATATTGAAAAGTGGGTGTTGAACAACATCATTATGTTTTATGACAACAGACTTACAGATGGCAATTCTGAAACAAGAAAAGTGAGATCTGCCTGTTTCAAAAAAGTGAGACTTGTTAGAATCTCAAAGAAAAACAAATATACCTTGACTGCTTGACCTTCCTTTACTGTGGCTTATATTTTATACATCCCCTTCCACGTGGAGCCCTGCGCATGCAGGTAGCAGCAGATAGGGAAGTGGACAGGTGCTCTGTAGACCCACTGTGCCAGATTTGGCCATGTCCTCCTCTGGATTTCTCTGACTTTGTATTGGGTTTGTGTGGTCTGGTTTTGGTAGTGGCAGGGCCTACAGGGGTGGCTTCTGTGAGAGGCTGCCAGAAGCTTCCCCTATGTCTGGCAGAGCCAATGCCAGCCAGCTCCAGGATGGACCCACCATTGGCCAAGGTCGAGTCCATTGATGATGGTTGATGGTTGTGATGCCTCTGTAGTAACATATTTAAAAAGGATAACAAATTACTGCACAGAAGCAATTGTGGCCTGAGAGCAGAAGGGCAGGAATATGCAAGAGGAACAACTCTGCAGACACCAAGGTCAGTGGAGAAGGAGGGGTAGGAGGTACTCCAGGCACTAGAGCTGAGATTCCCCTGCAGCCCATGTAGAGACCATGGTGAGGCAGCTGTGCTTCTGCAGCCCATCGAGGTCAACCAGGACTAAGAGATCCACTTGCAGCCCATGGATGTGACCCATGCTGGAGCAGGTGGGTGCCTGGGAGAGGGCTATGAAGCCATGGCAAACCCATGCTGCAGTAGGGTCCTGACAAGGACCTGCTGACCCATGAAGAGACAACACACTAGAGTAGGTTTCCTGATAGGACTTGTGACCCTGTGGGACACCCACACTGTAACAGGTTGTACCTGAAGGACTGCACCCCATGGAAAAGTGACCCATGTTGTAGCAGTTTATGAAGAACTGTCTCTCATGGGAGGGTCCCCACACTGGAGTAGGGAAATGACTCCCCGCATGAGCATTGGCAGGAAAAATATGTGATGAACTGACCATAACATCCATTCCCCATCTTCCTGCAACACTGAAGGGGAGGAGGTAGAGCCTAGGAAGGAGGGAGGGGTTTGGGAATGGTACTTTTAATATTTATTTTACTTCCTTTGTTGGTAATAAGTTCAATTCTTATTTCCAGTTCGAGCCTGTTTTGCCCATAATGGTATTTGGTTAGTGATTCCTTGCAGTCCTTATGTCAACTCATGAATATTTGTTATATTTTCTGTGCCCTGTTCAGCTGAAAAGGGGAGTTATAGAGAGGTTTAGATGGATGTCTGGAATCCAGCCAGGATCAAACCACTACAGACTTTTATCTGTGCCAGCTGTTTCACATGTGTAGTGGTGGACCACAGCGAGGCTTTATCAGGTGAATAACGTGCATATCATCATGAAATGTTCAACTAGACACTTTTAACAACGCGCTGCTCCCCCAAGGTCTTATTGCTACTGGTATTTTTGTAAAAATAACATTTGCTCACTGTTCTCTCTTTCAGGTTTAAATGCATAACCAAGTTGCTGTAATGTACTAAATCTAGCTTACTGATTGCCAAGTAGTTTTGATGATATGTCAGTACTCAGTTGGGTATAATATTTAATTACTGAACAAGCCCTTTGATATTGTTAAGCTACTTGCAAAGTAACCAATTACAACTGGAAAAAATGGCTTGTGGACTTCTCTTCCTTTCTCATGTGTTCTACAACAGTAAATTCCACAGAGTAAATAGATTTTATCTCTGTTTGTTTTTATTAAGCGTTCATTTTGATTTTCTTTTTTTCATTACATAAATATTAGTTATTTTTTTAGTTGATGTTCATCCCTATTCAACCACACACTTAAGCTTCTGGGTGATTTTTAGCATGAGCTCAAGACCCTTGGGTTTCAACAGCAGTTCACATTGTGCTTAAAATCAAAGATTTATGTGAAGATGATTGGAGTGCTGAAATACAGACTGATTAAGAGCCAGGACTCCTTTAACTAGATGCAGATTCCCTGAAAATCAATCAGCAGAGTACATTTAAAAATGGTCTTAAAATGTGTGGAAATTATTCCTGAGGAGATACAAACACACACATAGATATTTATATATACCTATGCACCCAGAAGAGGAAACTGTCATTTATACATGCATAGATGTGTATGTCTCTGTATATATATATATATATATATATATATATATATAATGGATCTGTTGCCGTGGGATTTAGGTGCTGAAAAAATCTCCAGAGCAGTTAATTAGGGGTGAGATAAGAAAGGGTTTATTTGTCAAGGTAGTAGATGTTACTGCACGCCGGTCGTGCCTAAGAGGTTACATTTTATAATACCATCCATCCAATCCCAGATGTGTCCACCCTGTGGCCCTTACTCTGGTCTGCCCCGGGGTCCACCCCCTGAAAATGGGTCTGGGGTGCATTTCGGGACCACCTACTTCATTACCTTCACCATCATCAGAGCACAAAGGGTACATAGTTACCTAATTCTTGACCATATTCTGTGGTTTAGGCCCAGATATGCTGTTCTGTCAACTGTCTAGGCCTTGCCTTGACAAAAGACTAAACATTTCTGTTAGATTTGGGGCTATGAGTGATACAGGGAGGATAGAATGGGGTAAGAGGGTTAAGGAATGTATAAACAAGGGTACTGGAGAAAGGGAAAGGGACAAGGGACAAAGAAGGGAGGGTTTCTGCTTTTAAAACCTACTTATAAAACTTTCAAGTCTTAAAAGTATTAGAAAAATAAAAAACCATTAGGGGCTTAAGGCATCAATCTAATACTCTTATATATATAAGACTTTTCCATTATTTATCATTCTTGTGGCTGTTTTGACAAGAAGCTTGAAGTAAAGGGCATTACTTACTTAGGAAGGTGCAGTAGTAGAAGATGGTGGTATGCAACCCACTATTTCTATCTTTCATTTTTTCTGAGGTTACTTAAAAAAACTCAGGAGTTTCTCCTTTTGCACACATACCAAGGTTCTGGATGCTGAGACTTGTTTATGAGCACGTTCAAAACAAAATAGTCACCCCCTGCTATTCAATTTGCTTTACTCCTTTTTTCTTTTTTCTCCTTTCACTCCTCTCCTATCTGTGACTGGGTTATTTTCAGATATTCTGGCTATTTCAACAACCTCAGTGGCCTGACAGAACAGGCAATATCAGAGCAAAGAATAGACTCAAGACTGAATAAGAGGAATGTAACCTCAACAGGTCTACCCCAAGCAGTAAATTAAGCTGCAAGGAAATTTGGCAGGAATACTGTGTATTAGTGGATGATCTCTCACAGAAATCTTTTGCTTAAAATGTTACAGGCACTTTCATTGTCCATACAGCATTTTTTCCTCATTTCTTTTACTTTTCCAACAAATAAAGCAGGTGTCTAGAGAAGTTATTTGTGAATCAGAAATAAAAATAACAGAAAACACATGATATTGCAGTAAAACATCATATTTTTATTCATGAGCATAAAAAATGCATGTATTTGGCTGCAACAATCAATTTTGTTTGACTTTTCAAGTTCAACTTTGCAGAGCACAGGTGGTCAACAGTATGAATAAATATGTCTTGGAAAAAGAAATGAGAATTTAACTGAATTGATGCCTAGCTTTTTAAATACTACCTGCAAATTTTATGTGCATTATTGACTGTCAGACCATTTTAGTTATCCATCACTCCTAAGGTTCTGCAAAAGAAAATAGTGTATATAGATTATTTTGTCTTCTCTTCATAATTCATGCTTTTTCAAAGTACTGCTTCTTTAATAATGGAAGGTTGCAGTTTCAGATTTTTCTACTTTTGGGGCTTTTGATGGTTTCCTTTCCAAAATCTTAGATAATGAACAGGTCAGAAAGTTGGATTTCTGCTCATATTTTGAGATTACTTATTTCTTGCAGTTTCCAGGTGAACCATATCTTTCTTGGCAGCTTTCATTCTCCTCTCATGTCTGGCATATTTCAGTTAAAAGGCAGGGAGCTTCTGACCCCTGGATGGCACAGCCTCATCAGATTTTCCCTGAGGTTAAACAGAGAAGTAGCATATCTGCCAGTACAAACTTCCACATCTAAACAGAAAACAAAGTAACTAAATAAGCAGTGTTAGAAAAGACCTTCTGAGTTCCTTAAACTTTGGTGACCAGACTCAATGGTGATCCATAAGGTAGTCCTGCCTGCTTTGAAGTATTAAATAGAGCAGCTACACACAGTGACATGAGCAAGAGCCAGGCTGGAGACACGGCCAATTATGTGGAAAGAACCGCCGTAAATGGTCACTAATAATTCAGCCTGAGACTTTCAGTGACTTCACAGAATTAGACATGCAGCATATTTCACAGCATATGTACTGTAGTAGCACCCAGAACAATCTTTACAACCTCCCTAAAGACCTCCTGTGCTGATGGAAATAGGTCGATTGTGAACAAAAGCTTATTCAGAGCAAAGCAAACAAACAAACAAACAAAAAAAAATAAAAAAAGGAGTGAGTAGACCTTTTGCATGGTGCTAAAAATAAATCCAGAGAAAGACTAACACTTATTTTGGAGGAGGAACTAAAGCATCAGTAATATAATGTTAATCACTGTCAGGATTAAAATAACACTGTCATCATAAATATATTTGAAGACTGTAGAAACAAGCACAAAACCTCCTGTCATGGAACAACAGGAACTAATATTCTATGACAGATTTCTGTGGGTTTTTTTTGGGGTTTTTGTATGGAGAGAGAGGATGCTATCCTCCTATTCTACAGGGTAGGTAATGTTCCTCTTTAGTCAGAGGGTATTTGACAGTCTTACTAGGAGCTCTGGAAATTTTAACCACCTCCATAAGATTTCCTCATTGTTCATTATCCTATTGTGCTCTTTCCCAAGACAGAGTACAGATTCAGCAATTGTTTCATGCATCATATTAACCACAGGAGAGAATTCCAAAATATTTGATTCCGGATAACTTTCCAGTAAATTACTTTATAATGGATAATTCCACATGACTCCTGGCTTTCTAGCACCAGCTTTCCCCATTAAACCAAATGGAATTTTGTTACCAGGTGAGCTATCGGAACTCATGGTTCATTTTTCTCTATGAAGGAGTCCAAAAATAGCTTGAATTATAAAAACTTATTGTAGACAACATTTACATTTTTTTTTAATGTTAACAAAAATCCAACAGTTAGGACTTGGAAGTAATATTTTTAAGCTTTTACTAGATTAATGGATCTTTCAGCTAAACTGCCTAAAATTTCTACAGTAACAAATAAGGAAACTGAGTGACTATTGGATATTCTTTTACAATCTGTGAGACTTGCTATCCAGATGAAAAGACTGAAGTAAAGACAACTAACACAGTAGAAAATAAGTTATGAACATATTTTTTTACAGTAACATTATGTTCTTCTACTAGAGCTCTTCATCAGTCTTGATGTTTTTTTTCTTATGAATTTAATTAAAATCTTGGAGTGAGAAAACACTCAAACTTGCAGACTGGTATGTATTAAAAGCAATTTATCTCTGGAATGAGCCATACTTTTTTGAAGGCTCTCTTTTCAACCCCAAAGTTTATGAAATATTTTGAAATTTAAATTAGAAGGTGTGTGGCTTTAAATTAGAAGGTCAAGGCTGCTGCGGATGGAGTTCTACCTAACTCTTCAATGTGTCCACTTTCTGCTTCATTTTCCCTTCTCCATCCAAATTTCACACATACTTCCAATGGCAATGGAAGAAGGATCCCAGTAATGGTATGGAGATTAAAATACTCAGAAAATTTTACCCTTTGCTGGTGCTGCAAAGGCTTCCCCTAAAGTTTCACACTGTCCTTGTTTCAAAATGGCTGCAAGCGGGTGGACGTCACCACAGCTGCTGAGCATCATCTACATGACGGCAGTAACACCAAAGCAAGGTTATTTTCCGAAGAGATCAGAGGAGTCACCTAAAGAAGTGAATCTTAAATGTTATAAAAATGTCTCTGAAGCATAAGGATATAATCTTACAAAAGTGATGATAAATGTATTTCTATAATTTAAAAATATAAAATGATGTAATATAAGCATTACATGAAGTAAAAGTGCATGACAAAGAATTTACCACTTGACCAACACAAAGTTTTCAAACACCAGCTTCGCAGCATCAGTATTTGGTCAGGGATCAAACACACGAGCAGGTATTTGGTTGCCTGAAATTAATGTGGGAAAGGAAGGAAAACCAGCTGTGTGGTACAGCCAGGATGCAGTGTTCTAACTCTAAGGGATGTGATAAATTGACACAAATAAGGTGGACAAGGTGAGCAAAGGGTGGGATGGAGAAAACAGAGAGGCAAGGAGTCTCCTAGGAAAGAGTTGCCTGTTGCCTGAGGGTTGGTAACTCTGGGAAGTCACTCCTGTGATTCAAAAGCAGAGGATCAAAAGACAAAAATGTGACTGCTGGAAGTGGGCTATAACCTCAGGGTTTGCAGTGTTCGGGGACTTCCCATAGTAAAGTCCTCTTCGGTGTGGGATGTGCGATTCACACCGCACACTGCAGGGCTAGATCCCCTTTATTCATTTTTGGGATCAGTGGGCAGACTGACAAGCCAGAGATACCTTTGGAGGGACATTTTACTATTCCTTTTCATTTTGACAGGGTGAAGATATAAAGGGGCAAGGATCATAACAGAGAAACAGATGAAAATAGCAGAGAGGGAACACCTGAAGGAGTAAGGTATTTCTAACTAGATTCCTCCCTTTGGCATCTTGCACACAAAGGTAGAATATATGTGGCAAAGTTTTCAACATCCTCTGCCAGAAAATAATATAGGTGATTTCCCTCAGCTGAAGAACGGTTTCCCTTCCACCCAATCCCTTGGCAGATTGCACAAAACTTCTAGCCCAGACAGCACAGATGCAAAACTGTGCAAGCAAATACTCCACTGAGGCAAAATTCAAGGTAAAGCCATGTCACTTCCACACACTTCGAAGAAGAAATGAGGAATAAGCTATCCTCCCCACTCCCATCTGCATGTACGTTTCATGAAAACAGAGAAAAGCTGCTTTTCCCTACTCAGAGGGAATCTTGGATAAATGATCTGACACTGCTGAGTGGTGCGATATTGGTCCCACGTTAGGAAAGATGTGAAACAGTAACATGAAATTATTTAACAAGTATCTGAAAAACAGCAAAAATGTCTGGGAAAAAAAAAGCCTAATACAAAAGCAAACTAAATCTTAGTGTATTGATATCGCTTAGAAAGAAGGTATTTCCAGACAGACAAAGGCACAGTTTTATCACCTTAAAATCTCTAGATCTAATCAATGTAAGTGTCTTCTGGCTTTACTTGTTTATCATTTTGCTGAGAAAAGAGGGAGGAAGAGGAGATGGTTTGTGCAGTTATGAAGGAAAATTTGGGAGGCCACAACGGTAATGGGAAGTACCAGGTGAGGAAATTGTTGAAAAACAGGCAGGGGAACCTAGGGATGTCATCTACCACATTTCCTATATTCCTGGAAGAAGTTTACTGTAACATTTCCCACTGTTTCACTTTCACGATGTCCTAAGATATTTCATTCTGAAAACAATCTCTGGAAATCTCTAGTCCAGCCTCCTGCCCAAACTAGCCTAGGCCTAGCCACAGTGTCAGACCATGAATTCCCAACAAGTTACGGCACAAACAGAGCTCTGTGTGTGAAGCAGACACCTCTCTAGGGAAGGTGAAGGCCAAGTTTTTTTACTTACCTTCTATATGTTTGCTTAATGAACAAACAATCCCAAAAGCATATGAGGATATCTTCAAAGTGAAAATGTGCTTTTCCTGTTTACTGACATTCTTTTGAAGATATCTTTTGAAGATATCTTTTCCTAAACAGTTGCAGTAATATTTCACCTACTTGATCATTTACCTTAAGAAGACATGTGGTAGGTGGTTTGCATAAGGTCTTTTGATTTAGATTGATATGAGAAGTCTACAAACACATATTCAGGGGAAAGGGGAAAGAAAAGAATAATGTTGCAGAAGAAGAGCACGAGACAGGAATTGTGACCTATTTAACAGTTGCCAGAGTCTTTAGTGAAATAATAGTTTGAATTGCATATTTGAAAAGGGATTGTTATTTTACTGGAAACTTTTATTGAAAAGATTATGTGCTCTCAAAGTCAATTTTCATTAATTCTTTCTGCATTTCCACTGCAATTTTCTGCACAGTCTTTTTTCTCTCAGAAGACAAACCTTTCATTACCAAAACTGGCATCATCAGCTTCAGAGATTTCTGTTCTGTGCTCTCTTTAAGGAGGAATTTAACTACTCAATGTTAAAAAAAATGCTGCCTGTACTCCATTTGCCACCAAAATCACACCTAGCAGAACTGGCCCTCTTGCTTAAAGGTCAGTTTAGCTATATTTTCTGATAGCTATAAAAAGGTGTTCAATGAGCAAGGCTCCAGATAAAGAAGAACCTACCAAAGAACTGCAACAAATGTCTTTTTTCCTTTTCCCATTTTGGCATTTGTGCATACTGTCTTTGGCACTGGTCCTCCAGATGTGCAGCCTGCAGATCAAAGTAAGGGTGAGATTTCAGCAAACGTAAGGCTAAACACAACAGGGAGAAAACAAGGTAACAAAAGAAATGAAAACACCAACACAGGACTTCATATTAATTTTATGCCTCCAAAATCTCTGAGGACCCTAAATATTCCCAAATACTATAGTTTCTGAGTTGTGTAAAAGCCCTTGGTATTCTACATCCATTGCAATTGCCATAGCTAGAATAATTTTTTGCAGATACATTTACTCTGTGACTGTGCAGACATATCCAGATAAGACCAGGATTAATTTAGTGTCCTGAAACAAATTACCCTGTGAGAACAACATGGTGCATGATACCACAAAAGCCTTGTATACTGCTGAACCAACACATGACCTATAACTCTGTAAGGTCTCAAAGTAAGAGGATTCAAAGTAATGGAAAAAGTGCTTTTTGATTCCTCCCCTCTGCTGAAGACATATTGCAAGGGAAAAAAATCAAATGTATGAGGTCAAAAAAAGAGCACATATCACTGATGATGCCACTATTAATTCTTAGTTCCGTGAAGCAGCAATTCAGCTACCAGACATCTAGTATGGTCCATTTCAGCATCGGTTGCTGTCACTGAAGTACTGCGCTGTCTTTTAACTTCCCCACAACCTTCTGTGGCTATATCATGGTTTAACCCCCAGCCAGCAGCCAAGCCCCATGTAGCTGCTCTCTCACTCCCCCACCAGTGGGACTGGGGAGAGAATCAGAAGGATAAAGGCCAGAAAACCCAATAATAGGGAAAGCAAAAGCTGCGCATGCAAGCAAAGCAAAACAAGGAATTAGTTGACTGCTCCCTGTGGTCAGGCAGGTGCTCAGACATCTCCAGGAGAGCAGGGCCCCTTCACAAGTAATGCTGACTTGGAAAGACAAGCACTATCACTCTGAACATCCCCCTTTCCTTCTTCTTCCTCCAGCTTATGTACTGAGTGTGATGTCATATGGTCCAGAATATCCCTTTGGTCAGTTTGGATGACCTGCCCAGGCTGTGTCTCTTCCCAGTCTCTCATGCACCCTCTGCCACCTCACCAATGTGATGGTATGAAAAGCAGTAAAGGCCTTGCCTCTGTGTATGCAGTGTTCATCAATAACAAAAACATTCCTATTATCATCATTGTGTTTATCCAAAATCCAAAACATTACCCCATATTATATATACACCATTACGAAAATTAACTCTACCCCAGCCAAAACCAGCACAAGGTCTAAGAATTGCTTCCTTAACTTTTCCAGAGATGTGCATCTTCAAAACATCATAAAATGAAAGTGATGGCTTTATGGTGTTTTCAGCCTTGGTTTCAGTTCAGTAACTGTCACAAAAATACTCCCTAAAAGTGATTGTCTGTGACAGCTTCCATATTTGTTCTATTTCAATGTTCTTTCATATTTAATTTGCTCCATTTAAAGGCTAGAAGATGCTTTTTCCTGCTGTCAGAGAGCAAGCTCAGCCAGGGACCTGAAAATCAAGCTGAGATCTTTTTACTTCTTAAATTGTCTGTAGCTACAAAATTGGCAGCTTGAACTTAACTGACAATTCGGTTATGATGAGTAAGGCAGGGTGACACCCAGCTCATTAGTTTGTTCTTCTGGTGATATTTTTGCACTAACAAATTGAAGAGACTGGAAGCTATGAAAATGCAGCTTTTCTTCTGTTAATTCTAAACCAGTGACTTCCACTGACAGTTATCTACTTCTTGTTGATGAGTTTATACCAACTGGAGTTTTTAATCTGAGTGTTTAGAGGTTAGCAAACCACTGCAGAAGTGCTAATTACATTGATATATAGAATCAGGTTTCTATTGTGCTTTCAGTGATTTAGTATCTCAGTGGATTTTTGAAGTTCCATGTCTTCTACTTATTCATACCTCACATCCCTGTTGCTGTACTGTGCATGCTGGATGCTTCATCTCCTTCTGAAGATGCCCAGAATGGACATTGTGACCTCCTTGTAACCAGCACAAAAGGAGATGTAATTGCCATCAATTCTGATCAACAGAATTTTTTTGACATCAAGTTGCATATATGGTACAGAATCACAGAATCATAGAATGTGCTGAGTTGGAAGGGACCCATAAGATCATTGAGTCCAACCTCAGCCCTGCGCAGGACCACTCACAAGAGTCACACCATGTGCCCAAGAGTATTGTCCAAATGATTCTTGAACTCTGTCAGCCTTGGTGTTGTGACCACTTCCCTGGGGAGTCTGTTCCAGCACCCAACCACCCTCTGAGTAAAAAACCTTTTTCTAATAACTAATCTAGACCTCCCCTGACACAACCTCAGGCCATTCCCTCAGGTCCTGTGAAGACAGAGAAGAGAGCAGTGCCTACAATTATACTTCGGCCATTTCATACATGGTTATGAAATTATTTATTGTTGGGAGCTTGAGGTCTGTTTAAAAATGGAGGAATTGGTAAAATGTGTGTGCTTCATCAGTTATATTACTAGTTCTGGAAAGTATTTTATGATGTGCTAGATGTGGAGCTACAGTAGATTAATTCAGGGAGAACATGCGGGTTGGTCCTTCCTTATGGAGAGACCATCTTGTGTTCCAGAAGCTTAAAAGCATAAGGAAGGAAGCCTAACAAACAATGAACCCAGGACAGAACCTATGAAAGAGTATACTTATGGTTTTTGATCCAAAGTAGTACTGATGTACCAAAAATTCACCCCTAGAAGAGTCTGGACACCCTGAGTATTCACTGGACACTCAGTGGTCTGAGTAAAGGGTTGGTTTAGGTACATCATTGAATGTGTAGCATGTTTTCTGTCCAAACAGGGGATTTAAACATTGTCAATAATTCATGGAAGGAAAATTTTTCTGCTTTGTATTTTTCTGTGTAATTCCCCTCAGCACATCTTGTTGTGAAGTTTATTTTCATGATTCTGATTAAGCACAAAAATTGATAGGATGAATATAAATCTTAATACTAGCTTACACTAGAAGAGGGCAGAACAGAATATTTATTTATACCATAATTTTGTTCTAATTTTGTTTTCCCCTATTACAAACTCTCAGGCTCTGTTGCATAAACAAATGTAAGTCTTTTGTGCTGTTATGAAATACCTGGTTCACTCATTTGAAATTTTGCACATTAATTTTCTTTTTCAATTTAGCCTTACCTTTTTATCTGTTTGCTGAGTAGAAAAAAGGATAGAAATATAATTAACAATTTACTATAGAGTTGTATAAGGACTGTTTATGCAGTCTTTTATGCAATGATACAAACACTTTCAATAAAACGAAGGAAAACACATATCCTGATAGAGAAAGTTGAGGTGTGAGAATCACAATGTGCCAACAGATAGTTCCAGATGCTTTCATTGTAAAATAATCACATACCTCTAAATATGATTTTTCTATCTCCCTGTGCTAGGCCTGATTAAAATTAATTTCTTAGAAGTATTAAAAAAGGGTATCCTTGGCTTAGTGTAGCACTCTCCAGTATATTCACAACATTCATCCTCTAATATACAAAATTCATAAATACAGACAATGTCTCTGTTTAAAAAAGTTTTCAGGAAACATGAATCACTTTTTCATGATTATAACACATAATCACTTTTTTGTGATTATAATTTTTATGAAAGGTCCTTTCATGAAGGTCCAGCACACTTCAGGCCTGTAAATTACTAATGTCCCTTGTATCTCATTAGTTGTATATTATGGAAATATAGCTAAGCTGCTACCTCTAGTTTCATTAAAATAGAAAATGGTTAAAATAGGGGGAGGAACTTTATTGTGTCTTTGCAATTAAATTGTTTCTGTTAGAGTGGTAGAAGCTTACAGTTTTACCATTTCTTTGACTGTAATTTAAAAGATCCATATGACATACAGAATGATGAATAATTCATGCTTCATTTATTAGCCTGGTAACCCTATTGCTGGCCTCATAAAAATGAGTATAATAATTTTTTCTTTATCATGAAGCACTGGAGAACTTTGTGCATGTGCATGCATGTGCACATGTACTTTTTTTTGCTCATGTATATCAGTGTATGTTTGTTTAGCATACTTTGGATAAAAATGAAGTCTATCCAATCATTTCTAGTGATCAGTATATGCACATGACACATTGTGGATAGAAGACCACAAGCATACATCAGCAAAGAGGACCAAAATGCTAAAGCTCATCAGCATGAGACAAGTTTTCTCAGGGATTGCCATTTTCACACAGGCACTTGAGAGCATCTCAACCCCAGACCATCCTACTCTAAGCACAAAAGCCACCTAGTTATCCTTGATCACTCTAGCATAATTATGGGAACAAATCCAACAAATGCCTTCCTGAAAAAGAGCAGATGAAAGAGAAATGGTTATTTTTTGGTTATTCCCTAGGTTTTATGCACCAAAATTGTGATAATAAGGCAAAAGAATTGTTAGCGAAGGGAATTTTTCTGGAAGTTATTGCAAACTTGAAAAAATAGATCTATTCTGAAACACAAACTGGTTTCCTCTTACAGACAGAGCTGATGACCTCGTCAGTAGCTATCCAATATTTTTCTGTAAAAAATGGCACTCTGACAAAAGTAAAGCCTCTTGCTGAAATAATTAAATAGCAACACCTTTCTGTTTTGCAAGAAAAATGGAAAAAACTAAATATAATTGAACAGGATGTTTTGAACTTTTCTGTTTCACATGACCTTATTAATTGGAACAGAATCAGAAGACAATGATTCAATATTTTTTTAAATTAAACATTTTTGGTTTTATTTTACTAACTGAAGTGGGTTTTTTCCCTACTATTTAATTGCACAGGAAATTTCTCAATCCCTGACTTAGTAGCTATTTGTACCCTTTTCAAGTAGATTACAAGTATTGAACCCATGCCATGAATCAGACTTTATTTTGCTCCATAGATGTATATCTAGAGTTAAAATTCCTAATGTGGTACGCCCTACTGTCTACAGAGAGGTAGTCAAATACAGATCCTGAGATAATAGGCTTATGTTGAACAACCTAAGGCATTGAAAACTCTTCTCAGAATAGCATGTAGGGCAGGCAGAAAGAGAATGACCCAAACCAGTTATCCAGGTGTGTTAAATAGAACAAGACTTTTCACACCTCCTTGAGTCAGCACATCTTGAGCAGCACACCAAGCATACACCTGGCAGCCTGGGGAAGAGTTGCTCTTGAATTTCTTCTTATAAGTAAATGTGCTTATGATGCTGCTTCATTATTACAGCCATTAAAACATGGCTACAAGAAAAATCTTTATTGAAAGTAGTGAAAAATAACTCTCAAGGAAGGCATTTAGCTAATTATTCTTTCAAAGCGTATGTCAAAACTTGCACGCTAAAAAATGGATTTATCTTACAGGAAAAATTGGCTAGCCACCCTTCACCTACAAATGCAGTAATCGCAACAATTACTGAGCAACAAAGAGATTGCTTTCTTATGTCAGGAAATATGCCCCCACTGATACCATTTCTCAAGTACTGAAGCTACTGTGACATCTGTATTTCATCCCATAACATATGCATTGCATACAACTGTTGTTTCATTTGTTATATTCTCTATAATTGACTTAAAAAAACCAGTATCAAAGTCTATCTAAGTTAAAAGTTCTAAAGCTGAAGACAGACCACTCCGTGTTAGTACACTCATGTGTACTAACATGATTTTTCAGTAAAGAGGCTGTAGTCCCCACAGGTCTCCTGTAGAAGACGTGCTCTGATTAAAGAACTGAGGTCACATGTACTCCATCCTAAAAAACCCTGGACAAATAGTTCTGATTTTGTATACCTACCCATAGATCCTGCTCCATGTGACTGAAGAAGTTCCAAATATTATGCCAAGTACATGCTTTAATCCAATTTTATGGGTACTTCTACTCCTTTGGATCACCTTCAAGACGTCCTCCCCCGAATGACGCAGTGCTCAACACCATTTCTTAAAAACTGTTCCTCTTCATCTCGGGTAGCCTGGAGCTTTATCTGGTTCTGTGTATTGCTGAAGTCTGTACAAAGAATCCTGAACAATAGCAAGTCGATGAGCTCAGGTAACTACAACAGCAGAAAGAAGCTGCTGGTTTTCAATTCACCCTCATTTTCAGCTGCAACATCAACAGCCCTTTACCCTTCCTCTAATACTTAGGATTTATGGTCAACCTCTTCAGGATCTCTGTCTTCAGACAAACTCTGATAGGTGGCTCACAAGACTCCACTACCAGTCTATGCTGGGGAACATGGACAAGGTCTTCACCACTGCCCTGTCATGAGTGATGTGCCTGTAATGTGTACTTTGGCTCAAAGGTATTTGCTTAGTTGTTGTTTGAATATATTTTTCTGTTTGAAGAAATTTAGTGTGTTTGAAGGGTCAGAAAATCTTTTGACACAGCACAGCTCAACTTAGTGCTACACATGCAAAATCAAGAGATCCTCCTGTGTCTGCATCATGGATGCTACAGCACAGTTTGAAGATAAGATTTTTAGGAATACTTGACAGGAAAAATTAAAGCAATTGGACAAAACTAGATAAAAGCTGCAGGTAGGACACTGGTTTTGTGTCAAAGGAAAATCCTATGTACCTAGTATCTACTTTTAATTGAAGCTTCTTTCACCTAGCTTCTAAGTTCCTCAAGAAGTTTTTATCTATCTGTATATTCCCACTGTGAAAGTACTGAGCATTAAAAACATCTTATATGTCTTTAACGCTACCAACAGGGAGCAGGAGGAGTGATGCCCACTCCCTGCTTTGCTGAGAACCGACTCTTTGGAAGCTTTTATTAGGAGATAATCTGTAGCCCGCTTCCATGGTGGATTTCAAGCCTAGATGGCAAATTTTTATTTCACCATCCTTTCTGGTAGTTATTGTATTTCTCATGCAGCTCAGTGGGACCTTGTGCGAAGGGCGTTGTATAAGTATAGGGATTGGATTGGCTGAGTAATTCTTTTTGACTTCATCACGCTGTTAATCCTGCATGCCTGTGGTGATAAACCCGGAAAATCCCAGATAATCCTATATAATATTCAGGCAGGGCTGGCAACAGCTATAAATACATATCAAACTGTCAAAAACCATTACCATTTAGACTACTCTGCAGTCCTTTCCAAATTACATTAGAATATCCAGGCTTGACTTCAACTCTTCCCCCCCACTCCCCCTTTCTTCACTCTTAATGACAGGGTGCAGCCTGTGTCTTAGCTTGCCAGCATAATAATTCATGTTTCCTGCACACCTACCTTTTTACTACAGCTCTGTGTTTACCCTGGTCCCCCTTCTGTGTGACTCACTGGCACAGTGAGTAGCTGTAGTTCTGTATATAAGCAAGTAATTTTTGGCAGTTTTCAAAACTAAGGTATCCCACTGCCAAAAGGCTTCTGTTTACCACACAGAACGGATGCTGTTACTACTGCAACTCCAAAACTGCATCTTAAATACATCCTTTCATAAAAATGCTGGTTTAGTGTTAAGGTCTAATTAGATATATAACAAAATAACAGAAGATTGGGGTTTTTTCCCTTTTTTAATTTTATCTTGGCTAATAGCCACAGACAAATAACAGTTTAGCATCTGCATTGTTCCACAGGAACCCTGGACTGAATAAAATTATAATTATCACAAAAATGCTAGTCATTCTGATAAGATGAAAAGCCCATAGTACCTCCAAACTGTCCACCTGTCCTTCTCCCTGCCATACGAGGGGGAAATACTCATCAATACAAGGAAGCACATATCTGACAACCACTGGGTAATTACACCAAGAAAAATTGGGCATATCTCTGCTTGGATCAGTGGAAAGACCTCCACAATAAGATGTGATTGTGTAGTACTTAGGCTCTGAAAAAGGATTACATACTTTTCTCAGAAATATCTAAGAAGTGCATGATGTCCATGTTTTCAGTGCCATTTTTTCACTCAGCTATACATACAGAGGTTCAGGCAGCTAATTACTCAGGCAGAGCAGAGAAAAACTGCAGCTGAAACACTGCACATCAGAATCTTTTGAAACAGATCAGCTTTTGGAACATAGCCCTGTCCTAAAAACTTTTAATCACGTTCTTTTAACTGAATGAAGTTCAGATTTTACTCACTCTATGAAGGGGAGTGTATGTCCTACCAGCTTTCTGTCTAGAAACTTTTTGCAAGACGAGAAATACAACTAGATATTTCCTGGTTCCTAACATTAAATATTTCTATAGCTCTTTACTTGCAAGAATCCCACTGTCCCTGCTGTACAATATTTCACGTCTTCATTCTTCCAGCACTGATCATATTTAATTGGTTGTATACCAAAACAGTCATACCCCTGAACAGACTGAAGTGAGCCCTAGCAGCAATCAAATTCCTGCTGGTGAAGGAGCTTCTAGGGGTGGATCCTCTTCACTTGCATGGAGAAGAGGCCACTCACAGTCAGGTTCTTTCCTTCCTTTCCCTCCACCAACTACATTCTCACTCTTCTTGTTCTTTCATTTACTCTGTAGAATATTTTACTTTAACATTGAAGGCAAATTAGCCAGAAACTACCAACCAACTCTTCTTTTCTTTTTCCTAAAAATGGGAATTTGACTTTGTAATGCACTAATATTTGCAGGTGTTTTATTGCAGCACACTGCAATGTCATGCAGTGGAGCCAATGGAGGCATAGTGAGATACCTAGGAAACTGAGAAAGATATCATGAGGTTCAGTCCAAATCTTCAGGTACTTCTACACAGCATGTGAAGATAGAGACTTATGCTAGTGCACTGATAATTACATCACTACTTCCCTGTTCCTCACCATTCTGAAATTATGTCTGCTCCTGTAGGCACCGAGGGAGCAGGAACATCCTGACTCCTTACAGGGAAAACACTGTACCTTGGAAACTGTGATCATTTACACCGGTACTATGCTGAAGTAAAAACCATTTCATTTTCATGATGACGTCTAATTTACTCCAAATGGTCCTTACCCAAATATGAAGGCAGAGAGATGCAAAATAGCGCATGACAGGGGAGAAACTAAAGCCAAGATCATGAGAAACATGGTAACACCTTAGTACTTAGGGGAGCAGTGCTGTCTATCTGACATAGTCAATGAAGCAAGGAATAAAACTATTTCAGAAGAGAAAAGAAAGGAAAAGAAAGGAAAAGAAGAGAAGAGAAGAGAAGAGAAGAGAAGAGAAGAGAAGAGAAGAGAAGAGAAGAGAAGAGAAGAGAAGAGAAGAGAAGAGAAGAGAAGAGAAGAGAAGAGAAGAGAAGAAAAGAAAAGAAAAGAAAAGAAAAGAAAAGAAAAGAAAAGAAAAGAAAAGAAAAGAAAAGAAAAGAAAAGAAAAGAAAAGAAAAAAAAGAAAAAAAAAAAAAGAAAAGGAAAGGTGGTTTCACATTCTGTAAGAGCAGAGAGCTAGGGGATGAATTTGTAGTTTCTTGTCCTGCACGGGATGTGAAATAAGCCTTTTTGATTTAGAATGTTCTTACTTCAGAGTAGCTGGACTCCTACTGGATGGTATTTATGAAGAGCCTGTATGAAGAGTGAAAATTACTTAAATGTGGATCAAATGGCAGGTCCCCAAGCTAGCAAGCTTCATATTCATTGGCATTTTTTTGAGTCAATGCAATAGCATGAGGAGAAAGGAGAAAAAGCTTTTTGAGAGGGCTTAAGGTTTTCCCTTGTTATATTTAATTTTCTGTACCTTTTTGCTCAGGTGTGTATTAAAGGAAAGGGTGTGGTTACATGTAAGGCATTATGCTGTGTTCATTTTCAATTCACATTTTAGACCTTCTCTTTGTCATGAAGATCACAGATGTGTATATTTGATTTTCAAGCCCTTGGAATACTATCAGTCATTTTAGGTTTAACTAAACAGAGAGAAAATACATAGATCTTTACAAAATGCAGATTTTTTTTTTATTATTTTTAGAGAATAGAGGTTTTCTGGCTTTGTTTTGCAGATACCAATGCAGTTTGGACTTTTAGTTCTTAAGCATCTGTGTTTTTTAGCTCAACTGTGCCTCCTCACACTCTGTAAACAAAAGAGAAGATATTATTCACTTCTCAAAGTTGAAGACACAGATACAGAGTTCGTCAGTGATTGCGCTATGCTCTCTCAAGAAGAAAATGATAGCTAGAGAATTACATTTTTTGTTACCAAGAACCTGCCAGCAGTCTGCTGCACTGCAGATTAAGTATTGCACATCTTTTTTGGCAGTTCAGAGTAATTCAGTTTCCAGTTCTGCCTTTCTACAGCGTCAGCAATTGCTCTTTGAATCAGAAAGATATACCATATCAGAGTATGCCCTCAGACTGCTTTCTTTCCTAAGGATCTATTTCTTCCTTCTATTAAGGGTCTTCTTAAATGAAAGCAAATAAAATTTTATAGGTTGTATACAATTCCTTATGGTTAAGGAAATTCTTAGCATGTTGTTTCCATTACTTATTTTAGCACTCATGTCCTACAATGGTACATTGTGAAATTCAATTGCTGTTTTGTCTTTCAGAAAACCTTAACCACCACACATGCAGACTGTGTTTAACTAATTCACACTACACAGTATGGATTAGGAACTGGAAATAACTCTTACTAACAGCGTGATATTGGCCTGTTGATGGATTTTGTGTGTTGCATACATGAGTGTATTTGACTGTAAAACCTAGAATCATGGAATCATAGAAAATACTGAGTTGGAAAGGACCCACAAGGATCATTGAATCCAACTCCAGGCTCTATGAAGGACACCCCAGGAATCACACCACATGTCTGAGAGCATTGTCCAAATGCTTCTTGAACTCAGATAAGAGTGGTGCTGCGACCACTTTCCTGGACAGCCTGTTCTATTGCATAATCATCCTCTGGGTGAAGAATTCCTTTCCTGATAATCTACCTAAATATCTCCTGACTCAGCTGCATGATGTTTCCTAAGCCCTGTCACTGGTCATGAACATAAAGAGAACGGTACTTACCCCTTCACTTCTGCTCGTGAGGATGCTGAAGACAGCAATGAGGTCTCCTCTCAGCCTCCTCTTCTCCAGGCTGAACAGACCAAGTGCCCTCAGCTGCTCCTCATACGGCTTCCCCTCAAGGCCCTTCACCATCTTCATTGCCCTCCTTTGGACACTCTCCAATAGCTTAATATCTTTCTTATATTGTGGCACCCAAAACTGCACACAATATTCAAGGTGAGGCCACCCCAGGTCAGAGCAGAGTGGGATGATCCCCTCCCTGGACTGGCTGGTAAAGCTTTACCTGATGCCCCCAGGACATGGTTGGTCCTCTTGGCTGCCAGGGCACTGTTGACTCAGATTCAGCTTGCCATTGACCAGAACCCCCAGGTCCCTTTCTGTAGCACTGCTCGCCAGCATTTCATTCTCTAGTCTGTGCACACAACAGGGTTGCTCCATCCCAGGTTCACAATCTGGCACTTGCCCTTGTTAAACTTCATATGTTGGTGATTGTCTATCTCTCTGATTTGTCAAGGTCTCTTGCAGGGCCTCTCTGCCCTCAAGGGAGTTCACAACTCCTCCCAATTTAATGTCAGTGGCAAATTTACTAAGTATTCCTTTAGACCTGTATTCAAGACCCATAAAATAAATCAACCATTTAAAAGAGAGACAGCCATGGTATTTTTCTGAATGACTGAAAATATGAGCAAAATCAAATTGTGTGAGCCAAGGTAAATTCTGGCGAAAGACCAGCTCACATAGAGACAAAGAAGTGCTGATTTTATTCAGTCTCAGTGAAAAGATGGTTGTTCAACTTAAGAAGGTTGACTGCCCAGTGAAAAAAAGAGTTGAAAAATATACACAGCAATCTGAAAGCACAACAAAGAATAAATCAGTGCAGTTCCTTGCTTTAACCAGTGGCAGTACTGCAAACATCCACTCTGTTAAACCCATGAAATGATACGTTTGAGTTAAGTAACTTTTTAGTGCAATTCATAACAGACATAGCTGTTATGTATTCCAACAGGAATACAAACACCTCTTCTCCCTGTGTGGTTGCAGTCTCCTGACTGATGTATTAAACAAGAAATTAAAAACTAAAGCACAATATCCCTTATTATGGGATGTTGGGATCTAGTTTTTAATTTCTTGTTTTTAATTTCTTGTTATTCTTCTTATGTGGATTCTGCATAATCCAAAAAAATTTGTCCATCCCATTTGCAGAATAGGGAGACCAAAGCTGCCCTCACGCCAAGTGTCATGTGTGTCTGGCAGGTCTGAGGCTAGCACACACTGTGAGTGGAAGGGGAAAGCCTCAGGCACAGTGTGCTCAGTGAGCAGTCCCCTTGGCAAGGTGACTGTGAGGTGGCCAGAGAAGGGGTTGTGTCCCCAGGAGCTGCAGAGCAGTGCTGTGCTGTCCTGCACACCCCCTCCTGAAGTCAGCCTCGCCTTCCTCCCAGAGACAGCAGCAGGGGGGCAGGGAGGATCCCTCAGGAACAGTGATTGACGATAAATTGTTTGCAGACACAATTTTGCATGCCTGGTGGTGCTACCGTGACATATGTTTACAACTTCCACTTGCAGAGAAGCAATAGCCAAGTCAATGGGCATCAGATTAATTTCTGCTATCTTCAGTGTACAAAGCAAGCCATAGCAGAAGCTGGTTCACCCTGATTACGAGGACTGTGGCTTTTTCCCTATAGTCTCAAGGGGACTGATATTAGCAACGAATTTCCCTTGACTTTAAGACTGACTGCATTGACTTTTCTCAGAGAAAGAGATACAAGCATATATAGAAAACATAAAGGATGTAGGTCTTCAGAATTTGTCCTACTCACAAAAAAACTTCAGTCCTCAAGCTTCCAGACAGCAGTGTAATTAACAGTATAAAGAAATACCTCATTTTTTACATAAGTTGCTCAGCTTCTCTCTGGTTTTGGTTTGCTTACATGTCTAAACAAGATTTATTAATTCATCCTTTGTCTGTGAATATTCCCAGTAACTTCTTTACCTCAGTAGCCAGTTTCAATCCCATTTAACACAGATATTGTAGGTCATTAAACCCCTACAGGTTTTGCAAAGATAGCTGCTACACTGAGAACTAAGAAGCTGTAAATTCCTCTTATTTAGGGGAAAGGCTAAAGCACGAACTAGCTTCTCCACACAGAATGAAACTAAAAATTTTTTAGACACTAAATCTGTCTGACAACAACATAAAAAACTAGAGTCATACAGGTACTTCTGGCAAAAGGAGAACTACTTCACAGGGTATGTTTTCCCCTTTCTCATGGGAGGAGATGACACAGTAAACTGCAGCAAAACCAGTACAGTTTTATCACAGCTCTTTAAACACCATTTGCTTTTCTTAACATCTGAAAAAAAACCCAAACAAAACCAAACAAAAAATTGACTGTTTATTTCTTAGTAGCTTTTTTCCATTAGAATTTTGGAGAGAGCTTCAAAATACAAATTGCAGTTAAATTAAAAGACAAAAACAAAATTAAAAAAACCCAAACAAACAAACTAAAAACCCAAACCAAACCCAAAACCAACCAACAAACCAACTAAACAAAAACAAACACAAACCCAGACATTATTCTTAAAAAATTATTTTTAGTTTGCCTCAGATAAGGATGGAGTAGTGGTGATCATCCTTATGATTTTTGCACTGATTAAATTCTTAGTTTAGAGAAAACCCTTTCTGAGTTTTGATTATCATCACCTCCTGGATTAGTATAGCCTCTGTCTCTCATTCCTACTTGCCAAATCTGACAAATCTTTGTGCTTGTAAAATTTCTCTCCATGATGCTTGCATACTGAAACTAAACTCAGTCATACTGCTCCCAAACTGTCTGCTTCTTCATCTGCCATATAAGAGAAACTTTGAATTACTCTCTTCTTAGTGCAAAGGTTTCCAGATATGTATCTCACTACTCTCAGTATCAGGGTACCTGATAAGGTACTTTTTATCTATTCACCATACTGATAAAGTGCCATAATGTAGAAAGCACAATATTCTTCTATTTGTTGCATCCTAGATAAAACTCCTTCTACTTCCCTTTTTTCCAGCATTCCCATCCACTGAATCACTTCTTTTTTTGTTTTTTTTTTTTTTTGAATATGCTTAGAGCTGCACTATTGTCACCGTAATAACATTAATCTAATCAGCTTTTAAATAAGCCAATTATTCTTTACACAGATTAGACCTAAATATTAATTAAGTTATGTAGCTTAGACATGTCTTTTTCTAAGAAACAGGGCAATGCACATGTTAATGCTTCTCAATATGTATTCATAGCTGATAGATGGTATTTTTTTCTACTGAATTTCATGAATCAATGTAATTTTTCTTCTCTATTCCCCTTATTTTTTTAATTTTACTTTTAAGTAAGAACATAACTCCATTGTCTTTCTTGACTGGGTACTCTGAGCACCTTGACATTTGACTGGAAACTCTAAGCAATGTCAACTCCAAGAAGTAATCCTTAAGCATTCGTGTTTCTCAAACAAATTGCTGTTGTGGAAACATTTTTAGCAGGGATATCAATGCAATCCTGTTGAAATAAGCAGTATTAAATCAACATGGTTAACACTTGGTTAATGACATAATTTTTAAGTAGTATACATTCAGTTAATGCAGCTGCATCAAATTTATAGAGTGGCATAGTACCAGCTTGACGGGAACTAGAAAGCCCGAAATATTTTTATGGTTTTTTTTAAAACCTTTTTTGGTCTGCTTATCATCATGGCTGGGCTTCGCAAATGAAGATTTGGGGAGGACTCTACCCACATTTGCTGTAAGCGCACTGGTGGCTAGAGGACAATGCGAGATAGACACGTCTGGTTGCAAAAGGCACAGCAGAAAGACTCCTTAGGTGGTATCGACAAGGCACGATTCTTTCTGCATTGTCTTTTCTCCTCGAGAGTGATCCTGTGTGCTTTCTCAAAGGAAGCAGTAGTGTTAAAGATAGTGTGTCTCCAGACCTCCCAATTAGAGGCCAGAGTAGACCAGGGATGAAGATCAATGTGGCCAAGTCTGAGATGTTATTTCAGGGAGTCCTTGTATCTGCTCTTCGGGGCTCCTCTCTTGCAGCAGCCAGTGGCAAGTTCACCATAAAGAAGGATCTTAGGGAGGTGGTGGTCCTTCATCCTTGAGACGTGCCCTGCCCAGCACAGCTGTGTTCTCAGCAACATGGCCTCAATACTTGTGACTGCTGCTTGTTCTAGAACAGATGTACTGGTCACATAATCTGACCAGTGGATGTTTAGGATTGTACGGAGACAGCGTTGATGAAAGCGTTCTAGGAGTTGCAGGTGGTGGCGGTAGATGACTCATGATTCAGATCCATATAAAAGAGTGGACAGCACCACAGCTCTTTATACTTTTCTTCAAGTGTTTATTTCGCCAAACTCTTTTATGGAGTTTTCCAAAAGCACTATATGCCTTTGCTAACCTGTTGTCTATCTCCCCATCAATCTTACCATCCGAGGAGATGAGGCTACCTAGGTAATTAAACTACTGGACTGATTTGAGCTCTGACTGGCCGATGGTGATGTGGGGATGAAGGAAGACTTCCTGAGGTGCAGGTTGATAGAGAACTTCTGTCTTCTTTAAGCTGACTTCTAGCCCAAAAAGCTCAGCAACCTCAGCAAAGCAGGATGTTAAACACTGCAGAGTTGCTTCTGTGTGGGTGACGAGGGCGTTGTGGTCAGCATAGAGCAGCTCCTGGACAAGATGATTTAAGGTCTTATTGTCTGCTTAAGGCTTCTGAAATTAAGGGTTTGACTCCACATGTAGTAGGTATTTATGCTGTTTTATTGATTAGTATGTAATCCTTTAATGGCATTTCTATTTAGCACACTTGAAGAGAGAAACCTAGATTCAGGAGATGATGCTGATCTATTACATAATTACATGAATGTGAATATCACATTCACATAATGAATGTGAGCCTCACATTCATGCCACCTTAAAAAAAAAAAAAAAGTAAAAAGAGAAAAGTTGGGCTCAGAGAATAAAGGCAAGTTAAAATTTGAAATTCCTTAGTAACTCAACTGGGTACACCAAAGCAGCACTCCTATGACTATAAGGTCATAGAAGAGCCATGTAAAAGAAAATATGAGGAAATTCAAATTAAGGAAAAAAAGGTACCAGTATAGAACAGTTTTGGTACTTTGGTGAGTGCACACCACATTTTTTCATATATCACTGACACTTTTCACATATGTAGCTGTGACTGAGAGGACAGCGTTTTCACTAAAATATTCATCCCAGGGGGACTTTGGCAGCTGTAATGCATCAAAGTACTTTTGCTGGTACTTTAAGAGCTGCTGAAGGAGGAAAATGTCACTTTCAACACTTGGAAGGCTAGAGATGAGAAAATTTCTTCAAATGGTGCAAAAAAACCCTGGTTGGAATCTATATGTTTGAACAGGGCTAAAACTAATAATACTCAATGGATACTAACAGGACATTTTGGAAAGCGTGATAAAACATCTGTCATTTTGTGTGCTGTCATAACCCTGCAACAGATTATGGAAAAATAGAAAAAAAAGAATACTCTTGTTGTCTTTAGGTGCTGTGGAAATTAATGCTGTCACAATGCATTTGACTAAATGATTTTTTCCCCTCTTACCTTTGGTAGCAAAAAAAATATTCTTTTTTTCTTCCCTGTGTTAGCCCCTTGAGGTTAAACAGAAATATTTGTAAGCCTAAACTGCTGCAAGGTAGAGCTGTGCTGACTTCTTTCTCAGATTGTCTTACCAAAGAAGAAAGGTAATGCTAAAAAGTCCTGTTTCTGCTTGGTTGGAGGTTGGTACAGTTGTAGGCCTACTAACAGTTGTAGTAGAATCAATCAACAACATTGGTGGTTGTTGGCTTTTGTTAGGGGTGTTTCTTGGTATAGTTGGACATTCTGGTTACAGGCAGCTTAGTGAAAGATCTGCACGAAACAGTCTTTGTGCAGCCACACGTAGAGGCTGAGGGCCTCCATTTGGTTCTGGAGATACCAGGAATTTCAAACTAGGGAAGGTAGAAATTCTTTATTTTTTTTCTGTCTGAGACAAATCTCTACGACAGCTTGCACTGTTAACAACAGTGTAGATTCTGTAAGGAAGTAGCCCCTTTCACTGCACAATCATGGCAGCTGCTGTTTGGGTGATAATGCCGTCCATCAGGCTTTTTTCAGACCATGATCTTGGAATCAGAATCACAGAATGGCTTGGGTTAGAAGAGACCTTGAAGATCATCTAGTTCCAATCCAGCCTTCCAGTTAGACCAGGTTGCTCAAAGTCCTGTCTAACCTGGCCTTGAACACTTACAGGGATGGGGCATCCACAGCTCCTCTGGGTAACCTGTTCCAGCGTCTCATCACCCTCACAGTAAAGAATTTCTTACTAATATCCAATCTAAACCTGCTCTCTTTCAGTTTAAAGCCATTACCCTTTGTCCTGTCACTACAGGCCCTTGCCAAAAGTCTCTCTCCAGCTTTCCTGCAGGTTTTCTTTAGATACTGGAAGGCTTGCTATAAGGTCTCTCCAGAGTCTTCTTTCTCCAGGCTGAACAACCCTAACTCTTTCAGCCTCAGGAGAGGTGCTCAAGCCCTCTGATCCTCTTCATGGCCCTCCCCTGAACTCACTCCAAAACTTCTTATGCTGGAAGGTCCAGGGCTCCGTGCAATGCTCCAGGTGGGTTCTCACCAGAGCAGAGGGGTAGAATTACCTCCCTTGTCCTGCTGGCCACTCTGCTTTTAATGCAGCCCGGGGTACAGTTGGCTTTCTGGGCTGCAAGTGTACACTGCCAGCTCATGTCCAGCCTCAGGGCTGCTCTCTATCGATTCTCTGCCCAGCCTATGTCTGTGCTTGGGATTGCTCCCACCCAGGTGCAGCACTTTGCGCTAGGCATTTTTGAACTTCATGGTGTTTGCACAGGTTCACAACTCTCAGGCCTGTTAAGGTCTCTCTGGGTGACATCCCTTCCCTCCAGTGTGTCCACTGCACCACTTTGGTGTCATCCATCCACCATAAAATTAATAAACAGACCAACCTGAAGTATTTCTCTAAATTTATCACCAAAAGTTGCGTTCAATTCCAAACAAGATTATTACCCAATTCACTGTCCACTGTACAAGAGGAGGTGTGAAATGGACCCCAGGAAAAATCACAATCTAGTTTTACTTTAGGCATGTGGTTTGGGCTAAAACAATAAAGAAAGGGAAAATGAAGCCTGATATTCAAGCTCATAATACGAAAATGTGAGGCTTCATTTCTTCTGACAGATTATAATCTACTCTCCATAACAAGAAAATTAGGAAGAGTTCTGTGAATAAACACACAAAAACCCCAAACCCAGAGATGATTCTAGGACTCTAGCCCTCTCCTTCATAGGCTTACCTGCTGCTTCTCTTTCAAAAGTAGTTCTAATTTTCCATTTAAGAATATTTCATTCTTACCATTTCATTTTCTCTTTATTGCCTTCATCTCTTACCTACAATTTACCAATTCCACATGAAAAGCAATTTCACTCCAATAAATCACACCACCTAACTCTTATGCAGCAATTTTCTTCCGCAGATCCGCAACTGCTTTACAAAGGGAAGAAAGTTGCAGTACTGAGTTCGTGTGAATTACACAGGGAAGAAGTACAGTATATACTTTATGTAAGCAAGAAATAGAAGGAAGCGGTCATTTGTTCCATCTTCTTTCACACCAGGAATTACTTTCTATAGTACTGCTTTCATGTCATTTATCTGGAGGTGGTTTCAGTGTGTCAAGCAATAGAGAGTTTAAGGGGGTTTTTTTGGAACGTATTGTTCATGCAACCCATGTGGTAAACTTACTTTATCTGGCCTTCTGTTCACTCTGCCCTTTTGTCCTTTAAGAGTTCTAAATAACAGTTCTTCATTATTGATGCTTGCTCTTTTATCAATGTAAAGTAACATTTTCTCTCATTAAAGAAATACATGATTCGTGAAGTTCACACATGACCCAGCTGCACAACTTTTCCAGTGAATGTTTGCAAGTCCTGGTGAAGAGTCAAATCTAGTCATGAGCTGGCAAACATAGCTAGGGGTGTTTGCTCACCTCTGTTGGGTGTAGACTTGAAAAAGCATGTGTAGTTTTTGAATATTGGGTCTTTAATCTTTCCACAGAGGTCACTGGAAGACTCTCTCACTGTCACTGGTATTCTCTGTGGTTTTTTTAGATCAACAGTCCCTTTCAAAATGAGACAGAACACAGTTTCAGGGAAAGGTTGTGGTTCTAACAGCCACTCTGCAGCCAGAAAGAAGAGGAAAACACCTCACTGCACCGCAAAGTGACACTTCTCCCACAAGAAAGACTTTATGAATAGACACATTATTTCAAAAATCTGTCATGAATGTTAGATTACATGGAACAATTCCAGTTTTTGCTCCTCACATCCATGGAAGAGTTGCAAATCCTAATCACAAATTAGTTCGTTGCTCCAATCTCAAGTCTGCACCCACAAGGGCAGAACAGAGCTCTGGTCTGTTTCCCACTCACATCTTGTTCTGTCACCTACAAAGACCCAGTCTGGGAAGCAGAAGTGCTCTGCCCTTCCCTTCTAATTCTGCAGCTGTCTGCCTTCGACTCTCCTGTAATAGATTGCCAAATGTGTCACTTATCACCGACAGATTTAAGGGGTTACAGCATCTGTGGCACGTAAGTGAAGTGACTGGAGAACATGCTTTAACCGGCAAACAACAAAGACAAGTCTAAATGGCATCACAATTATTTTTCCTATTATATTAACAAATCCCTGCACATCAAACAATTCTGATAAAATCTGTACTTTTCTTATAGAAGACAAAGTTGTTAATTGTGACCAGATACGAGTTAAGGCCATTCTGCCTGGGAAACTTTTTAGAAACAGGAAAAGTTCCATGTATAGGTCTAAAAACAGCTTTCCCTGTCAGTTCAAAAGATTCAGAGGTTTGATTTGGTTCAGACACAAAAAAAAAGGATTTTATTAATTGTGTTTATTGGAGTTCATTGTGTTTAAGTGAATCAGTGACCAGAAGGACTCATAAAGATTAAAATTCCGACATTAAAAGAGTATTCTTACATTGTAGCAGAAGGACATCAGCAAACACAAACTAATTATTAGCCTGACATTAAATTTAAATAGGGAAAATTCCACATGATTGAAATTTATTTAATGAAGAGGAAGGAGGAAGAACCTACATGGAGATCAGCTTTGTCACAAAGTACAATCATGTTATTTCTGTGTCTCTCAGGGGTGCCTAGAATGTTCACAGCAGACATGCAGGCTTTTCCTTCACTCATTTAATCAGAGAGCTGCTCAGTCTTATTCCCTGAGTCCAAGATAGTCCAAGACACATCTCTGATGGGAGACCAGATCAAGGTACTAAAATCTAAGTAGGGTTGTCTGCTGATTCTACATGCTTCATGGCTATACCTAGTCAAATAAATCAGGTGGAATTTCTGTCAACTGAATATAAATTTTAGTTGCTTTCATTGCTTAGACAACATAAAAATCTTTCTGGTGGAAATTTGTCCGCCAAAAAACTTCTGCAGAACACTAGCCTCAGAGGAAGATTCTAATTTTTTTGCATTATCACTTAAGAGTCAAGGACTATATAGTTTCTTCCTCAACTCCTATTTTGGTCACTAGATAGGAAACCAGAACAATTTTCTTGCACTGCAGCTTTGATTTCCTTTGTTTGTTTGTTTTGGTTTTTTGTTTTGGTGGTGGCTTTGGGGTTCTTGGGAGGTTTTTTGTTTGTTTGGGTTTTTTTACTTTGTTTTAGGTTTTTTTGTGGGGTCTTTTTGTTTGTTTTCAGTTTTGTTTTTTTCCCTCATCAATTAGGACAATTTATGTAATCAGGACATGGAATTTTTTTTCATAAGAAATATTATTTACCCTTTGAACTCATCAAGTCTCTCTACAGGAAACACTTTTCTGCAGTAACTCAAGGCTATTATTATAATCTCCCATCATATTTTCTAAGAGATGAACACATAGTATCTGTTAATTGACAGAATTAGCTTTCAAGAAGTCGAAACAGTTTTTGTTGTACTACATCAAATGGTGCTTAATTCTCTTTCTGTTGTCTCAGGTTTGACCTTGGACTGAACTTTCTTTTTTCTGCGCCGTTTAACCATCAACTGTATTTCACTCCCCCATCTGTTCCAGTTTTTCCATACCAGAGACCATTAATCACATTAATCCTACACTCTACAGACTTTCCATGGGAGAACAATTGTATGGATTTGTTTCATCTGTAGATGCCTGACATGGATTGGAGTGGACTTACTGCTTCTGATTCAACTTTGCACCATTTATCTGTACCCACTGGCCAGCCCATAATAAATGGCTGTTGTCAGTAAAATAAGCCAGGCTCCTTAAGCTGCCCATGCTTTGAATATTAACCTAGTGGAGAAAGACATCTCTCCCTTCAGAGAAACACTGCTCTGGCTTTGATGAGGGCAGTAGGTCAGGTTGGTCAAACTCTGTCGTCTGTCGGTGGCCACCCGAAACCTCCCTCTGAGAACACAGGTTCTCTGCAGCATCTCTGCTGCTGTCACAAGCTTCAGCCCTTGATGTTGAGCAAACCTCAGCTCTTGTAAGTTGGTTTAGGTGTCATCATCAGTCCAATCCATAACAGGGAGAGAAAGGAATATGGTTAATCTTCTTCACCAAGATAAAATGAGACAGGCTGTTTGAGCAAACTGCGAGAAAATGGCTTTGCCCTGAAAAGAGGTTTGGGATTATTTTCTCCATTCAGCTTACTGAAGAACACTTAGTAAATATGGTAGGATTTTGCAGTACTGTGTATCTGAGTCAGTCTCCTGATGTGTCCGAATTTAGGCAAGTAACCACAGGGGATCTTATTTTGTGAGGAGGCAGATATCTTTGTTCTTGTTAACGTCACCTGTTACTGTGTTGTCAAAGAGACACTGTTATACAACAGTTTTGTACCTTTTTGTCATTTTTAGTGTAGAGAAAAACAACCTTCCTGTCCCTGGTGACCCTGTGTAAAAGTTACAGATGACTAACCTAACTTTGTGATCTGACTTTGGTGCAAGCTGGGATTAAGAAGTTTCACATCCAAACAAGGATTTAAGTGATTTCATTTTATGTATGTGTGTCTGAAACTTCTGTCTCTATTCTTCTTATATTTACATTGAGATCTGAAAGCTATCATATTAAACACAGTCAAATTCATCACAGGTAAACATAATTTTAAAAACTCACCACATAGCACCTCTATACACATCCGTTGTCCTAACATGTTGTTTTCTACCTTGGTCTACTACATTTTTCTCAGTATGAACAAGAAAAGAGGGAAAAATAAATATACATGGAAGTGCAACAAGCTTGATGCAGTTGCTTGAGGGATTGTTAGAGAAAAGCAGCAGTTTGTAAGGAGGGAAGATGATTTAAGGAGATTAAGACAATACATAAATAAAGGATGACACAGAGAAAGCTATGTTCTGCTCTTTTTCTGAAACACCAAGCATTCATGAGGAAAAGTAACTGCTGGAGGCTTGTTGGTAATGTCTCACCTGCCTCTGGCTAGGTGTTCTGCAAGCTGGTGTTTTGAGATTGTCGTAGTCCAAAGTATAACTAATCTTTCAACAGAGTAAAAAAGGGTCTGAGGGCTGAGGCAAAGCAAAAAGTTTAGTCCTTTCCAAGAAAAGGTAGTAGTGTCAGAGCAAAAGGAAAATGAAGCTATTTCCATTAGAAAGGTTTCCATATTACATCAGAAAGAGGCCCCTGAGTGTAGGAGAAGCTAAACAAGACAACACCAGCCACCTAGATGACAGAAGAAGAAAATATTAAAGCAAAAGCATTGTGGTCCTGAGCAAGCTAGAGCTAAGATTAGTGTGTGTGTGTGAAAAGAATTGCAAGGTCAAGCTGGAAAGCCACTTGAAGCACGGTTGTTCTCTGTGGCTGAAGGTGGCCACAGGAGTGTCTGTATGGTATGTGTGTAGATAAGTAACATCTGGCCTAGCTTGATAGCTCAGATCCATATATAAATGAAGTAATAAAGTTACAAGAGAGTTCTACCTGGACAAAGTCTGCCTCCTGTGAATTCATTCTCCACAAAGGGTGCCAAGTGAGGGATTTCACCACACCTGAGTTGTGTTATTTGTTCTGAAATTTAAAGAAAAGACAACAGTCTCGGATTCCTCTGACCATCAGTGCTAGGGAGCTGTAAGGAGTATGCACTGAACAGATTGCTAATTAAATATACATATCTGGGAGGAAAAGGGAGGTAAATGGTCACAGATTAGCTTTCCCTGCTCCCAGTACATCCTTAGATCTGACCAAACTTTGGGGTAGGGGTGGATTCCTGGATGGGAGATCAGTTAACAACGCCAGATCAAGGGACTTTCTATACACATTCCTTGGGCTACATGGAGAGGAGTGCACTCTGTGCACAGGCACAGTGACCTGCTGTCACTTCTGTCTCTCCCATCCCCAGCTTCCGGGGGCTTATCCTGTTGGCAGATTAAAACAAAATGGACATTAGTAAATGGCCTATCACAGACCGCAACTCTGTGCTCACTGGCTTTCTGTATTCATCTAATTCATAAAGAGCAATTTTCCATGCAAAAAACTTAGACATTCAAACCACCCCGTTCATATCACCATCAAAGGTTCACCTTCATCTCTTCCATAGAATCTTAAGTTGCTACAGCTCTCCTCATTTTAAATGGTAAACCCTCATGAACAGTATTATGTTGCTGTCATATGTGTGATTATTGCTAATAAGTCCCTTCTTCACTGCAGCTATGCTGACAAAATATTTCTATTCTGTATTTTCTTGAAAAAAATTGTATCATCCTAAGGTTTAAGAAACACTTTAAAATCAACCATATGAGTATTGACTAGGTAATAACAATAATCTACAGATGCCAAAACGTAATAATCTGAATGATTGGAGAACCTTAAACTAAGAGCATCAACGGGGAGGGGGGAGGGGGGGAATTACAGCTATTTCCAAGGCATTAAAGACCTGCACATTGGCTGGATTGTTTACACTTTAAAGTGTTTTAACCTTGACAGGATGGCAACTCAGTAGCAACAAGATTTTACTCTTTCAAACAGCAGCACATGAGAAATGCTCCTTTCCCACGACACACAAGAAAGAAGAGCTTCCCAGTGGGAAAGTTGAGGAAAAAAAAAGAGGTTAATTTTGCTTGTATTTATTTTGCCTGTATTTTGAGATTTGGAAGGAAGGAGATTTTTAAAGTGTAGAATGGTCTTCTGCTCCTGACATACGTGTACATCCTTACAGAAAGAAAGATAATCCCCTGGATGTCATTTGTCATAAATCAAGGTATATGAAATGTGCAGAATCAAACTAAAGTGGTTTTTATTTAGCAAGAGCCTGAAGCAATAAGACTCATTCCTATGGAGTTATGGAAGTTTTACACAACCAGCAGATTGGGTAAGTCAAAGTCCATCAATCAAACTGCTTAAGGCCCATATCATGAGTTTCCTAAAGCTTTGTCCCTGTGCTGGACTTTTCTAAACAAAAATTATTTTGGGGCATCTGCTCATCCCTTTGTAATTTCTGTTTGATTTCTGGGTGCAAATACTTTAACCCTGCACTACTGAGAAGGATGAGATTTCAGCAGTGTAAAGCTGCTGTCAGCACAGCTATGCTCTGTGTTCGTGCCTTGTGCAATTATCAGCGATGTGATGAAGCATCAGTAATTCCCTATTTCAGCTACCCATCCAAAGGCAATATTCAGCACACAGGCACATCCCCTTCAAGATTCCATCATGGGATATCTCCAGTTTTTAAAGGTACCACACACTAAGACAGATAAGTCACAGATGCTATTTTAATTTTCATTGTGGTAAAGTATGCACAACAACTGAAAAATGGCACTTTTCCAAACATACGTCCCTTTGAGATCTCATTCCTGCACCTACCTGCTACACTCAGTATGGTCTCTTGGCTAATAAATAGATAACCGAGTATTTCACATATATAATCATATAGTACTTTTCAAAGCTTAGTTATAACTCCTGAGAAATCCATAATGCAGCTATCACATGGGAATTAATTTCAAAACGGACTTTAACAAGTCTTTCCATAAAAAGATTAAGAGAACACACTTTATTTCAAAGGGATTTTTTACCATTCAGAACATTAACTTATTGCAGGTTCTTTGAACATATGGCATCTCTAGTCCAGTTAGTATCTTTTTGAATAAAAATTTACTTCAGGAAAGGGAGAGACCCCAACAAAGAAAACATGCATTGACACAGCTATGTAAAATACAGCAATTAATTACGGAGACAGAAAGCAGACCTTTCTAACAAAACAACGACAAGCCATATCAATCTTGGCTAAGAAGCAGGCGGTATTCAACAATACTGCCTTTGCAAAAGCCCATGATCCGTGCATCCTGCAGATGGCATTCTCTGATGACAATTGTGTGTTTAAACTGACCAAGGTGAGCACAGCTAAGGTGCAGAAGTAAGGCACATTTTCTCTCACGAGCATGGGCTGTGACACAGCAGGACAGAGGCTGGCAGATAAAACATGTATCTCTAATATGGGGAATGCAGGTCATTCTCAAGTCTTCCCTTTTGTGGCTTCACTCTCTTCCTTCTATACAATGTTGATTTTTTTTTTTTCTTCCCAGAACCATCCCGAAAAATTTTGCCTCTAGACCCCCCTGGCTGAGGGTGGTGGGATGGCCTCTGGCTACCAGGTCCTGCTCAATCCTTGGTGGCATCATAACCTGAACAAAGGCTGTACAAGTAAAATATGTATACTCATGTCTGTAAGGAAGTTCACAATATTTTCTACATGTGATCAAGACTTTGGAGAAACAAGTGTAAGTTCCAGGATAACAGTGGCCTTATGAGAGGAAACACATTTTTGTCCCCATTTGTTCAGAAGACAAAGATGTTTTCAGTTCCTCACCTGTGTTTGCTCCACGTCCTCCACAAGTTATGAACAGATTCTACTAGTTGACTTTTATTTCACCACTGAAAATTACTGAGCTCTTCTGGAATTTCAAAGACAGGGTCTCAGGTTACAAGGAATTTTATATATTAATAAAAACAAGCATACATGCAAAAAGGTCTCTTAGCTCTGTGGAATTTTGAACACTTTTAAACAATGAATAAAACTGAGACACTGGTGCTCTGACATGAATGGAGGTGTCACAAGGATATTATATCTCAGCATTATTTCCTCTCCCTAACCTTTTGATCCAGTACATAATTCTGTGTTTTCTGCTTAGGACCGAAGGATCTTTCTCTTTAAAAGAGATTATGAACTTGTTTTAATTATTCATCTCTCTTTGGAGGAAGTCCATGCAGCAGATAGAGTGTCTCGCAGATCTGAATTTTTGACCATGTTCTGTGGGCTACCTAACTTCTTGGAATAAACATAAGATGGGCCCTTTGCACCCAGGAAACTGGGACATTTGGAGACAATAACATCTCCAATGACTCATCAGCATGTTTGGAAAACACAAGTAAGATTTATGCGCACATTTTGTGATGTTATGAGCTGATTGCCTGCTTTTTCCTGAGGCTCCCTGAAGTTTTCTTTCCACTTGAACTGTGAGAACCAATTCAGGCACCAGTTTTACTCATTTAGGCAGTAATTATTTAGAAATTTTGCAGTATTTATGTTCATTTGATTAAATCTTACACAAACACCTGCTAGTACACACTGTTCAGGGTCACTCTGACATTGTATAAACTCTCAAATAGAATAACAAAGCCAAATCTACAGTTCCTAGTGGGAATAGTTCCACAGTTGACTCTAATGCTCTCTGCTGTGCAGAGCTGGCACAGAAATAAAACATGCCTTCTTGGACAAGCAATTTCAAAATGGTGTTTCATAATATATGGGAATATGTTTTCATCTCTCAGATGTTCACGGCTCTTCTCAGACAGGAAGACAAATTGTCTTTTCCCCAAGATGCAACACTTCTATCTTTGACTCAACTGACTAAGAGAGTCTTACATAAATTTTAATTTGAACAGATTATTCAAACTGCATATGTATACAAAATTTTATTAGAGTTATATGAAACAGGTTTGAGTTTTTAGGAGAGAGTTGTGTGGTTTGGGTTATTTTTGTTTTACAACAGTAAAGTAGGTATTCTCAAGGGTTTTTAAATAATTTTCTCTCTTGACTTGGACTAACTAATCATCTCCAAGGATGGATCCCCATTGCCTACTGCAGCATGGAGCCTTGTCAGCCAAGATATTTTCCACCCATGTGTCTGAGAAAATCCACCATATTTTGTGCTACCACACATCTGTCAAAGGCAACACTGACCCAGCTCGGGGTCCACATCATGCCTGAGCCAGATTGTGTTCATACCTCTTATGGTGGCTTGACCCTAACTAAGCAACTAAGCAACTAAGCAACTAAGCTTCTACCCAGCCACTCATTTACGCTTCCCTACCCTGCCCAGCAGGATGGGGGAAAGAATCAGATAGGAAAAATATTAAAAATATGTGGGTTGAGATCAATTCAGTTCAATAAGTGAAGGAAGAGAAAAAGATCAAACAAACAAGAGATGCAGGTGTAATCACTCACCAACTCCCACAAGCAGCCCAATGCCCAGCCTGCCCCTGAGCAACAGCTACATTGGAAAGATTTGCCTGCCTCCTCCGCCAGCTTTTTGTGCTAAGTATGATGTTACATGGCATGGAACATCTTTGGACAATTTGGGTCAACTGTCAGTCCGTGTGTGCTCCCAGCCTCCTGCCCACCCATAGTCTGAGGAGATGAGAGGGACAAACAGAGAAGGCGTTAGCACTGTGAAAGCACAGTTCAGCAATAGCCAAAGCATTGGTGTGTTATCAGCAAGGTTTTAGCCAAAAATCCGAACCAGAGTACCATACAAGACCCAGTGAAGGCAATTAACTTCACCCCAGCCAGATCTAGTACACTCCGTACAATGATAAAGAAACCACTTGGATGGAGGTATCTGAACCACTGAGCCCATCCAGGCAGATAAAGCAGCTGAAACACAGAAACCTCCATCTCAGCTAGGTCAGTTAGTCCTTGTCAGGTGCAACTCTACTGCAGAAATGCTACAGGACTGAAAGAAAATTGTCGATAAATACCTGCTACTGCAGGCAACAAAAGTACAACTTCATGAAAAATTAGGCTGTTCCTGGGACAAAAGCTACCTTCTTGTTGCATATTTAAGTAATATAAGTAGTCATACTTTTGTCTTTCAGCATGTGATTTCTTGATACTTGCTATCTAAACATGGTTCAAGGCTGTGAGAAAATCTTGAATCTGCATTACACTAGTAACTCCACTGTAAGTTTGTATTTTTTTTTTGGAAGGAGAACATGATCTCCATAAATTCACAAAACCACAAAGAAACATCTCAGCTAAGGACAACTAACAACTCTACATCTCTGGCCCCCTAGACATATCTAAAGCTATCCCCGTGTTGTTCTTACTTTTTTACATTCCCTGTTCTAAAGTAGTCTGCAATATCTGGTATTATGCAGCTGCTCTCATCAGCCCTGTTCTACTAGAATGATTTACCTGATATCAAGTCCTCAATGTTTTTGCAAAAATAAAGGCTTATTATTTCTTTCCTAGCTAATACAGTCACCAGGAAGAGATTATCCCTTTTCTTGGTTGTAGCCAGGTACGTATTTGCAGACTATTACCATGTTTTCCCCTCCTCTGCCCCATTTTCATTTCTGTGGGCGATGCAACACCAGTTAATTCAGTTTCTTTAGAAATCGTGCTTTGTAAACCTATAGTGACTCCTACCACTATTTTTGTCTCTTTCTTAAACATAATGCCTCAAAAATGATGAAAAAGTGATGTCCTGCAGAGTCAGACTGGTGGGTCTGTCTATCCTTCTATTCTGGCTTTAACAGTGAAAGTTGGAAGTGAGCACAGGGAGCACACAAGCCTGGCCACTTAGCCAATGCTAAGTAGAATAAACTGAGTTGGATTATTATTACAGTGTATAGCATTACTTACTTATCTCACTGTGAAGGTAAACCACCAACCAGCCAACTGAAAACATGAACTGAGATATGCCCAATAATTAACAGAATAGCTCACAAATTTATCTGAGGGAAAGTCAGAGGACTAGTAACTTAGAGACACAGAATTATCAGTAACAGCGTGAAGTTTTTTCCAGTTTCATCTGCACTAAGTCAAATCAGAAATGGATCTGAAATTTTCCCTAATGTAACTCGGCCCTTTTTCTTTCAATGTCAGAAGAAACAAGAAAGTTTAGAAAGAGTTGAATGAATAAATATATATTCAACTATAATTTTTTTAAAAATAAATGTATTCTGTTTAAATTTTGGATTTTAATTTTACTCATCTTCATTGAAACTAAATCACTGATAAAAAGATGGCCATCCAAAGACTGGCAGCCTCAGCAATAAAAAAGTATAGTTAAGACACATAAAATGAAGTTAAAAGAGAGTGACAAGTGAATTGATGGGAAAATGAGTTGATCATCACTCAGGTGATTATACAATAAATCAAAACATTAAAAATATCTACAATCCAAGGACAGAAACATTTAACTGTTCAAGCAGCATAGCTTTTTCAGAAAAATTGTTTGAAATTTTATTGTTTCAATTACAGATTTATGAAAATGAAATATTTGTTCTGGATGATAGACACTATATTTTAAAATATGTCTCATTATAAATTTACTTCAGTCACTAATATGCAACTTAAAAAACTATCTACTTGTCCATTTGTTTATAAAAATGCTTTTTCCTTCGCCAAAAGCAATTTTATTCCTCTGCAGAAGAGTGTATGTGATCCATATACACCTCTTAGTCAGAGTCACTCTTGCTGTTGAAACCTGATCATTCTTCACTCTTGGTCCTGAGTGAGCTTCCCCCATATCTGAATATCACTAAGGTAAGGCAGGGAACTCATGGTGCAGGCTGCTGGCAGTACAAATCAATATGTGAGGTGCAGCTTGTGGTTAACATGAAGACTAAGAAGAGAAGCAACTAAAAAGTAAAAGTGTATTGTAAATGTAGCATTAATCCTTAGATATGGTCTTCACGCTACACCTGGATTGGCGTGAATCTGGCTTATTCTTCATCTGTACAAGTATTTATCAGAACTAGAATATCTTTAGCATACAGGGTGGCTATGTACAAAAAACACAAGGCTGGAGACTCAAAAAAATTTTACATAGAAGTTTTTGCTTAGACTGACTTTGGAGAGAAAGACAATCCAGCTATAGGAGCAACAGGAGTGACTTACCCTCCTGGTCTTCCTTTCCAGCCCTCAGGATGCTATAAGGGTATCAGGACTTCTGCTGTAATTCCACATTTCTTCTGCCTAGACTAACATTCAAAGAGCCTATTTAGTACTGTGCACAAGAAAGCGCAGTTTAATCGCAGTTTACTATTACCCTAAGTTCTTCAGAGAGTTTATATAGATAAATTATTTTCATTAACTTTGTTTATTTTAATTACTATTTAAATTATAGCATTTTAAGTCATTTATTATTAAAATTGCCTCAAGATGATCAACAGAACAACTTCACTTCAAATTTTTACACTCCCTCACTCTTCTCAGAATGCTAAATGAATTTCAGAGGGGGAAGTGCCTGGGAAAAAGTAAGTAGAAATATTGAAATGTGGCCATAAAAAAACTACACAAACACCTCAAAGGATTTTTTTAATAATGATACAGTTTAGAAAGAAAGGTAACCCAGCAGTGCAGAAGGATCTTTCTGGCAGCACTTATTACAGTGGTGACACAGTTATTAAAATAACTAGCCACAATTTCCTTGGCAGCTTCACTACAGTAGGCACTTTGGGATTTTAGAGGGAGGGTAGAGAGAAGAGACTTGAGTCAGCAGGAGCCACCAGAGTATTGAAACCAGAATCTTCTGTTACGAATGGTATCATTAAACATTTTTCTAACAATACTTCTGGTGCTTTGCTTCCATCCCCTTCTGAAAACTATCCAAAACCTTCACATCCTTCTTTTATCTACCTGTTCTTTTCTTCTCTTCTTTTTCCCTTTACTGACCTATTTCTATGTGGGTTTTTTAACAATTTATTTCCCTGTAATATATTCTCTTTCCCATGTTCATTTTAGTTAATCCAATCACACCAAAATACCAGCCTAAAATATTACAAATATCAGAGACTATTCCATTTGACTCTCTCATCAAATTTCTTTTGTCTGGAAGAGTCCAGATTTCTCTTGACGTACATGAATGTGTGTGGGTTTTTTAGTTCAGATATAAACAATTAACCTAGCAACTTGAGTTTTCTTATCAACCCCTCTCTAATAATTGAAGAACATATTTTCAGCTTCTTCTGAATGGTTTTACATTTGAAATATGCAGAGAAGTAAGGTAACCAGTATCTTCCTGCTTCTGTTCTCAGCTGTAACAAGGACAGAAACTTTCTCCTTTTACACTTAACAGCTAATCCACAAAACCAATTTTTCACTCAGTCAGAGCTAGCAGAACTGTATAGGAAACTGTTTTTCTGCACGTTTGACGTAAAATTCAGGTTAGATTATCTCAGATACAGTTAAAAATATTAATATGCACTGTCTTGCATGTCATTGTCTTCACACAGGATGTTTCTGTCTTGCAATGTTTTCAGAAATCTCTGGCTGTTTCTCCCACTCCTCAGAAACTCTTTGTGATATAGACTATTATGTTCTTTATCAGAAGGGTACAAGCATGAAGTCTTCACTGGAGTTTTGATTCAGTACACAATACTGTGTCAGTGAATCCACAATTAAACTGTGTAATGAGTTTTCAAGTGTAGTTCAGAGGTGGGTGAGCTATAAAAGCGACCAAACAGGTGGTTTCCACAACAAACAATTTGAAAACTCAGTGCTGCCCATAAATCATGCCCTTGGATGAGGAATAGCTCCAAATTCTGAGCAGCTATAACTTTGTACACACGGCTGCAATATACTTTAACTGGTGATTTCCAAAGATCTCTGGATGGTAGAATTTCAACAGTAATTTCTGAGCAGGCAGCAATTGTGACACTTTAAAGAGACTTTGTTCTCATAAGTTGTTTTCAGCACATCTGATAGCAATCCTTTTAGAAATCTCAAGTTGTTTGTTCAAATTTTTGAAGGATCTCTGAAAAATATTAGCCAAAAAATTAAACACAAAGAAAGACAACCCCCTCTTCATTTACTTCCCAGACCAATGTTGGTAATGGTCCTGGGAACTTACCAGCTCTCATGACTTTACTGCAAGGGACACTATACTGTTGCAGGCACATCGACCATGAAACCAGAAATAAAGTACCTCTAGATACAGTGGATGCTACAGAAGATGTAGGAAAGCTGAGAAATGTATCTATCAATATTTGAGGGAGAGGAAAGGTACACTGTGGTAAATTTTTGTTGTTTTGCAAGATGCATGAAGATGCCAAGCTATTGTAGGATGCAGTCAAATTTCTGCAGGGAAAGTATATAAGGCTAATACTGACCATACTTCCACGTCTTATGACTCAAAAGGAAGACATATGTTGCTCAAATCTAATCATAATAGCAGCAAGAATGTTTTAAATGTTTAACTTATTTTTTTATATTACACAACTTCTTCTACAACTATATTAATCCAATATGACAGAAGCAGAAATATTTTTCTAAAATCAGACACTAAAAAATCTGCTAGAGGAAGCTATAAGGAAGATCCTCTACAAGACTTAATGTTGTCTTTGCTGCTCTTCACAGCAGTGGGATTGTTCCCCATCCAGCAAGACCAGCTAGTTAAGTAATATGAAAATTGTACTAAGTGCTCCAGGACACTTCAGACCATATTTTATTCACAGCAATTGTCAGACTGAGAGAGTTAATAGCAAATAGCATAGCCTTCAGAAAAGAATAATAATTGACAATTGTCATCCTCTGTGAAATGATTCAGAGTTTAAATATTCATTCTCTTCTGCAGCAGCCACTGATCAAAGTGACTCAACTTTCCTGTACTTATTAAGATTGTCCTTCCATACAGTTGATCCCAGACTGTGTTCATCATTCTGAACTTCATGACTGCTGTAGACAAAGTTTTCAATAATGTATTTTGACAAAACATGAAGAAAATAAATCCTCATGCACTTTGCTCAAGAAAGTGGAATTTATGTCTAGGACAACCTTAGGGAAACAGGAGACCTCAGTGAAGGCTACAGCTCTGATGATGACCTGAGCTGACTTGGCCTTCTTTCCTTTCTGGGTCATTTTGATGTGAAAGGCAGAGACAGCTCTGAAATCTGCTAAAGGACTACCCAGCAAGAGACTTTACATACCTAAATTCTTCACGCCTACTGTATGGCAGCCTGCTCTGCAAACAGACCTCACAGCAAGTGGAGACTGAAAAAGACTGAGTTCATTCATCTCCTTGTTAATGAAAATTTAAGAATCCCACCCTGACAGAGGAAGGTGTCACGGCCCATGGCAAGGAGTTTGAAACCAGATGACCTTGCGGTCCCTTCCAACCTAAACCATTCTATAAAGCTGGTTACCACCTCCACGATCGCCATGTTTAGCTGGTAGAGATTCTTAACCACTATCTTGGTAATCTTAGTGAAGTGGATTGGGAAAACTGGAGGTATTTGTGAACAAATATATCCCAAGCCAGTTAGAAATCTGTTGAAAGACTTTAAATGAAGAATTAAGCCTCCTTTTCACAATTTAAAGGTGTGATCTCAAGTGCAAAAGTATGAATTGCCAAATATGCCAAATTTGGAAAGTTTTGAAGTGTAAAAGAAAGGAAAAAAGTAAATATTCCCCAAGTCTCGTCAGTAGAATGCCTGGCAATTGTTTGCTCTAGCAGCTTTTTTAGTAGATAGTGGAATCTGAAATATACCTCTTTAAATATCCTCTTTAGCTGAGAACTAGCAGAGACCAACTTAACAGAGAAAGTCCGGGGGCAGCTAAAAACTGTCTTTACTTAAAGGAAGCTGGATTTGTTTTAATTGTTTCCTGTAACAGAATTTTTGCAAGAGGTCGGTGTAAATGCACAGCAAGAAAAGGAAAGCTGTTAGCTTAAGAGGTTTAAGAGAACTTTTTTTTTCTCTGCAGGTATGACAGCTATGGTTTAAGTGAGTTTTCTTCAAGAAAAAGTAACTCATATTTGTGAACAAAATAAATTTCTGACCTCACCTATTCTAGCTAAACAGGACTATGTGTTTTACACAGAAAGATGTTGCATGCCTGTAGTGTAGCTCTGGATCATATCCTCCTTCTCCGCATGAAAACTAACCTCAGGTTTGGTCCTATTCAGAGTGGAGAGTGAACTCCTCCTTTCAGCCTTTCCACCCCATGATGCCCCATGCATATACCTCATGATGAAACCGACTGTAATTTTCTAAACAGCATCCATCTGGAAACAAGGTCACTTGGCTATAAAGATTCATCAAGCAGTAATGCAGTCCCAGGAACATTCATGCAAATCAGTCACTAGAGTGAACCAATCAAGCTTGTGAATCAAGTAGAAACGTAACTACAGAGTTAATTAATCACTTTGCTTCTTGCAAATGCATGAGACACTTCTGGAGCTACCCACCTCCTATATTGCCAAGTCTACCTAGCTTTTTTCAATATTCCAGTGGAGTAAAGTGAAACATTGTTTAACAAAGAATTTAAACAGTTTGTTAGTTTGATGATAAGGATGAAGAGGTTATAACATTTACAACAGATTATACTCTTTGAAAGAAATACATTGCCTTGCTCATGGAAGACTCTGTTCACATGTACAGTTGCCAGAGAAATCAGAGTTCATTAGTCAAAATTATATTTATTAAAAAAAATTGAAATTTTTTATCATATTCCATGATGTGAAAAGCATTTCAGAAGAAAGAAATTGCTACCCAGACTGCAATGAGTAAAATGCAAATTTGGCATTTTCAACAGTACTGTCACATGCTCCCACTCTCCTTAAAGAAAACAAATTTACTTTCTCAACACATTAAAAAATAGATAAAAAATAGATAAAAAATTTAAATCTAACTTCCTGAATAAATACAACCCCTACCCTTGATTCCTTGATCTTCAGTTTCTCAGTGTTCTTTTAAGACAAGCACAGAGCGAGACTGACCAGTAAGAAAGGATTGACACATTGTTGGTATAAACCAAAATCCTGAATAGTTGCAAAACCACTGTGGAGGCATTTGTACATAACACAGATGACCAGACTTGAAAGTGTTACTGCTGCTTAAAGAGTATTCACCATGAATCCACAATATGCACTTCTATTCCATGATAGCAGAAAGGGTTTAAAATGTTACAATTGAGAAAGAATTATCAAATACAAGCCTGTTGGTACAAAACAGCTGGAAAAATGCTCTTCTGTTTCACATTACCAGAATGGACTGAACAAAAACTGCTTCCAGCTTTATGAATGTAACATCCTCTCATCAAAATACGTATTGAAAACTCCTAGAAAGAAACCATTCCTGAATTCATGTCAGCTGAAAAGCCTCAGAAAACTTAAAAACTCCTTAAAATGCAGCTGCTTCATCAGCTTTGAGTAAAGACACTTGTGTTAGTTCCAATCCCAGCCTATGCTTAAGAAAGAAAGGACAAAAGAAAGTGGAAAGTACTTGAAAGCTGGAGCAACTCTGGCTTTCATTCCTACTGCTATTGTTTGCATAGCATTTATTAACGTTGTGAGTTTCTTCACAATTTAATGCCGGCAACTAAGGTACGGCAGGTTCCCATTTAGTCCAGTTGTGACCATTGTCCATGTTTCCCTTAGTTCTGAATTAAGACATGCACATCTGGTACTCAGAGCACACCTGGTATGAAGTTTCCAACCAATCCCGGCCCAGGGTAGATACCAGTGCAAGGTCCTGGTTTACAGCTTGGGTCAATCATAAAGGTTTCTTTTTTTAGCAGCAAAAATATTTAGTAAAACACTGGCCGTGGTAGACCTAGAGAGAAGAATGATCCATTCAGGCTTTACTTCTGTCAGAGAGCAATGAAAATACATTCGGGGGTAAAATCAACCACAGAAAATCCACAAATTCTCCAGGAAATATTGGAAGAATCTTGATCTTAAAAGCAAAACCATCAAAACCCCATAAAGACTGGGAAGTGTGACTGCTTTGGGCCTTTCTCACTTCCCAGGTACTGTGGAGACAGGTGCATTATAAATGCAAAAGAATTATAGATTTCATCCTGACAGATTAGTTTGGTAGGATAAACACACAGAGTGATTTATTCATGTGCAACAAACAGACACTTTTCCTTTCAAACTAGAGGTTAAAAAAGGTATAGTAAATATCTTTTAATCCAAGCAAATTAACTTTTATTTCAGATACCAACAAACATCTGAGGATATTCGAAGACACCTTTTGGTAATATTGCTGGTTTCTACTTCAAGACAAGGAGGCAACAGAGATTTACTTTACACTCAACATAAACACTCAGCTTGATATAAACAAGAATGAAACAATTTTGGCTCTATTTTTATTTCAAAGATGAAGAACACTGCTAAGAAGTAAATAAACACCTTCTGTTTTCTATGAATGCTGATGGGCTACTCTTCTTCCTTAGCCAAATGAGTCAAGCCAATCTAATGCTTTGTTTAATTTGTTTTCTAGAAACTGAGAGGTAAAACTTGATGTCTGAGTAAATATGTACATTTTCCTTACAGATAATCCTTATTTTGTCTGATAGAGCACAGCTGAACTCACTCACTTCTCCTAAAAGTCTGATTATAAGAAATCTGTTTTATTGCAGAGCTGGAGCAAAGGAGGTTTTAAATCTGGAAAATAAAAGAAAGGTTTGTTTCTTTTTACATAGCATATTTTGTATCTCACTTTCTTGTGGCTATTCTGTTGTGACACAGCATCCTCTCTGAAGCATTATATGATGTGGTAAAGAATCCACTCAGTCTGAAAAAAAGAGGACTCCAAAGTAGGCTGTTGTTTTAAGGGAGATTAACTTCTACAGATAGGTCAGTAGGCACCACTCTGTTAGGGATTCAGACTTTGCTGAAGGTGTAGGTAGCTCATCTTCAGGGTAATCTTTAAGGCAACTGACTAGCAAGTTCTACCTCCAGGGTACAATTTTCGTGCCCAGAGTCTATGGTATGGACAGAAGAACAAAGGTACTTTAAAATAAAATTATTTCAGAATTGCTATTCCAGGTAATATTTTTTTTCCTAAATACTACTGTCCTAGTTAGAACAGCTGGGACCGATTCATCATTGGATGGGTGTAGCCCAAAACTGTGTATTCTATAACCCTCCATGCCATTTCCCAGAAACTGTTGTCAGTAGAGGCCTGCGAGGTGCCCCCCCCCCCCATGCTCCTGTCCTCATGCCCTTTTGTGGAAATTCCCTGACTGAGCACCCTCACACCCTTTTATGGAATTCCCCACTCTGGGGGAGGGGCTAAGCATTGCTGCCTGAGCTGGAGAATATATAAACCTGGAGTTTCAGAACCTTGCCTCTCTCTCCACTCGTGGGACCCAGAGGAGGACCGCAGCTCACCACCACTTCGGCTGGACTACAATCACCACTTTTAGCTGGACTGCAGCAGCTCTCCCACCAGCAGGTTTTTCCCCTCTCCCTTTGCTTTGGACTCAGGGGGGTCCCAGGGAGCACTGTTTTGTTTGTGCCCTGGGGTGCCAGGTTGTACATTTGGGTTTTGTGGGTTGATACCAATTGCTTGTCTGTGTAGTTGTGCTTATTGTATTATTTTATTAAATTGTTATTCTGACTTACAATCTCTCTTTTGAGTTGAGTTCATTTCCCCTGCTGGTTAACTTTTAAACCAGCACAACTACCATGTAAAACATTGAGAACACTTTGAGTGATCGCATAGCACGGATGGGAAGATTCGTGTTTCTACGAGAAGTTTTGAAACGCACTTTTGTTTCATTTTAGAGTGGCAAAAATGGACAGAGAAATTTTTACAAAGCTGAAAAAAACCTAACAGAGATGAGAGTCTGTAAGGCAGTGAGGGCCTCATAGAGGAATCAGGACCTAAAGTGTGATAGCAAAGATGAGAACAGCTTTTGCTGGCCCCATAGCCACCTGTTTCCAGTTCTTAATGCCAGGAGGGGAGGAATACCCTTTTTTAAGGTTCCTAGAGGTCTGTCTCAACACCTTTGTTTGTGATAACCTCATTCCAAACGCTGAAAAAGTCAGTTAGCAACAGGTTCTGGCAAATATCGAGAACAGGACTCTGGGGCCTTAGCTTAAAAGCAGAAATTCAGTCCTGTCATCTGTCTTCTGGCATGGACTCTCACACTCACAAGGACTCTTGGGTGCAGGACACTGATGCCTTCACTGGCAGACCACAGCACATGTAACACACCTGCCAGCTGCATCTATGTTTAATTTTCAAAAACAGCACTGGTGTCCTTTAGTGGTACTTATGAAGGTCAGGTTATCCCAGATTATCCCAGGTTTTCATGCTGCTTCTCTGCTTCTTGGCTCCAGTAATTTCTTATCAGCAGGGAAGGTTCCACATAGTAAAGTTTCTGCAGACAAAGTGCCACTTTTATTTGCACTTTCCCACTATGAAAAGCACTTAAAGGCAAGACAAGATATTACGAGTATAGATGGCTAAGGAAATTATAGGAAGAAGAGCTTTCATATTTTCCAGCTATTGAGGATCTTTCAGTCTTTCCCTCACTTAATTTCTGCTGATACTCCCTGTAAAGAAGGAATGAGAATAAATGAGTTATGCAGTCCTAACACCATCCAGCCAAAGTATATTTTCCTAAAAAAATAAAAAAAAAGAAAAAACCTCAAACAAATTATCACCCCAAAAGGGATGCTGGCATAATTGTTGCAAATTCTTTTGACATTTTAGTTGGCAAGTTAAGAGTGCCTTAAGAGAGAGAGACAATAAATATATGAAAGATGAGAATTTGCAGATATGACCACAATTGCCAGAACTTAATTTCTTCAAGATATAAGTAACTACAAAAGCATCTGAGCTTTTTCTCTCCTGTGTGCTTAACTAATACTCTACAAGTGTCTGAATGTTTAATTCCATTCAGATCAAGGAACTATTTAACACATACAAGAAATTATACTAGAATACATTTTGGGAAAGGAAATTGAAAGCTGATTATCACAATGGTATTAATATCTGTGGATCTGCGAAATAGCATGCTGTGAGAAGCCATTATTTTTTTTAAAAAACTGCAATGCAAATGCAAACAATGAATGACACTGTGATTGTTAGGATTTTCAATGCAATTTATACACAGCTTCTCTGCATTTTTTGAGATGGTTTAGGCAACCTAAGAGAATTTCTTTTCTCTCCAGCCCTGGATGCTGTTTTCTGGCATTTTCTTTTCAGGTCTATGAGGCTTGAGTATTTTTTCCTGACAAAATATTCCAACAAAAAGGTTTATGTTTTGTAGCATTAACTCATGTATAAGTAAGAATAGCAGAGATACTTCATTCAAGAATAGTTAAAACAGAGTAAAATATTTCAATATATGTTCCTCTTTAACACCAACCTCTTTTCTGCCCAGATGTCTTTCGTGTTCTGGTGTGAGCTAATGGTCTTTGACACACTTGAATGTGAATATTTCTATTCAAATGGACGTGGAGACAGGGCATGGAGGCAAAGAAGTGTAAAGTCAGCCTTGTTCTGTGTGTCCATGTCATCAGCAATCTGCCACATTGCTGCACATGGCTGAACCTATGAATGAAATCATGAATGGACATAACAAGAGAACAGTTCATGTAGTGTGCTAGGACCTGAGCAGATAATAAGGAGAATCTTGTACAGTTATGCACCACAATCCCCATGCCATCTTCCTACTACCTTGCTTAGTTCTGGTCCAATGAACAGGCCTAGAGAAAAGAAAAATAAAGCACAGCTACTCTGGGAGCCAAGTAATTTCTTCAAGACAGATGTTCAACTTGAAGACATAAGTTAATACCACAGGCTCATTTCAGAAAGGCTGACAAGCAATATTGAGGCAGTCATCAATGAAACAACACCTACATTCAGATGAGAGATGAAAAAGTCAATACATGGCATTACAAAATCTGTAATTTTAGTCCCCACCAAATATCTTCAAGTTCTCTTCATTGCTACATAGTTCTTTAATAATAGACTTAGTTCTGCTTTCCACATCCCCAGTGACTTGTGTTTCAATTTTGAAAACTATTTAGAAACACGCTTATGGTAACAAACTGCATCGTTGTCATTGTCTCAAATAAATCCACTCTCAGTCCTGAAACCATATCTTTAAACGTAAAGAATGTAGGAATAGAGAGAAACCTTTGTACAGAATACAGCGTTGAGAGCTGGCTGACTTGTTTGTCGGAGCATCAGAACCAAAACATTTCCCTATCAGTCTCATGGAGGTTGTGTTCAGGGGGATTGGTGATACAACCATCAGCAAAAACAACATCTATGTATTTTTTTATGTACAATAATGGAACAGTTATAGCCCAATTCAGAACTCTTTCATCTTCCACTAACTCAATTAGCTTTCTTCAATCTCTATAAAAGCACTCTTTGAATCCCTGAAAGCATGCAGAAATATGTATTCCATTTCTGCAGCAATATAAGAATGTTTTTTGACCATCATCATCCCCCCTTTGCAGAAATATGAGATGTATCTGTACAGAATCTGTGAGCTCTCACTGGAGCATGAACATCCTCACGAACTTGTTCCTTCTCAGTTCTCCCTGTGCCAGTCTATGCACTTGTCGATAATAGTGCTGTGTCATGGGATCTTTCAGTCTTTTCTAGAAGCATCAAAACTTAGGAGAAAAGGAGAAACAGTCTCATACTCTATCAGCCTGAGGCAGAATTAAAAGCAGACTTCCATCAACAATTATGACCAGTCAGATTGAAGCCTTCATGATTAGCGTGTTCTCAAGAGAGGAACAAATTCTCATAGCCAAATGATATCTATAATTATGTCAAAATGAAATAATTTTGTTTTAGTTATGAATGGTCTGCAGCATGAAAAAAAGTGCATGTGTGTGAGGGGTTGGAGGGAGGGAAGAAGTATGCAGCACATTTAACAGTGATTTCATGGTTCAAATAAATGGGTAGTTGACCATTCACTTCAGTTTTACAGCATCTGATTTTGCATTAATCGGAGTGACTGTCTATAATCCTGATAAAGCATGTTCAACTGACCTGCATTTCATTTTTAATAGTAGCTTGCAATGAAATTAACAAGCCAGTGCTGTTAAATCAATGATAAGAATGGAAAGAAATATTTGAGGATGGTTCTGTTAATTAGCAGGATAAATTTGTATCATTGTTTTCACTTTTTTTTCCCAAGTTATGCTGAAGTCTTGCTGTCACGTTGTTTTACATGGACCACCAAGTGTCCCACTGGGCATGAGGAAGCCTGTACCACTGCTGTCTACAGACCCAAGACTTGCTGCCAGAGCGAGATCTTGCTTTGATTCTCAGCCTTTCTTTTTGTACATTTTTTTTGTTCTTTTTTCAATTTTGGAGAAGACAACTGACCTTGGAGGTTTGAAATATCATCAGTTTTCTTTCGGGGTTGTGAGATTTAGACGTCTACCTGGATGTCTTTAATGTGTTTGAACTGAAATTCTGACTTTAACCTAATTTCATAATACCTGCAAAAAACCAAACCAAACCAAACCAAAAAAACCAAAACCAAACCAAACCAAACCAAAAAAACAGAGAAAGAGAATTCTTCTTCATTATCTCTAGACATTCCCACTCCATAACCTTCTGATGACAAACCTTTCTAATATGCCACCAGCAGCTTAAACTTCATGCAGCTGAACTGAACACTTTAAATATTTTTTCACTCCGTTAATGTTGGCCTTACCACGCTCCTCTTTGCTGCTGAAGCTCATGACAAAGAGGTGTTTTTGCAGCAAAGGCTGCGTAAAGACATCCAACAGCCTAGTGCTCTATCTGTCGATAACATACAGAAGTTGAAGTGTCAGTAACAATTTCTCTGAGCAGAGTCTGAGATTAATTATTCTTTGACAGCACTGTCAGTGTCTTCATAACATATTTAGAAAGTGAATAATTATTTTTAAGTAGCAAACGGACCAACTAACTTGGTGAGGAAACTAGACAGCACTGCCACATACTTCCTGACAGCTGATGAGGAGACAAAATACTTTGTGTTGCTTCTGACTCTGTCCCTAAACCTCTTATCCATTGCGATAGTTCAGAAAAAATCTTACCCCATTGTTGCCTTTCCCCGTCCCCTCTTGCCAGAGCAGTCACTCCCATCTCACACACGGATGTCCATCTCCTTGAGATAAAGCAAGGCTCTTTGTTTGTGTCACCAAACAGGTCTCCACACAACGGAGGGCCATGGGGGGACCACAGAAGTCACAGCATGGGAGATGGATGTGGAAATTGGAACGCCTACCAGAGAGGGTTCATCACGTTGTTCCCCTTCCCTTTCTCTCACTCCCATCTGCTTCTGTATTCATCCCAGGATTAATTTACTATAGCAGTTGTAACTTATTTGAATGAAGAAGTTACTCAAACTGTGAAAGGATTATGTACTTATGTTTTCAATATCTTTGTGGAGAAAAAAAATTGAGTTTTTAACATAATAATGAGTTGTATGTAGAGCATACTAAATCCCACGATACTTTCCAACTTCATATCTGACAAAATAACAGGAAATTAACATTGCTAAGACTCATAATGGCATGCAGGCATCTTCTCTCTGGCACCTTTAAATGAACAGAGGCATATGAAGTGCAGGTAAGAAGCAGAAACAAAGTCAGGCAGTGGCTGCCTCATCCTGGCTGGTTGCACACAGAGATACCTTTGGAGCGCACACAGTACATTGAAACAAGTTTAGCCTGTTGGTGCAAAGGACAGCTTTGCTACAAATGGCAATCATCAACCTCCTGCACATCAATATGGTGAGGACCACCAGCTGCATCCCCTTTCACCTCACTTCTGCACAGCTGAACCAGCCTAGGTCCTCAGCCTGTCCTCATATCTCCTGTGCTGCAGCTTCCGAAAAATTTGTGGTCTTTTATGATGTTTCAGATTGTCTAACCACAAATGTATGGCACTGGTGGCCATTAGCTGCTTTTGAAATGTCAGGTTGACTAGGAACGGAAAGACCACTCGTCTGTCTCAGACAATCTCTGATCATTTGATCCATGCCAGACTGTGATGATACTTGGCCGGTCTGTTCTTGTGCAAAGAGAGTCACATTTATTTCAAAATCAATTTATTACACTTTTTGAAAATAATATGACTTAAAATATCTGGGTTTGGTATTTCTAAAAAACCATTTAAACAAAACACGTCAAATTTTATCGAAGTATGCAGAAAGAGGAAAGCCGTCTTTGATTTAGGAAATCAATACAATGAAGGATCAGGTGGTAGTTACAGTACTAAAAAATCAAATTAAATCCTTCTCCAGAATGGAACTGTGGTTGTCTGAATGTGCCATGAGGAAATGAGCCTGGATTGTCTCCACAGGGCACTCAGCAGAAAGGGATTCATTTCAACAACCTTTACAACCTGTACATTTTCAGGAGAGCTTAGCAATACTGCATGTCAGAGCTCAACACTGGGTAATATCTTGACGAGAAGGGGTTCTGCTTGTTCAGAAGAATCCTCAACCTTACTCTCAAATTCTCAAAATTGCGGCTGTCATCTCATCGTGTCAGGGCCCTACTACTTCTGCCATTTGGAAAGAGATTTCAGACTGTTTAATTTTAAAGATTGATTACCATTCCTTGACAGATCACTTTCCATTAAATTAAATAATGTTCCAACTAATTGATCTTTTAGCGGACATTCTTAATTTAGTAAACGCTGAGGAGAATGCTAAAATTACCACTATATTTCTGACAGAAGCACCACTGAAGTCTGCTAATTGATAGCTTTGCTGTTTTCTCTGATGGCCTGAAAAGCTTTTAAAGCTAAATTCTGTAATCATGTTCATCTTTGAAAATTGGTTTTGTGAAACCACACATTTAGTTCTTGCTGAGAAATCTCATTTTAGTAATTTTTAATATAATTTAAAATGCATAAACTAAATTAGCTTTTGTAGTTAAGCCAGCATATTTTTTTTCAATTTTTATCTCTTCCTAATATATATTTGACCTTGGAAATGACAGTGTCTGTAGGATACTGCAACTAGGAACAAAGAAATAATTTCCATTCCATCACTATGGTTACACTTTCTTCTGTCTCCAGCACTGAGTTGTCTGAAAGTGTTGAATAGAGAGTCCTCAGGAGGGCAAGAAAACTTCATTTAATATTATTTAGTTCTGATTACACAAACACACACACACATGCAAACAAACACACATAGCCCTGGATGTAGCAAATTACTGCATTCTGTTAACATTGCATGTGAGATAGGACCAACAATAGAAATCAGAGTATCATGAATGTCCGCCCCTCCCAGGCTGTTTTCAGTCTTAAATGCTCATGTCTGATTGTTTCAAGTGGTTCAGCAAAATACAATGCAAGCAGCAAGGCTGCCAGTGGGCTTAGCACAACATTAGTTTCGTGGACATCTTCATTCCTCATGGGGATGACGAAGAGAGACTAAAAGTGAGAATCATGGCTTCCCTCTGACCATTGGAAATTTGATTTGGAATAACTTTGAACTGTCCTCTAATGCCTATCTTTATTCTGACCAAACAAAGCAAACCAAGGACCCTGGAATATGAAACATTGTTCTTGAGAAAAGGAAGAATCTTTACAGTGGTGGTTCTGCACTCTTTCAAGTAACTTTATCACCTAGCTGGCAACAGAGTGAGATGGGTCAAACTTCTCCTGTTTCTTACCTTTTCTTAGACAGAATCATTACCCTGCCTTTTGATGCTCTTCGCAATGAGAACCTTGCCTTCTGTTGTCTGAAATGGATCCCATATTTATGCAGTATTTGTGCAAAATCCCACAACAGGCATATCTTATAATTGAGGGGGGAAAAGCCTTCAAAATCACAGTTCTTAGTGTTACAGTATACAAAATTGTATCTCTTGTGTGAGTTTAAATCATTAGAGACTTCATTCAAAGCTAAGAAGTGTTGCTAGGAAATAAAAACCTTAAAAAGATAAAAACTGAATTTTAGATTTCAATTCATCAAAGAATTCATGTTCCTGGAAAGATTAAATACTTGAACTCAAAGCATGGCATTGTCATTGATACTCCTTAGCTCTACATCATGCTCTCTAAAGTTCTTCTCTGTTTTTTTCCCTGTATTGTTACACAGCAAAACATTAAAAAACATTCCACATGGAGATTTAAACAAATATTTCTCTGATTATTTTTTTTGGCAGAATTTAAAAAGAGACAAATATAGACAAGCTGACAAAAAAATTATCTGCATCAAAAGCCACATTTGATAAAAAATAACATTTTGTTGTAAAGCAAAAACCACAGCACTTCATTTTAAAATAATATTTTTCATGAAATCTTTTTCATAAGCTGCTATCATTAAATACTTTTGAGACAATCAGCTACACTGTAGCTCTCATGTTACAAAAATTCTATGTCATATTTCTTCCTTTTTACTTTACAGAGTCCCTGCTGAATACATACGCTCCCCTCCTGACCCTCAGATTCCCACTGTGTTCTGTTCCACACTGTCACTTTCGTCTTGTTTTGGGTGCCAATTTTTCTCATTTTCATTAAACACCATCATTCTGAGGAAGCACTACTACTTCTGCTCTGTAATGCAATCAGAACAGTAAGTGCTTTACCCAAAGGTCAGGTGGTAAGTCATGCCATGGAACTAATTTCAAAATTCAAGACAATTTGCCTTTCATCACCTCCAGCTGGGCCCCACATTACCTGAACCTTCACAGACTTCCTTCAAAGAATTCTCCTGGAGGAAAGTTTTAGAAATACGTGCATTTGAGATACAGAAAACCAAATGGCCTTGTTGATAGTACCTGTGAAGTATAAAAAAGCATGTCAGTTGAATAAGCTGTCTTTTATGTATTACAGCTCCTGTCTACCAAGACCATTTTCATTACACTGATCTTGTTGATGAAAAATAGCACAATTTTGGCAAAATATCACACAAAGAAGTTAGTACTGTGCACAGTGAACAGACTTGGCAGTGGTAGCTTGTAAGACAGAAGACATAAGACAATACCCCATCACTACACATCTCCTCAGCCAAGACATTACCTGTCGCCAAAAATCAGCCCTCTCCAAATAGGATTTCTCACTTCATCCACTCAGAGTGCTACAGAAACCAGTTGTACTGCTGAGAGTCCAGCAAGCAAGGAAGTACTTCTGAAAAAACACACCAGGGAAAGGAAGGGTCCTTCAGGTACTCCTGAGACAGATAAATTCTATATCCTCTAGGACTCAAGCCTTCAAGTGTTCAAACAGACCTGAAAAGCTGGTGAGGTCCATCCAGTGCCAGGAAGCAGGAAGAAGTAACAAAAAAAAAAAAAGGCCCAGGCTCAGCCATGCTTGGTCAGCCATGCTTGGTCAGCCTAAAACCTGAAGTAGAGCTAGGGTCTGATTTGTCTCATGACAGAGGTGCAGAAGTTGAATGTTAGATTACATGTATTTTCCTCCTAATCTCTCCTCCTCTAGACAATGCAGGGTTTGGTACACCTTTGGGCTTCTACTACCATCTGTACTTCTACTTCTCTGAAACAAAGTGACTTCATGTTGTACACTTAATGGGAGCAATTTTAATGTAGTCATCCATAATTATCATATAAATCATCAGGCAAAGTGTCATAATGTTGTAAAGTGCAGCAAACCTTCTACTGTCCTGTTCATTCCTCACTCCTTCCAAACTCAGTTGTATGGCATATTTTCTTACCTTTTATCTATCTTGTATTCCTACTCATAAGTAAATGAGCTGAGCATACTATCTTCATATCTATAAAGATATCAATATTTCCCTTATGAATATCTGGTACAGAGGGACTTCAGACTCTTCAGAGAAATTTCTGTATTGGCAATTCATTTGGCTGGACAGTATAGTCAAATTGTGTGACTCTCACTCATGTAATCAGTATCCACATAAAACTTCTTTAGGATGTTAGACATCATGACCAACTCCACAATGAAGAGGAGCATGTGAAAAGGAAAAGATGCATCTCCTCCCCTCCCTAATGCAAATGGTAGGAGACGAGAAAGAAGAATCCCTCAGTTCCAGGTATGAAGCACCAGAAAGGCTCTATACTTTGAAATATGACAGAGTGGGATCTTTACGGGGTGGCCTTAATAAAGGTTAAGAACGCACTGTAGGAGATGACGAATTTGAAAAATGTGACTTAAGCTTCCTGTACATTGTTGACTCCTGATTGGGCAATTAAGAAAAGAAAATGACTGCATGTAGAGAAAACCCACATGACGTCCTCAGTGCTCAGAGCCCTAAAAGCAGCTTCTTACTGCCCTTTCCTAGTTTCTCTCTGACAGGTTTCCAACCTGCACTTCTAGTACTGTCAAACTATGTTTCATTTTTCTTTCAAGTGTTTTAAATTTTGAACGATTGTAACCCTGTTTGAAATTATCTTCAGACATTGTACGTGGGCTGTGAGTGAGAATAGTCTAGGGAAAATTGGTAATAGCAATTAAGTGTAAGGGAGGTTCTTAGAAAAGTGTCAGTCTTATCAAGTAGAGTTGTAATACTATTTTCTGTCAATACAATTTTCCTTTTCATAGGTAACATATCAATAAGAATATGTTTTAGGACTATCCATACTGAAAAATTAGCAGTGAATCAACCTGTAGAAACTATTTTTCTTATGTTTTTATCTGGCTAAACATTTAAACTTTGATTCCTACTTCATCTCTATAAGTTTCCTCATAAGAACATAATCTGTGGGTTATATTTCTGAAAGATGTACATGTGATATATATAAACATTAACATTTGTAATAAGAAGTGTGCACATACACACTTCCTTTAACCACGAGCATATGAAAATTTCGTGATCAATTGGTGTATCAGTCACAAATACACACACTTGATCACAGAAATCCTGATTTTAAGATTGTTTTCTGTTGTTTATATCTCAGCCTGAAATATTCCATGTTGAAGGCTTTCTCTCAGGCTGAATGCTTTTGGAAAGTTTAAATGTTTCATATGCTTCTGAGAAATAGACAAAGGGAAAAAAAGGGAGTTTAGCCAATTTAAAAAGAAAAAAGAGAAAACCTCTCTATGACTCATCCTCGAACAGAAAGCATTATCCTCTTATTCTTTGGAGCAAGGATGCACAATTTTGCTGGGGAGTTAAGTTTTTGACAAGAATATGCTCTTTATTTTCAGCATACTGTACCATAAGTTCTCACTTGTTCAGCAGAGATATGCCCAGTAGTAAGGGTAGTTCTCTACTTCATGAATGCTCCAATCTTTACACTTTCCTCATGATCACAGTTCCATGTTTGTAGAGCCACATTGGATCCATGTTCAATCCTAACACAAGGGAACTTACCTTTCTACTTTGAATGACCATCCTGCCACCATGCATGCCTCAACTCATCTAAGCAAGGAATAGAGGATAACACCCAGACTTGTACAAAAGTGGCAAAAAGAACAAACCAGGATAAATGGCTGGGAATTAAAGATTGACAGAAGTGAGCACGAAGCTGGACCAGGAAAATAAGGCTATGTTTTTAGTCTGAGTAGGCCCCACCTATGGACTGAAAAATTTTTCTGAGCCCTTTCCCAAAGTCTGTGTTTAAGGAAGCCACACTATCTTTATGCAAGACAGTCACAGGACCAAATTGAAATTGATCAACTGCCTTTATATGTGTCTTTATGTCTCAATAATTAGCTTGTATACTTTGACCGTTTTATTGTGAATATACATTTGCACGCCTAGAAATACCCCTGATAAGGTAAAAATTAATCCAAATGTGAAATTTTGGTGCAATTGAAAGTTATTGTGGATTTGCCTTGAATTTCAGCTGACTGGGGGCTTCACAGCATCTTGATGAGCAACATATCACATCAAGTTAATATTAGCCCATTCTTCGTTGGGTTTGTGCTGCAAGATATCATTATTATTCTATTACACTTCCAGTGGTGTGGAAAAATTTACTCTATTTACAAAATTTACAGCCACACAAGAAGTCTACTCTGTTAAACAATCATAAGCAATCAAGTAGTTTTTGAGGAAATGGAGGCACATACATCCATCTCTAGAAAGATCATAAAGCATAAGAAGGAGGTGAAGAAACAGTGCCCTTATAAAAAAAAAATCTGTTACATTTGACACCTTTAAAGCAAACAAGGGCTCCTCATTAGACGTGTTAAAATCAATCAAAAACAAACAAACAAAAACCCTACAACAAACTCTCCCCCAACCTACAATTGCAATAATCTTCTATTACAAATAGCAATATTTTTGGCATATATATGGTGTATGACTTAAAATATTAAGCAAGAGCCTTGCAGTACAGCAAAAAACAACTTACAACACTCTAAATGCAAATGTAGAGATTAAAAAAATATCCTTTTACTGGATCTATTAGGTGATCCTTCAAGTCCTTGAGCAGATTGTAGAGAAAAAAACCCAACCAACCAACAACAATAAAAAACCACCACCACCAATGAAATACCAATAACAAGAACAAAAGCTGAGCCTAACTAGAAAAGATCAAAGATCTTTAAGTGTTGTATTGATTGATGGATTGTCTTTGGTCTGCAGTTGCTGAAATACTAGGGTTTGTGTACTGCTTCATGTCATGCTATAAACACAGCAAAATTTAAACCATCTAAGTGTGTACCAAAACAGGAAACTACAAAGGCTGCAAAACCTAGTTTTAACAGAAGTACACCAGAAAAACATGTTTTTTCCACTGAGGTTCCAGACCATTCTGAATTCACTTCAGTCTTTAGGTAGATAAATGAGGCTGTCTCAGCCATCTTCAGTGGTATTTAGTTCGCTCAATCTGAGCCCCTAAAGAGCAGCCTGAAATCTGAAAGCAAAAATGGAGAGGAATCATTTTAACCAAACCTGGAGGGAGAGAGTTCCATCACCAGCACAACACTCATTCCTGCTGCAGGCAAAGTGGGTGTCTGCTGAGTCCAGTTCCACATAGACCAACCAGGTCAACAGAATGTTTATTTTGCACTGCAGAGCTGGCTTTGGAAGGCCTACATGCCTCCTTCCAGCTCTACCTAACACAAAAAACTAAGAGCAGAAAAAAGGTAGTAACATACACAGTTCTTAGTGTGGGGCTGTTACCTTCAAGGTACTTGAGCACTAGACAGCTGTCAGAGAAGGATTGACTCAGCTGCACCAGCCACATTATGGTGCAAAGGGGAGAAGTCACCAAGACCAAAGAAAACAAGGTGATGTCTTAAGAGAATCATTAGACAAATTTCCACAGTGTCCCCAGAAGCTGCATTATGAATGAAATCTTGTTTCTAGCAGCCTTTGCAGATTTTGTGTGTAATAAGGGATCTGGTCACCTTCTTATTACAGTGGCAGTTATTTTAGATCCTGACTCCAGTTGCTCAGGATGCACCAGTACTCAGTATCCCCTGCATCCATTAGCACAAGGTCACTACTTTTACCATTCTGACTCTGCTCAGAAAGAGTAGAGTGAAAACCAGAGCTCCAGCTTTGCATCTTCCCTTCATCTCTGCATCTTCCCTCATTTCTGTGTGATGTGCAGCAACTGGTTCTACCTTTGGCCGGGGCAACAAAGGATTAAATAGGACAAAGAATCAGTAAAAATCCACTTAGATGGCATTCATGGCTATATCATAAGGGAAATAGCAAGACAGCTATTGGAGAAATGGTGAAAGACCAAGTGCACTCAAATCTTCCTGGAATCAACGTGATCAAGTCTAGCAGGAAACGGTTCTTAAAGCACATACTTAATGTAACACTTTTAGAATGCCATTAGAGTTCTGATATATTATTAACTAGACTAAAAAGGGGAAAAAAGACACAGCAGATACAATTGCTATAGCACAAGCTGTAAATAATCTACCTTTTCAATTTTTTAAGTCTTCTAGATACAACTGTAATAATGCTTTATTTAATATATATTAATTTCCTATCAAAGTGAACAGTTCTATCAAGCACATTTCATGTATATTGTATAGGTGATGCTAAATGTCCTCTGAACATAAACAGAACTTATTTAATTTCCATTTCAAGATCTATCTCATTTTAATAAATGTACATAAACTGTATTTAAAGAGGTTGTACAATATATATGTACAGGTCTAGTAAAAAGCTATTTTCAATTCTAAAACTCTGCTTTAAAATTTTCCAATTTCTGTGAGAAGTATGACCATAATGTTGAAGGTGGCACTGGACTGCAAATTATATTGGACCAAGCACACTCCTATTAAAGTCAACTAATTTGCAACAGATTTCTCTGGGAGGGGAATGAAGATTCCACACATTAGTTAGAGTTCTACAGATGTAGTTCCAATATTCTCAGTGCTCCTCAGACACCATGAACTTCTGGGAGATTTTTGGCAAAAGACGTTTTGGAGCAAGATAAGCAGTATATAATTCTTTAGTTTGTCTGCAGCAAAAGTACAAGACTAAATCCATCATCTGTCAAAGAAGGTAGGGGAAAGAGGAAGGACTGACTGATTAGTATTTCTACAGGAATAGCTTCCACTAATCTCCTTTTGAGAATGCAGGGAGTTATTTAGTTTTAAGGGAAAGAAATCATAAGTACCACTAACTTCTCTTCTTTTCCTATTGGGTTTAACCCTCCTGTTGAGTAGGAATATGCGGAGGCAAACCATGAGACAATAGGAGAGAACCAGAGTCGAGCCAAATACACCCTATTCTGCAGTTTCCAGCATTTCCAAGATACCTATGCTCACTTGGACACCATCATAATCCTAATTTTAATAATGTGTATAGGCTCGTCCTGTGTGATGAAATCAGATGGCAAGAAGATGGTGCTTAGAAGGCTGAAGCTGCCTTTATTTCATATTTATAATCATACCAATATTTACATAAACCTATTAGTTGTGTTTATGTTATATAAACCATAATTTTTTTGAAGTCTAAGACTTGAAAACTGGGCTTTGTAATCCATAACAATGTGATTCAGTGTACGTGCTGAATATTAGCTGAAGCATAGTTACCCTCTGCATGGATATTGTCTACAATTTACACAGTACCATGAACAGTTATGCTTATTTGACTCTAACTTATATAATGTCCAAGATTCAACAGTTCTAATAGTTCTGATAAACGTAATAGTAAGTTTTGGAAGTATAATCTCTGCAAATATATTCCTCTCCACTAAACATTTTTGATCAATATCTCTATCATGGACCCAAACGGTCCATGCAAATAGTTGGATGTTTAAAAGCTGTTTTCATGCTTCTGCAAGTAGAATAAGGAATATCTTTATGAAAAAATGAGGTTTTAAACTCTTCAAAATCAAGAAATTAGGATCTGAATGCAAACTTTGCAACTCAACTCTTTAACAAGGTGAGTAAAATGTCCACAGATAAATTTCAATTATGTGTAGTAGACATTCAAACATGAAGACATCTGACAAGCTGGCAAAATCAGGAAAATATTGGAGGTACACTAATATAAATACTTGGGGTTATACCAATACTAATATACTAATACTGTAGATGCTACCTCTGCTGGAGGGGGGGTGGGGGGAAGAGAAGCAACTGGGTGATGGATGACTGGAAACAAACTTTGGAGGTTGTTGTTCTAAGGAAACCTCACCCCAGAAACAGCACATTCCCACTGTCCACAGCTCAGGTTTTTGCTTTGAAGCTCTGACAAGAGACAGAGTTTGTGACTACTGCTGTTATTCTGTAGGGGAAGGTACTGTTGGGGAACAGGGGACCTGACAGGGGGGCCACAGCAGCGCTGGCAAATCTGGATGTGCAACAGGAGTGGTGCAGAAGTTGTGTATCTTAGCCACAGAAAGGTTCAGCCTGAGGGCGTAGAGTAGGAGGCTGATTTGCTGATTTTCAAATTAAGCAAATCAAGGAAGGAGGCATGGGCAGTGATGAAGTTGAGAAAAATCTCAGTAAATGTTCTCAGCCAGCACTTCCACAGACAGTTCAACAGGAAAAGCCTTGAGTAGTCCATTGGCCTGGAGAGGCTACACAGAAAATGACATATAAAACTTCAGAGGCAAAAAGTGCAAATAAAAGGTACTACAATGTGGAAAGAAAACTCAGGCAACTAAAGAATTGGAGCATGCACCTCATGAGCCACTGCCTGTATATAGAGCAGGGCTGTGTCAAAGTGCATGTCTGCCTTACTGCAGTAGTGTTCGCAATGGTTTTGCACTGCTTCAGGTCATCTGCACAGCAGGAGTTAAACATACCTTTAAAACTGCACGTTTTCTTAGAAAGCCAACAGATATATACTTTTTAAAGAGGTGAGTCAGGGTGAAAAATTAGTGTTTTGAAGAGATTTTTATTTTGTATACAGTATTACTTTTTCTACCAGTAGGGAAGAATATAAAAAAGTGTCTGAAGCAAAACTCCCATCAAATTCTAATGAGAATTGAACACTCAAATCACTCTATAGATTTGAAAACACCAGTCAGAGACTGTCAGTTTCACACATTCTGTCACACTTTCCTACCACATTAAATTGTTGTGGATAAAACAGAACAGCTTTTTAATTTTTTAATATTTTTTTAACTTCTCTCTCCTCTTCTTTAGAAAAGGTTACAAAAGGTTTTTTAAAAAAAAGGAAAAAAAAAAAGCCAGCAGCTTTTCCTTTCAGGTTGGATCCATTAATTCACCTTTTAAAATTCAAACCCCTTCCATTCTATACCATTTCATTTTTGTTCATTCATAAAAAATATTCATTTTGGTCAGAAAAAAGTAAAAGTAAAATGTTCCATCAGCTCTATCTAGTAATTAGTCTAGGTTTCATCTGGACTGTATTTCCCACCTTTCTAACATAAATATAAAAGTAAAGCAAGAACACAGAGAATTGCAAAAGAATATAGAATGTCCAGGGAGTTTAAATAACGTGACAAGTAGTCAATATCTTATACAATTTTAGGATATCTCCAAAAGAATTCAGCTAATTCTAACATTGGTTTTTTAGTTGTTGGGGGTTTTTGTTGTTGTCAGTTTGGGGATTTTGTGTGAATGTTTTCTTTTTTGGTTGGGGTTTTGTTGTTGGATGGTTTTATTTGTTTGTTTTTATTTGTTTTTAAAAAAAAATTTCTGATTGATCTGTCAGAAAATTGCTTTCAATACTTTGTAAGATTACCAGGGAATTAAAATTAATGGTCACTTGTAAATTAGACTGCATCCTATGCTGTGAACAGAGATAGGAAGCAATGGATATCTTAGAGGGGGATACAAAATACTCATAAAAGCTAAACAACAGAAAAACTCTCTAAGGTAGAAATACTGATAAAGGGAAGCCTTGCTTATCAGCAATGATACACTGTCATATCAGTTGTAAAGAAGAAAAAAGTTACATATCTGGAATGAGAATTGAAATGGTACACCAGTAATCAAGACATGTCCATGACCTTCAGACCCCTTCCTTTTTATCCCTATATGTGATTATTCTGCGTAACATAATTTAGCAATCACAATCTTTCAGCTTTCTACAAATTTAATATCATTCAAAACCTACTGTGAAATATAGGCTCAACTTTTGACATCTGATGTACCCATTGTATACACAGAGGAGGAAACTAGAATCAACTCTCTTGGGGTCAAAGCTAAACTCTGCAGATTTTTCTTCATATATTTTGCTAGAAATACTGCACAACCTTCTTATCTATCTTATTTATCTTATAGATAAGATATATCTTAATCTAACAAACATTTCTTTCTGCCTGGTGATCTCTTCTGATCCATAACAATCAAACCACTAATTTCTCATATTATAGATGAGACAATGAAAGGACAAGTAGGAGCTTTCTAAGGCTTATTCTTACCCTGTTATTCAGAACATATGAAAGAGTGGTTTTCTCAATTATACGGGCTGCAAAGGTGTGAAAAATTGATATACTTCTGAGAAAATTGAAAATACAGGGCTAGAGAAAATGTATGAGAAGTACCTGTAAAACAGAGCTCCAGACATTAATTTTCATTTGTTAACAGAGCTGGAAGTCACATTTATGCTGTTTAGAAAAAGAGAAAAGGTGTTTGAAGAGACATTTGACAGGTATTCTGAGATGCAAAATAATTGAATAGGCCTGAAAAGCAGACCAGGTATCTTATTACCTCCTAGCAGGAACCAGGAAGAAGATAAAACGCTTCCTCCCTTACAAACTAAAATATGCTGTAAGAAGCCAAAATTCCTGCCTCAACAGCTATCCTCAAAGCTGCTTCCCAGGAATAAATTATCACTGCGTGATTGAATTATTAACGTCTGACAAACCTCTCTTTGAAGCCACTGGAACCATCAAAGAGCACGCATCAGAAAAACAATGTATTAGCTTGTGTTTATTTGCTTGAAAATAACACAAAGAAGGTAGTTTGGATGATATGGATTTTAACAGGAGTGTATTGCTCTCAGCACTGCTGTGGTATTTGCGTTATCAACAAAATATTGTGAGCACAAACTTTTCACTGACAAGTACAAGTAACTCCATATGTACTGTGGTCATTCACAATGTATAAAATTTCACTTTTCAATAAGCCATATGGTTCTTTTACAGAACAGAAAGCAACATGAGAAAAAAAAAGTGGAGGAAAAAAAAAAGTTGAATGAAAACCTCAACTGAGAGTATTATTTCAGTCACAGGCAAATTAAAGAGAAATATTTTGAAATGCTAAGAGTGGCTGATTTTCATTTAATTCAGTATTTTTCCAAAACATAGTAAAAGGAAACCAGGTTGTTGTAATTCAGATCAATTGTCATGGTACTACTGGTATATGCTAACTTATCACTGCCAGCAATCCAGAAGAACACCAAATTAATACTTGTTGTATGTCTTGCAGGGTAACTGCATTGTAATTGCCTGTAACAGCATTTCTCTTTAGTGGGACAAATTCTATTGCCGTTTTCATATCACTGGGAACACAAACAAATTAATTAGACATTTGAGATCTCCATGGTGAGCAAGTCACAGGTACATAGCAGTGTATGGAAATAGTATAATTTCTTCTGTTTGCTTTTGTCTCTTTTACCACTGTGAGATCTGAACCAGAGCTATGGAAACAACTTCATTCTACTCAAGGGAACTGCATTAGTTTGTGTGGATGAGAGCAGTGAGAATGCCCATTTTCTCTGTGGGACATGAATTATCTCTGTCTTGTTTCTACAATATTCAGCGCTTGACTCCAAACTGTTCTGTGTGCATTCCCATCATGTGAATGTACAAATACACCATTGTAATAATAACGAAATTATAAGCCAAACAAATAAAGGGTTTTTTTTCATTTTCATTTTCCAATTCACTTCTTGAGTGAAGTTGCCTACTATGTATTCATCAGGTAAAAAAGATAAGGTAAAAAAGAGAACATTGATCACAAATAACAATTTTCAATACCATTTTGCTACAACCACATTAAGATACCAAGTATTTATCCTTCTACCTGAGAGGTAAAAATAACTTTGATAAAAAAATATAATTCAAAGGCTTTCTAAAGCCTTTCTTCACTCATCTGGATAAGGAATGTTTACTGATACACGCACATGCACGGAAACAGTCTTGCTAGTTTCTCTTCCAATTTTTTTACTTCGTCACACTGAGATAAAGCAACTAAACAGTGTTTCTTTCTGTGCTTTGTGACAGTCAGAAAACGAGAAATGTGAAGATTACACTTTGGGTTAAAAATAAGTATTGGGTTTAAAATAAGTATTGTAAATCTGCTTAGTAAGATACATTTTTAGCAGTTTTGCTTCAAACAAACAAACAAACAAACAAAAGCAACAGAAAACCAAATCAAACCCACCAAAAGACACCATTTTATTTCCATGTGCATTTCTCTAGTTCCAGTTTTCCTCTCAGAAATCTGAAAACACTCTTTTCTGCTAAGCACATTGTCCCTTTGGATGCTGGGGTTTGGGATATTTTTAACTTGTGTTCTGAAAGAAGCTGAAATTGACAAGCTGGTTTTTACAGACAGGAACAGCAATTTAGTGTAGCTAAATTTTGTGGTCCATGAAACTGCCAAATACAAGGGATGCAGCCCCAGGATCAGGTGTGAGCTGCGAGCCAGGTGTGTTTGGTTCTGCAGCAGTGTCTGACAGCTAGGAGGGTATCAGCTGCCCCTCTGGCAGAGAGCAATCCCCGGGGCACAATCCCTTTAATCTGAAAGAGATGCATTTACACAGAGAGCCATGTTCGTGATTTATTCTGACACTTCCCTGTTACTCACCTTTTCCACTTCAGTCTTATTATTTTGCCTCAGGACTCAATTACACTGATAAATTGCTCTCTTCTAAAGTAATATATGGACATATCAACTTTACCCCTTTTCTTGGTCTGCTGAAGAGCGTTGTTACAAAACTTGATAGAACCTGTGTCATGGTTGACCATATCATAGAGGTGAGGATGAATGGCTGGGCTGCACTGCTGAGCTTAGAAAACTGCAAGCTGCCCAGAGCTAGGCAGAGGATGCTCCAGAGAGACTGGGAACTGACAGAAAACAAAAGTTCCACTAGTAAAGTATATTTTCTCCTACACTCAGCACTAGAACACTGACATACAGATAACAAAACTAAACCTCCCTACAAAAACTGTTCTAGGCCTAGGGAAGAAACTGGTGAGAAGGTCTGTCAATTAAAACATGAAAGTCATGGAGCAATTTGCTTGGAAAGCACAGGGTACAGGGCAAGAGGAGCAAGAGAACTCAGGAAGGATATCTCAAGTGGAAGTCTCCTGTCCCAGTGTATGCGCACAAATGCACACAGAAGGGGAACAGAATCAGGAGGGATTGGAAGTCCACATGCAGCCACAAAACTCTGGCTTTGCTGCAGTAACTGAGAGACCCCAGTGCATCCAGGGACATGATCAAGGGGATGGAACAGGTTTATCACAGAGGCACCTGACAGGAGGGTGAACAGCAGCTGAAACCAGGGGTAGTCTGTCCAGAGTTAAACAAAACTCAGTGGCCTGGAGAAGTGGTACCATCTCCCTTCCTGGAGAATTTTCTACCATCATGGAATATATCCCTGAGAAATCTGGTCTGAGTCTGCTTTAGGTAGGAGGTTGGACTGAAGACCTTCTGAACTCCCTACTGGTCTGAATTGTCCTCAGATCCTATAGTCCCAAACTTTATGATGTCTTTGCAAAATCAAAGTTCTCCCTATTCTCCAGGTGGATCCACAGAAATCCAGAGAGATGTAACTTCCCTGGGATATCGCAGGAAAAGTGAGGTTTAAAAAAATCCAAAATGCGAAACTGAAGACCTGGATTGTAGTAAAAAATATTGTTCAAATATTTAAGGATAATAGATCTTTATAATGGGTTCAGATTTGTCCAAGGTCAGATGCAGTGACTGAACTCAGATTGCCCAAATACAAAATTGGAAATCACAAAACATCGCTCAGAAAAACCTATTGTGCCTCCAGCTACGAAACAATTCACAACTATGAATCTTGAAATGTTGGTTGTGTTTCTTAATAGGAAAGATTTCATAGTAATAACCTTCCTCTCTAAGCAGTCCCAGCTTTCTCAGCTTGTCTTGATAAGGGATGTGCTCTAGTCCCCTTGTCAGCTTTGTGGCCCTCCTCTGGACTTGCTCCAACAGTTCCGTGTTCTTATGTTGTGGGCACCAGAATGGGGCACAGTACTCAGGGTGGGGTGTCACAAAACCAGAGTAGAGGGACAGAGTCACCTCCCTCAACCTGCTGGCCACGCTGTTTTTCATGCAGTCCAGGATTCTTTTGGCTTTCTGGGCTGTGAGAGCATACTGCTAGCCCATGTTGAGTTTTTCATCAGTCATCACCCCCAAGTCTTTCTCTGCAGGGTTGCTCTCAATCACCTCTCCAGAGAATGTGTAGGTGTGTCTGGAATTGCCCAGACCCAGGTGTAGGACCTGGTAGTTTGCTTTGTTGGATTTCATAGGGTTTGCATCAACCCACATCCATTCTGGATGACATCTCTTCCCTTCAGCATGTAAACTGCACCACACAGCTTGGTGTAATCAGTAAACTTGCTGAGAATGCACTCAATCACATTGTCAATCTCACCGTCACCTTCTCCAAATCACAATGACTGGCAGAAACAACTTTAAAATTAGGCCAATCAGTTCAGCTAGCACAGAAGCCACTATATTTTATTTATGCAATAAAAAATTTTAATATATGTTAAAATGCCTGCAGGTAAGTATAATGATATGTTGCTTAATATTAGTAGAACACTTTGCCTATGCTTAACTGCACATCCATTTGCAGGAACTTACTGTATTGGGAAACTGTAACTAATGGTTCTACACCATCAAAATATGAAAGCAGGGAAAAAACCCAAACATAGGTTTGGAATTGTATCAGTTTTACACAGATTTAGAAAGGACCTGATATTGCAGGATGTTTTGTCCCCACAAACGTAAACTGGGTTTTTTGAGTTTCTCACCTGGGTGTGGTTGGTTTACATCATTGATACAGCTACATGGGAGATGGGACAGAGGGCCATGAGAGCTAACACTTAAACACACATGCAATTTGCCTAGCACAATGTACAAGCTGCATCTCAAATGAAATGATGGGATTACCTAAACCATCATCAGCTGAAGCGTACTTTATAACTTATGTTAAGTGTCTTTCAAGCTTAACAGCACAGAGCAAATGATCTTGGCGATAAAGCTTTAAATCTCTGACTATTCTTCAATTTCAAATGTCAGAATACTGCTTTTGTGGACAGATAATTTTCTCCACAGAGAGAAAATTTCATGCTTGCATGACTTACCTATATATTAGAAGAAATGAGGATTTTTTCCCCTTAGGTTTCCAGACCTTCCTGGAAGCTTTCCAACTCATCCCATCATCCCCAGGGTAATGGCTGAAAACTTATTGTAGAGAGTGAATTTACTTAAAAGTTCTTTAGGAGTTTTAGGAAACTGCTGTTGATTCTTCCTGGTCCAAAAGCAGCCTTTTTTTTTTTCTCTTCTTTTTATTCCCAAGAGATGGAGAAGAGACAGAGTCAAACAAATAGCATGTTAAAAAAAGAATACTGAAATTATTCACTGTCAGGATTAAGAGTGGCTCTTCAATTACCAGAACAATAACTGTAGTCAACTGATAAACACCTGATGCCTTGCAGGAACTCTAATCACAGAGTTGAAACAAATTTTATTGCAATGTTGTTTCTGTCACCTACTATAACAAATGAAAGGCAGGGTATGAAAACAAGGACTGACTGGGTCCAGGTAAAGAGATAAATTATTGCTCATACACATTAAGCACAGCAACTACTGGGAGATGGCTTGTGAGTCTCAAGAACTGAAAAGACTTGATACCTGAAGGTTAAGTAATGTGAGTAAAATCATCCACAAAAAGGATGTTTTTAGTGCTCACTGAGCCAATAGTTCAATGACACCTCTCTCATTAATAACTATAATAAACAGTTTTAAAAAAGTGACTTGAGTTGGCAAAGGCAAAGAAGATATTTGAAGCACAGGATATGGGACACAGTGATGAGAGCAGTGAGAGCTCTTATCAAACCAATCTCCCTACCAGAGGCAGAGGATACTAATTCAAAACCTTTCTACTCCAAGTTGGGGAAAAAAACCCCCAAAACCAAAAAACAAACGAACCCCAACAACAACAAAAAAACCCACAACCCCCCCCCCCCCCCCCCCCCCAAAATCCAACACCAGACCAAACAAAAACCAAACAAATTTTTAAAGGGATTTAGGGAAGAAACATGCTGAGCAGGTCAAGGAAGAGACTATGTTCCCCAGAGTGACCGGCTGCTGAGCCTGGCATCATTTCTGCTTAGCCATTTCCCTCACCTGTCAAGTGTGTGCATCAGAATTTTTTTAGAATAGGGAACACGTTCATTCCAAAGGAATAAGCATAACATTAGTGTATGTGTGGTGGTGACTTTTTTTTTTGGGGGGGGGGTGAAGGGGGGAGTGGGCAATCTAGTGATATCTTAGCTCAAATATCAGTAAATATGGATGAGTATCTGGTTGCACAGTATGATTCAAATTTAGGAAAGTGTCTTAGCATCAAACATGACTTCTTCTTGTAATAATCCTTAAATCTGGGGAAAAAAGAGGTGGAAACAGCAGTGAAGAGCAATACCAACTCACAGTTCTAGTTTCTCAGCCACTTCATTTACCTTCCACCCTGCCTTTCATTTTGTTTTCTTCTTAAGAGCTTTTTATTTTTGTTTGATAAAGTATAAATTAGTAAACATTGCCAGGAGCTAATACATAAAAATGAAGGAGTAAAAAAATAACCTCACCACTATAACTGACTACTGGGTAAAATATAGAGACTGTTATTTCATACGGTATTCTCACATTTAAGCTGTCACCACAGATAATAGAGGAAGGTACCATTTTTCAAAATTCTTGCACTGTGGAAGAAAGTCTATGAACAGGAAGACTGTTATCAAGAACTAGGAAGTCCAGACAATTTTATTATACCACAAAATTCGCCACATTAGCACAGCACTCACAGATAAATTTTATGGAGGGCAGTTTATAGGGTCAAGGAAGTAACTAAATTGTGGGTGCTCTCAATCGGCATCCTCTGCTCTCTGTGGAATTTTTAGGTCAAATTTGTAGTCAGACTACTAAAGAGAATAGTACTAAAGGATACTGCTCTTATGAAAATATATTACCTAGGAAATAAGTCTTCGTACAGTCTGTATTTCTACTATACATGCACATGGAAAGGTAAACCATAATCATGTCACGATACAAAAATGGAAGGAGGGATAATTAATAAATAAATTACTGAATTACTAAAAAGAAGCAGCATGTTGCACTCATGGTTGTGGAGGTAGTTAATAGGACATAATAAGACACACAGCTTGCACATTATATCACTAGTTTGATACCAGACGAGGTCAACCAGGCCTAAATTCACTGTCAGCAGGTCTTGAGTCACCATAACCCAAGCTAGTAGCTGGAGTCTCAAAAGTAACAGGTAGATGTTTTTAACCTAAATAAAAAACAAAAACATCACCATAACAGATGTGTTTCCTTTCAACTTGAGCAGAGGTTAAGTTGGCAAGGAAGCTGAACTAGATCAAGAAACCTCTCCAAAGCAGGATTTTCCAGGCAAGCTGATGGATGTGCTGTGCTTTTAGGCCTACTTTTGGTTTGTAGAGCAGTGTGAACAAGTAGACCTTCGAGACATGGACTGAGAAGGGTCTAACCCTACCTCTGTAGATAGCATACCATGATTTTGAGCCCTATCGTCTTGATTTCTGTAGTAAGGACTTAATACAAAGTATGTGTTTTAGAGGAATCTACAGTCTCAATGTAAAACTTTCCATGATAGAGCACCTCATGGAGGAATTTACAAATTATTCCTCTGATTAACTTCATTATTGCCCAAATTGTGTGTAGAGTTTTAATTAGAATTTGTCTAGCTTGAACTTCCCTCAATTACTGCTATAATTTTGATTAGTAGAGTGAGGAGCCCTTCTTATTAAGTTTCTATTCCCCATGTAAATATTCAATTAAAAGACTGACCAAGACAGTCATTAATCTTCCCTTCCACAATCCGAATGGATTGACTTTATTTTTTCCCTGTAATGGAGGTTACCTAATTCCATAACTCATACATCACTGCTGAGGCTTCAGCAATCCCATTTATTTACCTCTGCCCTGAACTGCAGGCACAAGACCTTCACGTCATGATGCGGTGGCTGCCACATCACAGACAGATCACATCATGAACCTGGAGCCTTTTTTACTGGACATCCTCAGTACTTACACCTCCAGACTTATACAAATAGGCGTGGGGAGGGGTTATAATTTTGATTTCACTGTGACTCAACTTCATTTCTCCAGAATCTCCTTAAAATTTGTCTACATGCGCACACAGACATACACACACAGACACAGACACACGTGAATAACTACCAAAAATACCACTGACATTTAAGAGAGGCAAGCAGGCAATCCCATAAGTCAGAGCAGACAAACATTTCAGCATGAGCTCGTCCAACTTCTAGCAGAGGCCAGCACTCACATAATGTCTTGGGAATGGTTTTTTCCTTCACTTAGAGAGGAGGGAACTTACAAATAACATACAACAACCAAGTCATCATTGCTTTATCTACATTTTTCTACAGCTGACACTAGATCTGCCCAGAGTGTAGGTTCTTCACAGTATTCAAGGGCTCTCAAGTCCTAACACACTTGTTGTGGCAAATGGGCATTTTCTCACTATGCATTGTAACTGCATTCACAAAAATGAAACAACCATCACAAGTCATATAGAAGTCTCTCTTTTATGAAGTGTTATTCCCTGACCTAAATCAGTCTTTGTCTTTGAATCAGTTTATATTACTCTCTGTTTGGTGGATTGTTTTCTACTATGGCAACCACCCATCCTGCTTTACAGACATAAGTATTATTCCTTGATTCACTTTACATTCTCTCACCAAATTTATTCTGTGCAAGTTAAAAATTAGAAAATATCTGGGGAATTAATTTGCTTTGACATAAGTATTATCTAGTGTGTGTTGTATTGTAAAGATAAAATAAGACTGAAGGTGTAAAATAAAGTTTACATTAATCACACTAACAGTAAGCTCAAGGAGCAGTACAGGGAATCAGGCTCCCCAAAGCAATTTTTCTTATCTAGGGGTAGCAAAATATCAGCCCAATGTCAAACCTGGAACATGTTTCAGAGGGGTAAGGAAAGGTACTCCTGCGGTTTTAAGAAGGTCCTAGGCAATTCATCTCAGATGGAAAAAGAGAAAATGGGAGGAAAAGAATCAGACTTAGTGGCTGCTGCTGGTTCATACTCCTATCTATGTAGAAAATTGGTGATATAGCCCAGAAAGTTCTGTATCAGTCCTGGAAACATTTAGTGCCATTACTGAAGGTCAAATGACAGGTTTCTGTGTTTCTGGCAAAGAGCTATCAATGTTCATATCATTACAGTTAAATGGAAAGTGTCTGGTGGGTATAAGCCATCCATGAAAACGAATCTTTCAGGTACTCCCCTGGCAGGACCTCTGCTTTTATCCCACCAATTTCAATAACATTCTGCATGACTGATACAAATGGATACTCACAAAAGACAAAGAGACCTTCCACATTGGTTTTATAGGAAATACCTTCCTTTCCTCGCTATTTCATGGTCTGAATGGGCAGTCCGATTTTATTGGTAGAGAGAACAAAAAACCCCCCATAGAATTTCAATGGGAATAAAATGAAAAGGGGTACCTGGATATTATTTTTTAGGCATTATAGATTTTAAATGGAGAAGAATTTATTTTATATTTTTAAGCCTCCATCCTCCACAGCTTTTAAGCTTTCTTGTACATAAAATCGACAAAAGCATATTTTCTGCACAAGCCTTAAATATGTGCATTTTTTCCTGGGATAGAGAAAACGACATACACAAAAAAAATATCCCAAAGCCTCTAAACAGAGTAGATTGAAACCCCAGTAATACAACATGAATAACATCTCCAGAGAAAACATCTCAACCAAACCTGTAACAATATATTTTTTAAAGCCTTCTTAAGTGAAAATATGAGGATGTACTGATGCTTATACAGTGACTTTGTCATGGAAGAAAACAGGAGCAGCTGAGAAAGTGAAAGCTGACAGTTAAAGACCAGGCAACTGAGGGTCTCTAGTGAAAATCTGGGTGCACCTTGGTGGAAAATATCCAAAAAAGCTAAAATTCACATTCTTCCTTTCTCCCTGCCACCCTAATAATACACAGCTTAAAAATCAAAGCAACATATAGACAGGGAAGGGGAAGAAAGGGGATATAAGTTATTGTGCTCGTGATATTCCTCTTTCTCAATAAAGAATCAGCATACTCCACACCAACTGCCAAATGGAACTCTGCCAAGTCATCCATTGAAGAACAACACACTGAGTAAATTTATTGTAGAAGTTTACTCTCTTCCAAAGTGAGAGAAAAAATAGTTACATATTGTTCTTCGAAGATCATTGCATGGATTTCTTGAAATCCAGAAAAAAAATTGCTAACAGACCAAGTGCTGGCAAATACATCAATCATCTGTTGTTGCCATATGAAAGCACCCGGTTGTTCTATCTGAAGCAGCAGCTGCTAAAAAGTGGGCCATGTATAACATCTGCCACTGTTTCCTTTAACTGTCTGTTGCCTCATTTCTGACAAGCCCTGCACCCAACAACAAGTGTTCCATCTGTGAGAGAGGCCCTCCAAAATTACTATATCGAGGCAACAGTCAGACCAGTGGACCTTGCACCATGTGACCATATGATTTTCCTTTCACACCAAAATACCTGCAGAAGAGGACTTTTTAGCCATTGAGGAAGTTAACATAAGATGCAGAACAGAGATGTCTGGGCAAGAAATGGATTTGAAGGCCAGTAAGGTTAAAGTCATTCCGCAGCAGTAGAATTGTCAGACGTGGAGAAAAAAGGTAAGACAAAGAAAGACAGGGTAAATGTCTGAAAGGAGCAAGAACTGGGAGCAAACAACTGAACATGAGGCAGTGACACAAAAGGAGAAATAACAAGTCTCACATAAAAAGAACCAAAACAAGTAGGGCAATGGGTATAAAGAGGATTGCAGACACTTCAATTCAAAGGGCTATCAAAGGCGGTTGGAGTTGTCATTATCTCTGGTGTTCCACACTCATATAAGATACTTTTTTTAGCCTTTTTTTATTTATTTATAAGCCTGTTCAGCAATCTCATGCAAACAAAGTTTACAGGCACTTTTCCAGGGGCATCCATGTATACTTCACATATATTAATATATCATAGTTATATCAATTTACATTCAACCACCCCAGGTTACAGACCAGCAATATGTGTTTGGATTATACTTGTAAAGTCATTCAGATTATCAAATTATGAAATCTCATTATTTGCTGCTAAGTAGCTCCCCCAGCAACAAACAAACAACAACAAAAAAAACAACCAAGAAAAAAATGTAATTGGGTTCATCTGAGTGTTGTATTGAGCAGATGGAAGAGAATTCATCAACAAGCTACTTTCAGAAAAAACCTAGGTATATTATTTAGGATGCCTGCAGCTAAAATGTGTTCAAGGCTTAGTGAAAGATATATCTATGTGGTCTAATGTTTTGTAAAATCTAGTGATTCTACCATTAAACCAAGACCACAAGAGCTGAGTTTTCTCAGTCTATATCTTGCATTTCTATCCAGTGCAGCCACTTGACCTTAAAGAAGCTTTGGTAGCACCTCTCAGGCATGTTAACCCATCAACAGGTTAACATTTCATCCTCTGAGCATTGGGTGTCTCTGTGTGTGTGCAGACATCTGTTTCTCATTCTTATTATCTCATCACTTGAGAAGCGCTGACTTCCAGTGCTCCTGTACTGCAACATTTTTTAACATAAACACAAAAACCTTTTTGCATGATCTCTGCTGTCCCTACACACTTGCCTATCACAGAGGAATTCAAATGCACTAACTCTTTTTAGAACAGACTTACTACTGAACTAACATGCCTCTAACTGCAATTATACCCATAATAAATGCTATATGTATCATTTATTTGCATAGTCTAGCCCAGAATAGGTTTTGCAAGAATGGATTAGTGAATGACAAAGAATACCTTGGCTACCACAGTACAGGGGACTCGAACATCGGAGGTGGACAGACAGCCCACTGCCCTGTGCTAGCTCACCACAGTTTTGCTCCTTCACCATTTCTGCATGATTGTTTCTGTTTGTATGAAGTGAAAAGTTAGGCTAGAAGCACCTCACACCTGCTTCACATATGGAAATCTTGATCAATCAGGCCTTTCATATGTACTGCAGCCTCCATTACAATAGAAACATCAGCTTCAGGTTTTGAACATTTCACAGCTTACACAAAGTCACAGAAAAATAGCCATGTAAAACTCACATTCATGTTGTGTAGTCATTCTATCATATCATATTTCATCTCTGATAAAGGTAGAAATTCTGTACTCAACAGGTGCAACATTTATTATTCTGTTGTGAAAAGCTTAAAAGATTGACTAGTAAATCTCTAGTGCCAGCTTTGCACACACTCTAGGGAGTCCTCCTGAGGTTCATTCTTCATCTGCAGATTTTATAAAAATCCTTCAGAGGCAGGTGGCAGCAGAAGGTCACTGAAGAAAAAAGTTATGAAAGAAACATCAACCAGAGAAATGTAGAGGTAGTGTGCATGACTTTTTGATGTTGTGGATGTATGCTTACGGATATTAACACTGCTTCAGAAGGAAACTTGAACAGGCATTGCGTATAATTTCACAGGTCAAAAGAAAATGACATAATTAATTTTTTCTAGGCCCACATTCCTTTAGCAAAGGAAACCAGTTTGCAGATCTAGTGAGAAAACTCAATAGTCAGGCTAGATTACAAGAAAATAAGCCACAGATCCACCCTGTAACCTTTTATTTCTACTGCAAAAATGAAGTAGAAGTCCTGAATTACTTTTAGAGTTGTCATCATAAACTTCACAAAAGAAGATACCAGTATTATCAGCTGGTACCTTGCCTATCTTTTTCCAGCTCAGCAACATTCTTGAAGATGTCATCCATCTCTCTCCTAAAACAAGTATCCACTCTTCAGAAAATGGAGAGTGCACATATCCAACCTACCTTAACAATTCCTCTTCTTAAGAACAGAATTGCAGTTCCATATCGTGTGATAGCCTAGCTTTCATAGAAAATCACAGAATCATTAAGGTTGGAAAAGACATCTGAGATCATGGAGTCCAACCTTTGACTGGTCAACACATTATCACCAAGACCATGGCACTAAATGCCATGTCCAGTTGTTTTTTAAACAACTCCAGGGACGGTGACTCCACCACCTTTCTGGGAAGCCTGTTGCAAAGTAAAACAACCCTTCCCATGAAGAAATTCTTCTTGACATCCAACCTGATCCTCCCTCAGTCCAGCTTGAGGCCATTTCCTCTTGTCCTGTCACTAGTTGCCTGGGAGAAGAGCTGGCTTCCACCTTTCTACAACCTCCTTTCAGGCATTTGTAAGGAGAGATCAGTCTTGTCTGAGTCCCCTTTTCTCTGGGCTAAACAACCCCAGCTCCCTCAGCTGCTCCATGTACAATTTACTTTCTAGACCCTTCCCTTACTCTGTTGCCCTTCTCTGGACACACTCCAGCACCTCACTGTCTTTCTTGTAGTGAGGGCCCCAGAACTGGCCACAGGACTTGAGGTGCAGCCTCATCAGTGCTGAGAACAGGAGAACAATCTCTTCCCTAGCCCTTTTGGCCACATTACTTCTGATACAAGGTAGGATACCATTGACCTTCTTGCCCAACTGGGCACACTACTGGATCATGTTCAGCTACTGTCAACCAGTACCTCCATGTCCTTTTCCACCGGGTTACTTTCCAGCCACTCTTCCCCCAGCCTGTAGCACTGCTTGTTGTTGTGACCCAAGTGCAGGACCCGGTGCTTGGCTTTGTTGAACCTCATATCATTGCCCTCAGCCCACTGATCCTGCCTGTCCAGATCTCTCTGCAGAATCTTGCTACACTCCAGCAAAACATGAATCCCACCCCACTTGGTCTTATCCACGAACTTATTGAAGGTACACTCTATCCGCTTGTCTAGATCAGTGATAAAGATATTAAACAGGACTTGACCTAATACTGAGCCCTGGGGAACCCCACTAGTGACCGGTTACCAGCTGGGTGCAACACCATTCACTCCCTGGTCTCAGCCACCCGGCCAGTCCTATACCCAGTGAAAAGTGCACCTGTCCAAGCCATAGGTTGCCAGCTTTTCCAGGAGAATGTCACAGCATTTCCCTCATTGAACTGGTCAGGCAAGACCTGTCCTTCCTAAATCCATGCTGGCTGGGCTTCATCCCCTGGTTGTTCTGTACGTGCCATGTGACCACACCAATATGATCTTTCCCATAACCTGTCTGAGCACCAAGGTCAGACTAACAGATCTGTAGTCCCCCATATTCTCCTTCCGGTCCTTCTTGGGCCACACCTGTGGATGAGTGTCCAACCAACCTCCATTTTTCTGGGCCTTCTCTGATTAGCCAAGACTGATGATGAACAATGGAGAGTGGTATAGCAGTCTTACAGCCAGTGGAGCTTCGGTGCAAAGCACCGAGGCTTCAATAAACTAACAACGCATTATCACATTGTGGAAATTTATGATTTTCCAAGACTTCCTTTCCAATCTGCAGAAAAAATAAAATCGCGACTTGAGACTATTAAGTCAAAATGTCATTTCTTTGCTAATACAGAATATTTAACAAAAAAGGGACAGGAAAAAGTTTTGGTACCGTCTAAAAGACTGCAATGCGCAATTTTGAAATGGAATCTAATGAAATTTTTTGTTTCAGAAACTTTGTGACTATTCAAGTACTTCAAAGATACTTCTCAATAAGGAAAAACCTGTTCATTTACTATTTTCTCTTCATCATTAGATAGCCAGAGAGTGGTGTGCAAAGTTCTTCAAATGAGAAGTGTTCAATCAAAAAAAAATTAAATGTTCTTTCATTTATCTAGTGCAATGAATCATGAAAAGGCAAATAGCTGACTTTGCCTTTCATGTTTGTTTGCAAGGACATGGAAGTTACACTGAACAAGCTCCTAAACTTTCAAGGCTTCATCTACATTTGGACTTCAAACGAGGATGCCAGTAGCTATTTAATTTAGGGTTTTAGTTGTCTTTTTCTACCAATAAAAAAAAAGCCCTAGAGATGGTGTGTTTATATTGAAATATAGGGTGATGTTACCAATTACTCTGTACACTAGTAGGTCTACTTCAGTTACAATAAGTATTTCCATATTGGTAGAACACAAGCTACATGGGAACTGAGAGTATTGCATTGTTCTTGTGGTTAGCATCACAAGAAAGCTAGGATAATTCATATAGCAGCTGCCTTTAAAGTATAACTACATACAAAGGACAGAACAATTTATTTGCAAATAGCTGTGCATATTATCTTCTTAGTAAATGTAACACTTGGAAATTAGGTAGACAAACTCAAAATATTTTAGAAAGACCCTAAACTTCACTTCGCATTTGCCTCCTTCTTCATGAATTTCTGCTTCAGCCAGAGATGGATTCTAGAAGATCTCCCTACTGGCTTTGTTTCATGACACATTGCATTCCTGGTGGCCAGAGACCAAATTATCTTTCAGTAATGATGCCATAAATCTAATGCAGCTTCACTGAGTACTGTGAGGTTAATCTGATATATATAAAGTGCTCAAATAGAATTTAGCTCCCAGCTCATGCATAAAAAAGAGAAAAGTTTTTAAAGTTTCTGTTAACAAGTGAACTTGAAGACTCTGTCTTATTATCAAAGAAAATATATGGAAATAGATGGTTCTGAAACATGTGGATTTGGCAAAGAGAAAGGAAAAGCATTGTAATTTACAGAAGGTAGCTGGAAATTATCCTAGATGTAGGTTTCTGTTGACTTCCTTCATGCATCAATTATGTTCTAGAAATGGACAAAGACCAGATTATGAGACACATTTGGCATTGTCAGAGTTGGCCTGCATTCCACTGAAACACTCATCTACTGTATTCTGTACCTGGGAGCCACTGTTTCCAGATATGACACAATGTCCTGGGGGAGGAGGGCAAAATGTCTCAGTTGTGGGAAAAGATAGGTAGAGTGGTTTTGGAAAACAACAGGAGCAAATAGGTTAAGAAGATTAAATTGGAACCTGTAAATTCCTTACATAAATTCTTTAAGTTAACTGGGTCAGTTTAGCTCATAAACAAAATAGCTCATTGGAACCAATTTCCCAGGTCAATATTATCTGAAACTGATTTAAAATCTCCAGCAGAAAACTGATCGACTAATTATCAGGAATGGAAACTTCAGAATAATCTCCAGATCAAAACACAGAAGATTGATTGAACATTTCTTGTTTCTGCAGAATAACCTGCTTGACTTACCTGTAGATCTTGCACCATGAGAACATGAGACAACAGAAAACTACTACCTTTTCTAGCCCATTCCCATTCTCACTTTTACTACTGCTGTATCTGCACAGAAGAATCCATCCTCATTTTCAAAATATAGATTATCAAGATGGAAAGAAGTATTAAAACATGCACAGAATCCATTAGGTTTCCATATGGCATATTACTTTGTTTTGTAAGAGCCTCACCCATGTCTTTTTTGTGATAACATTAATTCTGCAGAGGTTTGCCTGAGGAATACTGCTTGCATCTCAGAGCAGCTTTCACACTTTTCATCCACCCATATCTAATAATATAGTAATATAGTAATTATATATTCTATTAATATAGTAATTACATATTCTATTATAATATTAAATGCTCATTTTCCTTTTTCTTTAAAAAATACTGTGGATTCATAATCGGAACATTGAAAAGAAATAACACAAAGAAAAATAAGGTCTGTACTGTGTTTACGAGACATCAAGGAGTAGAACAGAATAGTTGCAACCTTTCCAGTCTGTTATTCCTCACAAGTGATCCTCAAGCCCTTGCACAGCTGATTAAATAAGTAATGTTTTTCCCTTCCTTTCTATTGACCTGCTTGCAGCTCTAATGTCTCACAAAACTAGTGTTTCACATAAAAGTGATGCACAATCAGCATAGTCAGACTATGACTTGTGTTGGATTTGTTAGGACCTTCTAAAAGAGATCAGAAAGTGTATTTAGTAGGATAAACCTTGCTGTGCTACAGCATCCAAGCTATAATGTTCACGAGAGTCATACTTTTCTACGTGTCTAAACCTCAGTTCAGCAGAGTATTATAGAACACATACTTGCAAAGGTGACAGTACTATTAAACACAACTTACAGGTTGCTTGCTGGAGCATAACACCCATTTACTGTGTTCATATGCAAAATCAAACAGCTCAGTGATGAAGCTGCCAGAGAGGACAGGACCAATGTAGGTGAGCTCTACATGACCATAAGTGGAGACATCAATGTCCAATACCACCTCCTCTCACACCATGGCAATAGTATTGTGCACCCAGAGCAAAAAATATTGGTATGTAGAAGTTTCTCTGCTCACAGGAAAAGGGGACCCCTTCTTTCCCACACAGTTTGTAAGACATTCCTATCAAAAACACTTGATTCAGTCGTGCATAGGGGTGAGAGAGACTTAGAAACACCATGAATAGATATCACTGCAAGACTGTGCAATCTGCATCTGAAAACATAGGTATGCCTTAGCCAAGCCTGGTTAGCAAAGAAACATTTAATTTTGCACATCTCCAGAATACCAATCTACCTACCTGCATATAAAATAGACTTGTGTTTGCAGCTGTTAAAAAAGCCAATATAAAGTTGCTACAAAATCAGAATACAGGAGAGTTTGGCGTAGTTTTACATATTAAGAATATTGTTTACTTACCTACAATCTAAAAGAAGAAAAAGAAAAATATATTGTTTATCCCTGCTACAGCTCAATCACCTTCTTTCCCAAGTTTACTAGCAGATGTGGGGACCCTGACAACTCCTGAAAGGTATTCAGCAGGATACATACAAGATTTAACATAAAAAATCATTATTAGAAATTGTTGATAAACAGAAAGTGTTCAATCCTCATGTTAATTAAGCAGCAGATATCAAGAAACCGTTCAAAGAGTGTGAGACCAGAAAACCAAAAGGTCACAGAAAGTGGGCTCAGAACAGATGGACCAGCAAAGGCAGCTAAGTAAAACTCATTTGCACAGGGATGTAACTTGATGTAACACTGTTAAAACTGATGCAACAGACGATAAGAATTTTCTATTTCAACTTAAAAAATCCAGAGGATATAAAGAGCATAATATACAATATATATACAATACCAGAGAAAATAGAACAGTAAACATAGGACATGTGATTTCTGCTTTTCTAAGAAAGATGGCAAGATTAATAAAACCACGACATTTTTTAAATTTTAAAATGAGAGCATTAGATTTTTTCCCCCTCAAATCTCAATCATATAATTAAAGCTGATTTCTTCTCCCTATTACTAGTTTTATTTCAACAAAACACCAGCCAACAAAATAGAGCTGATCCTGTTTTATCTTATTTATTACATCCTATTTAGCAGAGATAAAAATAAATGAGCCAACTCCAAACTTTTTCACAGGTTTTTAATACCTTGGCTTGTATGCCACAGACACAATTTTCCCAATTTATTTCTTTATCATCAAAACAGTGGCAAAAAGTTGGGAACAGAAGGAAGGTTAATAGAGAAGATTGTAGTAAGCGACACTGTCACCTTTTTGTTGCAAAAATAAACTCAAAAGAATTGGGTGGATAATAAGATTTAGAGACTTTAATACATGGTGTTTTATTTAAGCCCAGAAAATCAATGTAAGTGACAAGCTTAACTACCTTAAATGGTGCTCCAGTGAAAAACAGTACCTTTACCTCAACAAGGAGTTCTAAGCCCAAAGATTATATTTGAAGTGAGACTTTTCATTCTACTTTTTTTCCAGTGAAAGGCAGCCATGAATATTGACTGGGTGAAATAAAAATGCAAGTTAAAATTACGGAATGTGATCTACTTATTATGTTTATCAAATACACTCCAAAAATGTTTCAAAAACAAATAACTCTGTAGAGAAATGTAATCTCCAGATAATTTCCCATGCTGCGTAGTTTCTTCTTACATAAACTGTGTTTGTTGTTGCCAAGTTGCAAGCAAATAAATAGGCTACAGAGGTAATTTTTTTGTGTCAATGGATTAATGGTTCTACCTCTTGGATCTCTTTTTGCTTGCAGAAATGGGGCAACAAACACAGCTGTGAGGTGCAATGTGCTCAAATACAGTCCTGAAATTTCAGAACACTTTAGCTAAGATACTTTAATAGCATAGAAAGCTCAATTTCTCTATGAAGCAGCACAAAGGGGAATGCGTGAGTAGGAGGAACAAAAGGAAGTATACCAAAATGAATGATGACACTGACCAGCCCAGTAATTGGCATTCTGGTGTCTTCTCTGGCAAATTTGCTTGTACAGCATTCATGCCACTTTGTATTTGGTGACCCATAAATGCTCTCAAAGTTGCCTTTACTGGCATCAACGTTTGTTTGAACAACTCATGCCTCATCAGCACCCTTCTGCAGCTTTAACAGTTCTATACTATAGCATTTCTCCATTCTGTGGGACAGGGCTTACAGGGGATGGCAACCATGCAGCTGAAAGTGTTTAGGGTCCTTGAACTCATGCCCATTAAACTCTAGCATTTGGTCACTCATTCACCTTTTTGATGATATTTTGTTTAGTAAGATCATCAGAAGGAAATGACAACAATAGTCTATAATAGTTTCTAATTGTCTCTAAAAAGTATACAGCTTTCTCCAAGTAGGAAAAAAGTGTCTGCCAATTTCTACATAGGCATTTTTCCTTAATTTGTTCTGATCTTTTGGCATACATGACAAGTACTAGTAGCATTCTCAGTGTCACTGTTCATTTCAGAACAAGATAAAACATTACTGTCTTGCAGTCTTCTTGCATCTGATTACATGTCTTGTTCAACACTTTTTGCACTAGTGTCCATGAACCAGGCTGGTGCTTTCTGAACAAAACTTCTGTTAGCACCAAGACAGAGGTCCTCATATATTAATAATATCCATCACAATGTATCAAGTAGAAGCTGGAAATAAAACAGAACAACTTTCCGACAGATTAGTGGGAATGGGGGAGACCTCCAGGCTTTAGGCTGCTAGCCCATTACCTGCGAGGTGAATGCCCTTCCCCCCGCCCCAGCACGTGGCCCTGCGACCCCGCAAGGAGCACACAGACCACCAGGGAGGGACGGACGAAAGAGGAAGTTTATTGTGGGGTAGGGGTTTATAAGGCTTTCAGGAGGGTCAAAAGGGGACCAATCACAAGTTCAGGGTCACATAGAAAAAACCATCAGGTGAAGGGTCAACAGCCAATAGAAAGGGGTTAACAAAGGCCAATGGGAAAACATCTCAGGACACCTTCCCAGGACACCTTGTGTGGGAGCACAGGGGGTGTTGGGAAGAAGATCAGTGACTCTGCAAAAAGGTAAAAGCCATTTTAAAACCTGTTTAAACCACCTTAAAAACTTCGGTTTCTGTAACATTTGAACTGCTCTCATTTTCTTCACTAATCCATCTCTGACAGGACTTCTTCCATCCTGCATATGGCAAATCCATTGCCACACAACTTATCGAAACAGCATTCATTATTTTCTGCTCCATGTTTCTAAAAAGGCTGTCTCTCACAAGTATGATTGTTCACAAATACACATTTTCTAGGGTTTCTATCAGAATTCTCAAGTGATAATTCAAACAGAAAATGGTTCAGAGGTCAATGTCCTATTAACAAATTTGGAAACACATATCAGAAAAGTTTCGTCTTTGCCCCTTGTGCAGTTGAAGCCTTGTTGCCATTTCTTTCTACTTCACCTATGATGCTGAAAGCAATTAGACTAACACACATCTCTTCCAGGCTCTTCCTACAGGTGAGATGGCTGTGACAGTTTGGCATTTAGAGCTCTGCAGTATATTCAGCTTCCATATTCTCAAAAAGAAGTCTTCCATGTTGGTACCATGTGCCATTTTTTCATACATTCTGATCATCTAGATTCTTAGCAAGAATAAGCTAACCTCAGTGAACCCATAAATTTCTTTACCTATTACTGAATTTAAATTCACTTTTAGTACTAGCATTTCCAACAACAAATTTATTTGTTGGTTTAGCTTAAACATAATATTTGCTTGCAAATTGAAGCACATCCCTTTAATGTTGTCCATGGTTCCCATTTTACTTTCTATTACATTAGCTCGTGTTGATCTGAGTCACTCCAGCAAAACCTTGGAAAAAATGATGTTATGCTTTTAAATTTTCTTGCATGTAGTGACAGAACAAAGGGGTATGGCTTCAAACTGAGAGTAGGTTTAGATTAGATGTTAGGAAAAAATTCTTTGCTGTGAGGGTGGTGAGGCACTGGAACACGTTGCCCAATTAACTGAATTTTCAGGGAATAACATGCATAGGATTTAAACATATTTTAGACTGCTAATGCCCTTTGAAAGATACCGTGTTCTTAAAAGTCTCTCTAATAAAAATTTCCTACCGAAGAGCCATCAGCAGCAAAACAACATAGCAGGTGAGGTAAAAAGCTGCTTATTGAAACACCTCTAGTATTACCCACAGAAACAGTGGTTCCTGTTACATGACAGATGGAGGCTTTCCTAACCCTGAATCAGGGTGCATAGATGGAGACAAGAAACAAAGATCAGTCTCTTGACAGAGTCTTGACAAATCACACATTTACTGCAACAGCTAATTACAAGCACTGTTAAGAGAACATTTTTCCATTTGTGTTTTCTCACGTTCAGTAGCTGGTGACAGCAGTACCCGTGTTCCTAATCTGATCAGCTCAATGGTGTCAAAAAGTCTCTACTCCTACACCTGCCAATTTGCAGTAAGTATTGATGTGAAATAAAGTAACAATTAACACAGTGAAGGCAGGTATAGATGTTCGGAAGCACAGGGGAGGAGAAAAAATGAAAAAACATTGGCTGTAGGTTCTGCACTTCCAGAGTGCTTCACTTCAGGGTCAATTTGTCCGGCCTCCTCCCTGCACAGAAACACCACATTCAGCTTTGCTGCCTATTTTGGTTGTGCACGTTAAGGATCCAACACCACAAACTGCACAAGCCTTTCTCACGAATGGCACAGTCCTGCTTTTCTTAGTCAGAAGTGGTTTTGTTTTGCTTGCCTTTTTTTTTGAGTCAATTCTTATTGGTGCAAGGAATAGAAAAAATCACTACTTCTCATGCACCAGTCTGAAGGTAAATACAACACCTTGCACATCCCTTTGATAAATGCTCTGTTGGTTAGCTGACTTCCAATTTACTACTAAAGCAGTTTTCTTCCTGTTCAAAACAGCTTTTTTTTAGGCAATAGAGAAAGCAGTACAGGCCAAGTATATAACACTCCCAGACAAGAAAAATCTATCAGAATAAGCATAACAGCTTAATTTTAGTATGGTGGACTTTTTCTTTGGGTTTTATTTTTTATTTGGTTGGTTGTTTTTTTTACTTGTTTCTTTGTTTTGGTTTGGGATTTTTTTGTTTGTTTGGGTTCTTGTGTGTGTGTTTTTATTATTATTATTAATTATTATTTTTATTCATTAATACTCTGAATATCAGAAAACAATTCAGAACCACTCACTTGAAACAAGAGAATAAACCTCACATACCTAGATAAATCTAAATTTTTCTATTTTTAATTGCCTGATTCAGGAAAACTGGGTCCTAATATGAGGACTACTTTGTAGTATGTTGTTGTTTTGGATATAGCTTGTAAGATTACATGCCTGGACAGTAAACCCACATATTAAAATTTTAAACCATGCAGAAGAGTTTACTTAAAATCAGGAAACAACATTCATCTAATACTGTTTATGATCCTATGTACCTTTGAGTACTGTGGGATGGAACACTTACTAGGGTAAGTGTGACAATGGAATTAATGAGAATATGAAGGATCTAGTAAAAGATTCAGGGTTGTGTTTCCCTGCCATTATGACCTGGATTTAGCAGCCTTAAATTTCTTTTTCAAATATGTACTGTATACTTTTCATTGAAAAGGAAAAATAACTGATTGCAGCAAGTACTACATACTGAACCTGGCAGTAAAACTGTTGCAGCTCCAGACAGGAACTGGAAGCAGCATGGACTTGGCAATGTTTGGAAACCTTGAGTCCTTGGGGCCTCATGATTGCAGTCACAGGCCTCCAGCTGTTTGCAGCACAAGACCTCTGAGCCTGCATCAGTGGGGGCACAAGCTCAGTCTTAGTATTCAAATGCTCTGATGCTTTGAGATGCTGCCAAACTTTGAAGAAAGAATGAAAGCACAAGTTAACATTTTTTACTTCTGAAGTGTCCAAAATCCAGTGAAACTGAACTCTTGGATAGAAAGACACTTCTTTATTCCACAGCTATTCTTCCTGAAAAGCGTGGGATTTCATAAAAGTATTAATGAAGCAGTCACTTCATATATTTCTATTAAGATTTCTTTGGGGTTTATAATGCAGTGTGCCAGGAACCAGGGAGATCACTATCAATTGTCCCCATTTTTATTCCCCTCAGTGTATTCATCACTGCAAGGCACCAACCTATGTAAGGTTACTCAAGAAAAGTAAATTTTCATTCTGAGAAAGCATGAAGATTGCAAATTGAAATACCCAAATGGCAACCTCCTATTCATTCTGTGATTATGCACTATCCTTCAATACCCCGTTTTGATATTGTTGTTGCTAACAATATGGCTCAATCTACCTTTCCCTCACCAGACAGTAAGGGCTTGGAAATTTAATTCCAGTTTCCAGATGCGAATTGACTAAACTGATAAGGCCTTTTTGCAGTTTGAGGACCTATGAAAACCTTGTGAACCTATATTCAAGCTAAGAATGTTAACTTGACTCATGAAATTGCATATCCCTATGCATTATGATTATCTTTTTTCTGCCCTCTGCCTCATATGCCTGTCAAGGGGGCAGGAAGCAGATGTTTTAATCCATGATTACACTTTAATTTGAGAACTAACCTAGCCATAGAAAACGTGTTCTGGTATGCTCCTAAAGTCTCTGATCATACTCCAAAGTTCTGGTGAGGAAATCAGCCATGGAAAGTCAGTTTCATACAGCTCTCAGAGGACATTTGTATGAAGTCATTATAAACTTCATATGTTGCCTCTTTCAACTTGCATGTGTCCCTAAACACCAAAATGTCCTCCAGGTTGATGCAGTAACAACTATTGTGTTTAATCTGGTGGAGTATCTTCACAGTTCAGCATTGACTCAGGGGGTTTAATGGAGCCAACCAAGAGAGAGTAAGAGACAGACATCTGTCAAAGAGGCTAAAATCTAATCACAATTTACTTCTATTCTCATCTCAAGGATGTTCAGGGTGTAGATGTGTAATCCAGGGATCAGCTGGAGAGTATCTCACAGGGTTGCTAAAAGACTTAGAATTAAAATGCGTATTGGGTCTATCTGAGCTGGAGCTCATTTCCCCACAGTAGCCCTCACAGTGCTGTGTTTTGCATTGGTAGCCAGAAGGGTGTTGATAACACACCTGTGTTTTGGCTCCTGCTGAGCAGGGAAGCACAGCATCAGTGCTGTAACATTCCTTCCTCAATCGAGGGTAAGACCCTGGGATGAGACACAACCAGGCCAGCTGGCCCAAACCGACCAAGGGGATATTCCATACCATAGGACATCAGCTCAGATATAAAAGCCAAGGCAAGGAGCAGGAAGGTTGCTTTGTCTCCAATGTCTACCTGCTGAGGAACCGTCACATGTGCTAAAGCCCTGTGTCTCAGGAGTGCCTGGACATCATTGCTGATGGGAAGTAGAGAACAAACCCTGTTATCTTTTGCTTTGCTTTTGTGTGCACAAGCTTTTTCTTTGCTTCTGCTTTAATAAACTGCCCTATCCCAACCCGTGAGCTGTTTTCCATCTAACTTTCTCACCTGTCCAGCTGGGAAGGGGAGTGATAAGAGCGGATGGGTGGGCATCTGGAGTCCAGGCAAGGTCAACCCACCACAAAATGCTAAGTTTTTGCAATCACAGAATGGCCTGTACTTCATGTGTAAGGGCACAGCATAATTTTTCCAAAGAGTTTCAAAAGGAAAACTAATAAAAGAATCTATTATAGTTTACTGGGGACAAAGGGGTGTTATCTGGATTTTGCACTAACGTGGGAATTAAATTTCTGCCCTTAAACAGACAACTTTACAACCAGGAATGTAACACACAAACATTAAAGAAACCCTGCAGAAATTCTGGGAGCCGCTAGTCACTCCTGAGAGTTCATTTTCATGCATTGCTCTGCTTCCCCTTTGCTCACAAGTCTTCCCCCAGGGAAATCCTTAGCACCAGTTAGTTCCTGAAATTAACACCTGAGACTAGAAAGGTGCTAAACTTCCCTGATTTTCACATCCTTACCCTTTTTTTATTCTTTTAGGTCCTTCATGTTACATATGACCATCAGGAAGACAGAAAGGCAATTTTTGCAGTTAAAATTTGCAGTGGCTAATGCACATGAAAGCAGGAGAGTTTCACTCTGATCCTTATGCTGCTGTTGAATTCACTCTTTGATTAAATATCACGAATGGAAGAGGTACATACTCAAATGTTAACAAAATACTGCATCTCTCACAGTCGTCATCTAATAAAGGTTGTTTGGTCTATTTACAAAACAAATCATATTATTTTACACCTGTGGGTGGCATTTTAGTTGTAGGAGGCAATTTCATTGTAATTTAATGGAGAAGAGGCATGCATAACTTAAATACCCATGAAATCCACTACAGGCTTCAAGTAAATTGCATATTGTGAAGGGAGGCCTGTGATTGTTAAACTGTTAAAATTAATGTGTTTAAATTATATTTACGGCAGACAATTTATCTGTTCTCCAAGGATCCCTTAACTGATGCTCGACTTTAACGAATATTTTTAATATCTGTTGCAGAAGTAGTGGAACATGTAGTATTCCTGATTAAAAAAAACCACAGATCCAGCCAACCCATTTATCACTAAAGAATCCTACACCAGCTCATATTGTTTCTGTCTTTACAACCAGCTACTGTGTTCTGTTATTATATAATTATCGATTGAATTCTACATTTAATAATAAATTTCCGTGTAACTCTATAACTGGCATTTTGTTCTTAATTGTTTGTTTTAAAGCAGCAGTTATAGAGATTGAGATAATGGCCTGCTAATAATAAATGCTATATATACCACAAGAGGTGTCTGAGCCTAAAGAATTTATAGACCACAATACAGGCTTCTTCAAGGAGAGAATCAAGGCACTGCATAGAAGCTGCTGTGGTGGACAGCGTGATCAGAAAACAGCATAACCTTGCATTTGTGAACACACTTTACTGTCTATGAGTTCCTAGTAATTTCAGATAAGTAGGCTTCTTTCATCACTGTTCTATTACATACTAAAAGCACTCTGCTAACTTCCTAATTCTCCCGGGACATAGCCTGATGCATAAAGATGCCCAAAGTTTCACAGTACAGTTGGTCAAAGCCAGTCAAACTGGCATCAGTAAAGCTCTCCCTTTACTTAGCCAAATAGCACTGTCTCCAACTAGGAAATTCCCCATGAGGAGTATACTGCCTTTGTCTACAAGGCAGGTGTTTTAAGCACAACAAAATAATAGTGGGGTAAGTTAGTTGAGCAAGTACTCAGACTCCTTGTTTGCCATGAATACCCCAGTTCTGTACAGAGAAGCTGGTATTTCCAATCAAAAAATTGATTTATCTGGTAATGTTTTATCACACCAGCAGATAGAGAGCAAAACATTTACCACCATTTACCTGCTATAGCTTCTTTTGGAGACTACAGAGAGCAGAGGTTAATACTAAGAAGATGTATTACTTTCAGAGAAGCCGCCCTCTGCTTTCACTTTATTTGTGTCACTATATATTCAAGGAGGGCTCTTAACTGGGTGCTTGGAGTTGGCCTCTGTGGACCAGCTGCCATTGCTACATGTGAATTTGATTTTCTTTGTCTTCCTTCATGCCTGTAACACAGGAATGAGTAATGCATCCTGGTCAGCTACAGGCAGCTCAGTATCCAGCTACCACAGATAAGACCTTTAAATTCCCACCAGTCCAAAGTGCTGTCATTAGTGACACACTGACTTCAATTTTTTTCCATGCTAACTGTGAAAATTCATAGTTATAAAAATATCTTAAGCCAGGAACAAAACAGATGTAATTAAAAGTGACTGCTTCTCTCTGCGAGTGTGCTCATTGATTTAAGGGAAAATTTTTTACTGGTTCTAGAGGGCCAAAAATAATGACTTTGGTCATGAAGTTGAGATTTTTATCTTCCTTGACAGAGCACATAATAGGCCAAAGATAACAGACTGAACAGAATGACATTATTAAGGGCATGCCTATGCAACATAATAAAACTGTGTAGAGGTAAGCAAGCTACGTTAACTACAAAGTACTTTAACACAGGCTTCTATTCCTAGTTGATCACTTCTGTTAAGAAGCTAGCAATTAGCATGGGTGTAATGTAGAGCTAATGCATACACATTGTTTCCATTAATAGCACTCGGTTTAATTGAGGGTGTGACATGGGCTGTGTGTTGTTAAAAATCAGTTTTAGAGACCTGGTTTACCCAACAGCTTTTTTTCCTTCTTGTGTAGTTAAACATAATAAACAAATTTAGATATAAAGTCAATGCAGTGTGGAACAACCCTACATTGTACTGCGCAGTTTTTGCAATCCTCTTTTCTCTACCCTTGAATGCTCTTATAGTGTAACTTGAATATTTGTTATTCACTTCAGAATACTATATGGAGATTGATTGTTTGAAAGATTTTAACAGCAAAATTTACTCTTTCCCTCTCACTAGTGAATAAATAACAACTCAAAGTTACTAAATAGACATCACAATGCTATTAAATAAATGCACCTTTTAAACCTAGAAAACAAACTACTTGGAAGTGATAGTATTCTAACTAATTATTCAAAAGCGACAAAAAATCAACAAGATGCATCTTCCTTTTTACTGAGGTAGACAGAATGAATTCTCATTTAAAATGAAAATTTTTATCTTTCTGGTTAAGATAGTTTATTTCAGTTTTCTGTAAGATTCTTTTTTCCATCCAACTTCATTTAGTTCACTAAGTGTAAGATAACTAGATGTTAAATTTGGTTCTTTTTTTTTTTTTTTTTTTTTTTTGAGGGGACCTAATAGATGAGACTATCTTTGGGGACTTGACTAATTTGTTCTCATACTTCTATTTACTGTCTTGCCTTTGCTAAGCTAAGCTCATGTGATCCTATCAAGTTTAAAATAGTTTAGCAGGAAGAAAATTATTTCTTTCTGGTTTGACCAAGGGGGACCAGAGTACTTCATCACAACCTCCAGAGAGAGCAAAAGCAAAAGCTCGATGCCACAGATGAAGTACAAGCTATGCTTTTCATATTCTTCCTGATTTGTGAATGCTCACAGCTACATGCTAATGCAACTCCACATATTACTCATGGAGCATCCACTGAAAGTCCAGCAAGACTTCCAAAAAAAGAAAAAGGATGACAGTCAGTCATCCATCCAGAGGTGTCCTCTCACTACTCAGGACAAATTAAAGTTGTTTTCAGTTTTTCTGGTGTTTTAAATGGCATGTGGAGTCCATGAGTAGCAGTATTTGAACTACTACTCTTGCCTCCTTTTGCTCCTCCTGTCTCCTTTCAAAGCACTTCATCTGCTAGGAAAGGTGGTGTCAGGAGAGCAGAGACCACAGTCCTGCTTAGCACTGCAGGCAGCTGAGATTTGCTCACATTGATAAACACATGCAAGTGTGCAATCCCACTCACTTTCATGCATCTTCATAAAAGAATAGAAAATGGCACTAGTCTCTCTCTCTAACCCTCCATTTGTGCTTATTCATTTTTCTGAGCATCTTTTTACGAAAACACAAGAAATTGGAACAAGATTAAGCACTATTCTCTAATGATGGGCCTGTGCTGATGAAAAACTCCTTCCAAAGAAATTGTGGAATCCATCAGACTTGTGACTTACTTCTGCTGCACATTTGAAATTTCCTGAGGTCACATGTATTCAATAAAATCTAGGAATGTTTTCTCAGGTTGCTTTTCTAGGAGTCCATGAAGGCATACAATGACTGCTGTATTAGCAAGTTGCCATTCTTTTATATTTAGAAAAAAATAGTGTGAGTAAAACTACTTGTTCTTCTACTTCTGTCTTGTGTGCTGTACAAGAATTCTACTAGCACACTGAGAAAGATCAAGAGGGAACTTTTAGTTTTTAATTTCAAATTTAAATTGTATTATACAGATGAAATGAAATAACAATAGTTAGCTTTAAAAGTAAATTCGTATGGACATAATAATACAGAACTATCAGAAAGTGCCCTACTTATGAAGTATAATTGAAACTTCACTTAACATTTGTAGTGCTCTACAATAAAATTTCCAAGTTCGTCTATCTGGTAATCTCCCTACTCCACAAATGGAGACTACAGAGAATGTTTAAGAAGCATTTTTTCATCATGGTTTGGAGAAAGTACTTCAAAGAAAAGTACCATCAGAAATTCTCTGCCTGACACTGAAGATCTAAAAAATATTAAGAGGGTTAAGCTATCAAATTTGTTTACTAAAAGCAATATAATTTTAAAAAGTGTAATTACCTGTTAAGTTTCTTCATTTAAGACATACAATAGAATATTTCAGGTTACAGCATTTCATGTACATTCTCTGAGAGTTATAGATATTACAGATTATTTAAAATCATCTATTCGAAATGTAGAAAAATCCATCTCCATTACTATTTGCCTTCCTAAACTAATTTGCCTCTCTTAAAGAAAATCTAGACTGAATTAAACAAATTTTCTTGCTCCTGAATGTTTCCTCTATTCTCTTTAACTTGAGAACTGATCATATTCTGACTCTGGGCAAGGCCAACAGCACCACTCTGCAGGTTTAGGAGAGACAGAAGACAATACTCTTCAAACAACTGTACCTGGAAAACTGCAATATCACTTGACAAAACTCAGTGCCAGACAATTTAGCCAGATGGCTGTGTTGAATACCTGTTGACAAACAAACAACTAAGATATCTATGTCCTCTAGAATCAGCCAGCAAACTGAAGCTTTGAAAAAGTAAAAAGTTATTCATGCAAACAATTGACTAACAATAGTGTGGGTTCAGTTTGTGCTTTTCAGAATCCTGGAGTTTTCAGAATACAATTCAAAGGGTGTCAAATGAGTCATAATTTTGAAAAATCAGTTTGCATATTCTATGTAGCAATCCATAAGGAGGTACTTTCTGAAGAATTTATGCTTTCCTTCGAAATGATAAGAAAAAATGAAAAGCACTGGCTAGATAAATCCACTGCTTTCAGTAATTCATATTACAACATATTTAGCTAGTTATATTCCTGTCACAGAGCAAACACGGAAAACCTCCAGTAAATTCTGATCATTTCGTATCAATGAAAATGCATCACCGACCCTGCAAGGATGAAGACTTAGTAGGTCATGGAGCTAATTTTATGATTAATCAGATTATTGCAGACCATAAATATTCAGGGTAAAAGTGAGCCCATTCTGATGTGTAGTCACAGATATAAAGTGAATAAATTTGTGAATTCGTATGATCATTGTTAACATGAACACTGTTGGTAGCTCTAACTAAAGTTGGATCTGTCTTTACAAACTCGGTTGCAATATTTATATAAATTCCCTTTATTGAATCAGTTCCCACTTTATCCATAACTTCAGTCCATATATATAGCTAAACCAAAAACAATCTAGAAACGTACTATCTGTAAAACAAAAAATTTACTAACCTCTACTATTCCACTCCCTTGAGGTCTCCGAGATTTATCAAAATATTAGCACTTGCTCTGAGTCAAAAACACTTAGTATTAGGTTACTTGGGAACTACCTTCGCAGAATATTCTGTCGTTGCCTACCTTTGGACAGGGCCACCGATGTCATCTATCTGGACTTCTGTAGGGCTTTTGACATGGTTCCCTACAACATCCTTCTCTATAAATTTCTGTGAAAAGGATTTGATGGGTGGACTCTTTGGTGGGTAAGGAATTGGCTGGATGGTTGCAATGGAGGGTGGTGGTCAATTGTTCAATGCCCAGATGGAGATCAGTGATGAGTGGTGTCCCTTAGAGGTCCATACTGGGACCAGTACTGCTTAGCATCTTCGTCAATTATACAATGGCATCAAGTGCACCCCAGCAAATTTGCAGACAGCAAGCTGAGCAGTGCATTTGCCAAACCTGAAGGATGGGATGTCATCCAGAGGGACCTGGACAAGCTCAAGAAATGGGCCCATGTGACCCTCATGATGTTCAAGAATGTCCACTGCAAGGTGCTTTGCCTGGGTCGGGGCGACCCCTGGTGTGAGCAAGGGTTGGGGGATGAAGGGATTGGGAACAGTCCTGACCAGAAGGACTTTGGGGGTGTAATGTAAAAGTTTCAGTATTAACCCTCATTGTTAGATTTGCTGCACGCATCATATAGAAGCAACCTTTCCCTTTACAAAGTGCTCGCTAATCTGCATAGGTAGAAAATCTTTCACCATTAATATGCAGCTACAGCACATCAGTTACAAAAATCACAGCATAAATACTGTAAACCATAAATTTATGAGTAATTCTGAAGGTTGAAAAGTTTATATGCAATTAAGAGGAAATGTTAATTGCTCATTTTTAAAATGACAATATTTCCAAGGATACTGATCTCCAGGTTTCACTGTTTCTTTAATGCTACTCTTTGCATATTAAAGGAAGAAGAAACATCACCTGATTTAATCTGATAGGTTTAGGCCAGACTATACTTGATGTGGGACCTCTAAAAGGTAGAAATGGCAATCCATGGAGCAACAATGTGGGTAAGATTGCAGTGCACAACACTTTACTTTGTATTTCAGGCAGGTTATTCTTCCACAGCTTTTAAAGCTTCATACCTCTCTGCTAGTTTGGGAGGCTGTTTTACAAGACTGCTGTTTTCTGTTTTATACTTAACATGTATCCACAAACAGTTGTGTTATGTAATTCTGCTTTCAGGTAGCTGTCGAAAGCTCACTGATGTTCTTTTTTAAGATACAAATCTACAGCAGGTCACAGAGCCTTTATCAGTCTTAGAGATAGAAGCCTCAAATTTCTAAGTTCTGCAAACTCTTTGAATCAAGGTTAACCAAAACTGGGGTCTCTTGCAGATGTTTCCATTAGACTGGGAGATCAGTTGGGGAAAGACAGAGTTCTGTTTTGCCACAAAGAAGGCACTATGTCCTAATTTCTGGAACATAGCAGGATTCAGTATATAGGCTAACAGACCCCTGCTTAAGCAAAATCTTGTAGCAAAGAAACTCAGCTCTTTCAGGGCTAGGTTGTCTTCGCTATCTGCTGGTAAATTCCTCCAGATCCTTTCTATTCTGTGTCCATAAATGAAGCATTTGAAAAATAGTAAAGGCTAGCCAAACTTTTCTTCCCACTATACCTTGTGTATTTCTGGAGGACGGCAGAAAAAAGTTGCAAATGATAGTTTCTGTAACCAGAACTGACCTATTTTCTACAACTATTTTAAGATGAGTAGATATAACCATCTCTTAACAATATGGTACCAATTTGACAACAGGGCAGGTGACTTTTATTCTATGCCAGAAGCAGTCCCCTGGAGATTAGACAGTAATGTTGAACTCACTCAGTATAAGAAGGCCTTGACCATACAAAAATTACTAGAAGTAACCTGGTCTTTCAGTGGCATCTGATTTTATTTTAATTTTTTTTTAAGTCCAGTTCCATCTATAACGAAGAAATTAAATGTCATTTTCTCTGTTGTCATTTTCTCTGTTGCTCTGTTGCAGGAATGTCTATCCTTTCCCACTCTTTTCAGTTGCTTGAAATATTTTACCACCTGAAATTAGAGTGCTTTGGCACTAAGGAAGCCTCACAGCTAGAGTTGGAGGAAATAAGCTTTGTTTATGAAACAAAGCCTGTTTTACACTTAGAAAATACAAACAGGGTTTTCAAATGGAACTGCAGGCAATTGGTTTCTCAGCAAAACATAGATAAAACACTGAAAGCAAATGTGAACATTTGTTATGAATTTTAAGATGTGTGCATGTTCAAGAAGAAGTTGAATTTTTTATCTCCTCTTTAATATAGGCATAAACAGAGATATCAAGCAAGCAGCTGAAATAGGAAAAAATTATAATCATTTAAAGAATGATTAAGCCAACAAAGAAGAGGAGGGAGCATTCACTATATTACCTAGCAGTCTGTCACCTACTCTTCTGTTGCACAGAGACAAAATGTCCTCTTGTGTATGTACAATAAAATTAGTTTCCTCAGATGCCAGCCATTAAACAAATTATCTGAAAACAGATAAGCTTCACATTTCTTGCAGGTGTCACATATGAACTGTTATAAAAGTGCCCTACTTAGGGCAGTGAGTTGTCCAGCATATCAGACTGCCATTCTGTCTTCAAAGGGATTGTAACAGACTAAGCAAAAACCACACACACACATAAGAAACCTTTCAACCTGCCAGGACAACAGAGAATAAGCCATTTCTACTCTTGGTTTTGGTTTGAATTTGAGATGAGCGAAGATGCCCACGGTGGAAAACACCAGCAATTGAAAAACAATTACTGTACTTGTAAATAAAATTAATTCCATTTAAAAGTTCTATTGTCTACTGTTTCTGCAGAGCTCAGAGAGAAACGTAATATCTTTTAACATCTTCCTTTAAATCCAGGCCTTTCAAAAGCCTGGCTTATAAAGAAGGTGGAATCCGAACACCAGCAAATTACTTTCCTGATAAAATATCAGTTCTCCCTTCTCTACCTCCCCTCACCCTAGCCCTAAAGAAACAAGAAACATGCTATTACTTTCCTCTACATTAAGTCCTCTGCTGAAACTCTAGTGTAAGCTGATGTTTCCATTATGGACCATGCACCAACCTTTCCCATAAAAGTTTTATGGAGGTATGGGAGAATGATGACATCAAGTAAAGGATTAGTTGTGTGGAGGAGATCTGAAGGCAGGACACAAGGGCTGCAGAAGGGACTGCTGGAACACAAGTTCAGGGCAAAGTTCAGAGCAAAACATCCTTTTGGGGCTCATTTCCTGCAAAGGCAGAACTGCTGTGAAAAGTGTATTGAAACCTAGATTAGTATTAGCAAAATAACTAGGGTAAAATTGATTTAAGTTATTGAAAGAGGCTTCTTAGTTGCTTGTAGAAGATGAATTTACTTAAGACATTAAAATTACAATTCTGTAATTGACACATGCATATTTTTAAAAATCTGACATTGACGTCAGATACACAGACTTGGGCTAAAAAAGTAGAATAGTTTAAAATTAGCTCCTTTCCCACAACATTTTAATGGCAAGATTATATATACATGATAAATTATCAGCAACTTTCTGCAAGACAAAAGACTTTTTTGCACAATTATCCCTCTTCTCATGCAGTACCTAGAACATTCTTCCATGACACATGATGAGAGCAGCACAGTACCCTTTCTGAGTGTGAAGATCACTTTCCTGTATCAGACCTACTATTACAGGGCACCACAGACCCTTTCTGAACACTTCACAGAGGAGATGGCACACTCACTAGACTCACAGCTAACTGATTCCTTGCAGATGTGCAGCCCTAAGGCACAAGACACACGAAAATCAGCTGTCTGTAGGGAACACCAAATTTGTTAAAATGATGCAATGACAGTATGCATTCAGTAACACACAAGCATATACCTGAAAAAGGTAGAGGAGGGTCAAAGGAAAGGCTGCTGGGAGAAAACTGTAAGAGTAGTTTCCTTGTCCAAACATAGTCCCTGTTACAAAGCAGGCAAAAGTAAATGACACAGCGGTCAGCAAAAGACATTGAAGCAGTTGGTCTCATGTTTCCAGCTACAATCCATTGCTGTAGAAGTTACCATAAGTCTAGAAGCAGCAGAATGTGGCATTAGAAACTGCATTGACACACCATCCATGGCTGTGTGCACATGATGACAGTGAAGTGCTCAGTTTATCCGGGCAGACCAAAGCCAGTCTTGGGTACTTCCAAACACCTTTGGCTTTGAAGGGAGGTCAAGGTAAAAAAGAGACAATTTTACTGGAATGTACATGGAAACCTCTGGAAATCACCCGGTTCAACACCCTGCTCAAACCAGGTTCATCCAGATCAGGTTCACCAGGAACTTTCAGTATCTCCAATATGGCCTTCTCAAGGGCACAGAGGTGTTGACCAGCCTGTCATCACCTGGGATTCTCTCCCCAGATTGGAAAAACCCAGGTTGGAAAAAGATTATTTAAATATCTCACACAACGAAAAATACAATCCCATATTTCCCTCAATAATATGGTACAAATAATCTCAAGAGCACCAAGAGGACTAGAATGATTGCATGAATGTCAGAAACAGGAAATTGTAAAATGACTAAACGTTACACTACTACAAGATCCACAATGATCTCCTTCCTCTGATTCAGGAGAAAATGCACATCACTTACACTTGAATCCTCACAGTCTTTTAACCAATACTGAGTTGAGTGTCCTCTCAGTATATTCAATTCAAATAAAGAATAAATATATCTTAGGTGAGAAGATGGAATCTGTCTTCAAAAATCAGTTATTCTTTTCAAGCTGGGTAAAAATAACTTTGAAGAATTTTAAAGAATTAAACAAATTGGAATGCTGTTTACTTATTCTGGGGTAAAGTGCATCCACATGCATCCATTTTAAGGGGAATATTTTTATTTATCCCCAGGTACAGGAAAAAGAGCATTAAATGTCTTGATGTATAAATAATTATAGTTATGGATAACACTAGAATTGCCTCTACTGTTACAAAGAACGGTAATGGAACTTGTGGGCTTCATGATTTATGACTAAAAAGCACCAAGCATTTCAAATCCATTTGGAAACAGAACAAGAGCTTTCAGACTCCTTGCATCTAATCCTACATCACTGTTAATGAAAAACATTACTCGCTCCCTAACCGGTATTTCCAGTACAGCTTCTTCATCAGTCTATGAATGCAGATATAAAGTTGTCCATCATCTGTATGGAAATGTTATACAGTAGTACCTTATTTAAAAAAAACAAAACAAACCACAACACAAACAAACATACATATTTAAAGCAGCAGCTGAGACTTGATAAGCATTTAAGGAAAGAAATTGCAGAAAAAAAGCACAAACATTACCACTTTCCTGAAGATTAAAAGCAAAAATACCCTGCATTGTAATTTATCAGTTTACCTAACATATTTGCAGGGAACATTTACAGATTAAATTATAAGGATCATCTTACATCAACACAGCAATTCAAATGTCTCTGTGAAGAAATTTTCATCTGCAAACTTCTTTTAAATTTTCTTTCTTAGAGTGAAGAAATAACAAATCGATCTGTAAAACAGAGCAACAATAAGTGGAAATCGTTTTAAAATGCCACCTTTAGCACCATTTCTCTTCTTGGAAGGTGCTCAAATCAATCCAGTGACTAAAGCAGTGGAAGATTATATTTTCAGATGGGTTGTTTCCCCACATGACCTTGAACAACAGTTTTCACTTCATCTGTGCCTCAGTTTTCTGCCACATAGAGAAGATAGAATGAACAAGAAGTCAATTATAGGAGCTGAGCCGAGACATTGAATGGAAAGTGTTGCTTGAACAAAAATGACAGTAGTCATATATTCTGGCCTGTGCCTTTCCTCAGTGTAGTCCCTGCCACTTGTAAAATTTAAAAAAATTAATGGTACAATAGACTGATTTTGTTGATAAAATGAGGCCCCTTGCAAACACCATTATACAAAGACATTTCTTATTTTCATCCTAAACCCATTCCAGCAGTAACGGTGATTTCCTCCTCAAAACCTCCCAGGCTTAAAGATAGATCTAAGCACAGAAGAGAGTAAGAGTTAGTTCCTTCCTACACCTCCAACAGCACCTATTGCTGGTGATTTATTGTAAATTAACAACTGCAATATGCAATCTTTTCTGAAACAGCTTCTCTGGTCACCCAAATATAAACTACATCATTTATTTGTTCTTAAGAGAGGCTTTAAGTCATCGCAAAATCATCATTCACATGACTGATATCAGCATATGTCAGTGGCTACTGTAAACTGTATATACTATAATGCTTTAAAACATCTATTTGACTTAGTGAGTTTGACCTTTACCCCCTTAGCCCCCTAAAGAGTGAGCTGGCTTGCACAAACAGCGTGAGGGGAAAAAATAAATATAAAATAAGCAAAAGTTGATCACATATGTTGTTTTAATTTTGTACTTAGACTGAACAGATGCTTTTTATTTCTAAATACCATTAAGAGTCCAACACTGCTCAAACTTAGCTTTATATATACACCACATTTATATAATTTCAGTGAATTTTTATATAAATTTTAAAGAGCTTTAAATTCTATAAGCAATTTTAGCTCATTTTTAATTACTTTCTACTAATATAGATGGAAGTTTCCAACTTCACAAGAAGTTTCTAACACTAGAGCTTACATATATATTCCTTTAGGAACATTTCAATTTTCCTCCATACAGTTAGCTCCTGTTGACAACAGGAAAAAGAACATAAAAACTATGATAATCTCGTTGTTTCATTTATTGTAAAGGCTGCAGCACAGGAGCACACTTACAAACAAGTCAGAGTTCCACCTCAGATAAAAATAAAACATTTCTGGAGTTCTGTGCCTGAAATTCTACTTTAACATAATCAAGAGGACCAAAGATCATTTCACAAAATCTTTAAAAAAGAGTTGGCAACCCACTATGTCACAAAAATGTCTTTTTTCTTTAAGCAATAAGTGCAAAAACCAACTTGCTTTATTTTTAGCTGAATTGCTTTAAATGTATCTAAATTGCTCTGCTATGAAAGGATTTTTTAATTTTAAGACAAAGGTGCCAAATTTGCTCTTTTCCTAAAATAGTCAAAATAATTTCTTAAACCAAAAAAAGCTTTTGCTTCTGAATTATTTTAAGTATACCTTCTTCAAACAGTATATCTTCAAATGTTGAAATAAAGCAACATTTAATGTTCGAAAACATATTTCAATAAATCTAAGGGTTTGGGTATTGGCCTAGACAATCTAATCTGCACAGACAAACATGGAAAATGCAGGAAGAGCATATACACGAAACCTCCAAATTATTCCTATGGAAAGTAACAAAAATATTTGGAGAACCCAAACCAGAATACATAGGCACATAGGATTCCCTTCAGCCTCATTTCTGTATAGAAAAACCTCTTCCTAGTGAATGTATGGACTTCAGTTTAAGGGACTATTTCAAACATGATTTATTGGTGTCATTTACATGTAACCATAGGTGTAAGTACTCCTTTTCCCACTTCTCCACTCTCAACCATCCACCTTAACTAATTACGTGAGAAGCAGCTGCTCTCTTTGATAGCAGCGTGCAAAGGAAGCACTGGCATTTCAAGACAGTAGAAGAAAGCTATATTGGTAGATGATACCGTATTCCTGCATCACAGTGATCAGATATGATCCCATAGTAATAAAATTTTTCATCATTTACTGATAAAGTTTTGCACAATGAATTATTTAGTCATTCATAAAAAACCCCTTTGGTGTTACAGATTTAAAGAGGTATGCAGTACTATTACAAAAATTATCTTCAAATGATCATGCAAAGACAAACTAGGATTCACCATCAGCATAGACACATTGAAAGAGAACAGTTAGTTTGTCCTTAAGAATACAGTGTGCTTGTGATCTTGTGCTTAAGAATACAGATATGCTCCAAATTTGCAGATGTCATTTAGTTACTTATCTTTAACAGAACAAAATCAAAACATTCAGCGACATTAAACTTCACATACACACGTGTGCAGACATCAGCAAATATATTTTGGTTAGCATGATTTCTACAAAAGCATGTGTGTGACATATTAGTTGTATGTCAGGCTTTTTTTCCCACTCCAGGAACGAGTCTGAATAATTTACATACTTTGCACAGCTGGAAAAGTGTGTGGAAAGCCAGCACTTTGTAGAGCTTACATGCATGACAATGAGCACACAAGCTGCTAGAGAAGTAAGTAGCTACAGCCTCTAGGATCATTAAACAGAGATCATTACTTTACCAGATTACCTCCATCAGGACTTCTCCCACTATATAGTGCCAGCTGAAAAAATTGTAACAATCCATACCAGAGTAACTTCGAATTAAGTAAAAGATCGGAAATTCCTTTTAAGAAACAAACCAGAATCCTTCTTCTTCAAACTGAGCCACTGACAAAGCAGGGCTGCTCTGCTCACAGCCTGACCAAGGACACCCAGAGAGGTGATGTCCTGTGGGAGCTGTCTCCCCCTAGCCTCCTTCCCCAGTCAGTCACCTGCACGGCAATCTTAAAAACCAGAGGAATTGCCCCAGCTTGAGTCCAGCTGGAAAGTCTGAGACAATATCCATGCAAGCATGGATGTTTTTAGATAAGTCCTAAAGCACCCAGATCGTTCGGCATCCTAATAACATCGATCACTAAAGAGTGCCCAAAATAATCCTCTCTGCATCTGCTCCATCGTAGCTGAACAAAGGAAAACAGGGCCACAGATCTGTCCCTCAAAACAGCCACAGTTTGTTTTCCTTGTTCAAATTGTGATCTTTTTTATGTGAGCAAAATTGACAATTGCAGTAATGAATTAAGACTGCTCCTGCTTAAATCTCTCCATTAAACACAGTCCCTCACAGGGGCAAAGGCTATAATATCAGTTTAACAAAAGCTGACTGATGCATTAATGAGAGAGACTTAATAGCAAAATTAGATCTGCTGTTCAGCAAGGGTTGATGGTATTTCCCTATTTGTGTTAGACGTGCACTGACTGGAAACCAGGATGCTTGACAGAAGACTGTCGAGAATAAATGCTGACCCTTCCCTCCTTAACTCAGCAGCTTGGATTTAAAAGTGCTACAACAAGTGAAACAACTCAGCCTTTGGCTGACAATTAGCAAATATTTTCGGCTGGTTGCCTCCTGCAATGCATATGTTTAAGAGGAAAGCTTTATGCACTAATGACAGACTCTGTGTCTGACTGAGTGCCACTGCTACATCTGTTAACAGCACATTTGGCTGGTGTCCCCTTGTCACTTTTCTGAAATACTCACAAAGAAAACACAGATCCTTTGGGCAAAGGAAGTAGAGGTGCAAATTACAGTCACACCTCCCCGTCTCATTGCAGTATCACTTCTTGTCTCCAAAACTAACACAGATTTGCTTGCATACTTCTGGCAGGTAGCCACAGTTCAAACTTGAAATAGGGATCAATCACAACATATTATCATTAAGTGTCATGCTATACTGTAAGAGACAAGCTTCTACACAGGAGGAAAAAAAGGAAGGACCTCAGCTTTCTTATGGATCTGGATGTGGTGCTATTCTTTCGGAAAGGTCCCCCCCTCACTGCAGGGTCCATGTGTGGGTAGGGAGGAGAGATTGTATTGCTACCTATGGTAGTCAAGCATCTTTGACAGCTTATTGTAGGTTTTGCTCTAATCTAAGGACAGAAGCTGCTGTTTGTGGTTTGCTGTTTATGAGGTGCAACTTCTGATTAATTGACTTTCCTGAGTGTAGAAAATAAGAAAAATCACAGGAAAAAAACCTGAGGACTTAGACATTAGAGGTCAAGTCAAATTAACCTCTAGGTGCTCACTGAAGGGTTCACAAAGCACTCACAATATCCTTCCATACAGCATTTTGCTTAAGCAAAATATAGGAACTGGCATTCTGAAAGTCCAGGGACAGTTCCTGGAAAACCCCAGTGGAATATGAGATCAGCACCTTTAAGTGATAGTTCACTTGCCAGCAGTAAAGACAACTACTAAAACAAATCTTTAGTTTGGACCACTGTCTTCTCCAAAGTTTGCTCAGTGAACAAAAAGATGAAGAAACTTCTTGGATTTTGGTTCTTAAAAGCAAATTTTTCTGCAGTGTTAAACAAGTCAGATGTTTACTTGCTAGTCACCACTGAGTGCAGCCATATAGAAGATGTCCTGAGTAACTAACTGTGCATAAAATCGGAAGCGGAAGCCATAATCATGAATCACCAGGAGAGGACTTCTGGGCATTCAGTCTCCAGCGCTCATTAATTCCTACACACACTCTGGTTAACTGATTGGGAATGTAAACTGCTGTGATCAGAAGAAGAATATAAACTCTAGAACCATGACCCCTTTCAGTGTTACTGATCACCTGCCTGTCTGATCAGTATGTATCTTGAAAAAAAAAAAGCAGCCAAAATTAAAATGTAATTAATTTTGAAGTAATTAGCTATAGTACCTTTCTCTTGTGTATTGTGAAATGCTTGTACAGACCTCAAACAAGTGACATTGTTTTCTCATCTTGGTGACAAAAAGTAACTCCTTCCAAAATGTGAAACTATATAAAATGCTCTATTTTACAGCACAGTAAAGTTTGCTTTATATTTTACAGATAACACAACATACTCCCATATGGTAATACCACTTTCAAGGATAATCCATATTTTAATTTATTTTGTGCTCTCTGTAGATATATTTGTTATATACAGCAAGCAGATACATATAAACTGAGTGAGCAGTTTCTATTCTTTATACATCATATCTCAAATGTTTCTTTAATGAAGACAAACTCTTACTTGCTGAGACTGCAGTGTCCTTTTTAAAGTATAAATAAATATGTCCCCAGTTTATTAAAACTACACCTTCTAAATTTTTAAATGTTTAGCCATTACAACTGTTACAACTTTAATGCAAAAAGGAGGGATAAATTAAAATACATTACTGTGCATGCAATGATTGAGCATACACATGGGCTTGTAACCAAGACACCTTGAAAAAGCCACAAGAAAATCATACACTAACCTATCATACATATAAACTATTACGAATTTTAATCCAGACATCAGTAGATACTAGTTTTGTGAACTCCTCTGTATTTTCTCAGTGTTTTTTAATCTCAAGCAACCAGAGTTATTTTCTCCGAGATCATTCCACATACATTATCTGTCTTTCCTTTTGAAATTATTTTAACTATTATATCAATAGAAACACAAATGATGGGAAACCCATCTCTCACAAAATTCAAAATACTTTAAAAAATTTTCATGCTTAGAAATTGTAACATAAATTCTCCATCAAGACAAGTACTTTAGAATTTTAAGTTCCTCGACCAGAAGTCAGGTTAGGAAGGCTACAGTAACTGCCCTATTAAAAGCCAACAACAATAACAAACCAACAATAAAACCAAACAAATCCTCTCCCCCCCAAACATTTATGTTTCAAACAAATGCTCAAATTTTGCAGAAGCATTTTAAGGGACTCCATAAATTAGAGTAATAGGAGTGGTAGGCACTGCGTGTCCCAGGCATTGGCCAGGTAATTTCAAAGGGTTTAGAGTTAAGGTGTCGTACTACAGTTTAGCAGCTTGAGGGAAGGTGAGGGAAGAAATACATGGAGAAAGCTTATAGTCTAACATTTGTCTGTATGTATATTCTAAAAACACTTAATCCTGGAAAATCAGCCATAGAATATCCTGAGTTGGAAGGGAATCCCAAGAATCACTGAGTCCAACTCGTGGCCCTGCATAGGGCAAGCCCAAGAATCATACCATGTGCCTGAGAGCATTGTCCAAATGCTTCTTGAGCTCTGCCTGGCTTGGTGCTGTGTCCACTTTCCCAGGGAGCCTGTTCCAGTGCCCAACCATGCTCTGGGTGAAGAACCTTTTTCTAATATTCAGCCTAAACCTCTCCTGACTCAGCTTCATACCATTCCCTTTGGTCCTGTCACTGGACAGGAGAAGAGATCAGTGTCTGCCCTCCCTCTTCCTCTCACAAGGAAGTTGTAACTGCAATGAGATCTCCTCTCAGTCTCCTCTTCTCCAGGCTGAACAAACCAAGTGCCCTCAGCCACTTGTCATACGGCTTCCCCTCAAGGCCCTTCACCATCTTCATTCCCCTCCTTTAGACACTCTCCAATAGCTTAATGTCTTCCTTATATTGTGGCACCCAAAACTGCACACAATATTCAAGGTGAGGCCACCCCAGTGCAGAGCAGAGTGGGGCAATCCCCTCCCTCAAGGGGATTGATGCTTTGCCTGATGCTTTGCCTGATGCCCCCCAGCACACAGTTGGCCCTCCTGGCTGCCAGGCCACTGCTGACTCAGATTCAGCTTGCCATCGACCAGGACTCCCAGCTCCCTTCCCACGGTGCTGCTCTCCAGTGTCTCATTCTCTAATCTGCATGCACTTCCAGACTGCCCCATTCCAGGTGCAGAATCTGGCATTTCCCCTTGTTGAATTTCATACAGTTGGGGATTGCCCAGTCCTCTAATTTGTCAAGGTCTCTCTACAGGGCTTCTTGGCCTTCAAGGGATTCAACAGCTTCACCCAACTTAGTGTCAGTGGCAAATTTACTTGGTATTCCTTCAAGTCCTGCATCCAAGTCATTCATAAAGATGTTGAAGAGAAATAGACTTAAAATGGAGCCCTGCAGAACCCCACTACTGACTGTTTGGCAGCCTAATGGGCTGAGGTTCCTTCCTCACACAGCTGTAAAAATGAAAGTAATAAAAGAATCAAAGGTGCAACTCCACCAGCTCTTTTAACACACTTGAAGAGCATGAAGACTTCTTGACTTGGGTGTTCTTTCACTTTTTGAAAGAAGCTGGCAGCTAAACTAAACCTGAATAGCTAAAGAAGTTATCATGCATTCACAGAATATATTTCTTCAGAGATAACTCAATACGAAGCAAACTATGGAATTTCAAGATAGAACTTGCATGTTGCTTGTGTGAATAACATGCAAGGAAAACTCAGTTTCATACATGTAACTTGTTGCAGTTAGCTGCTGCATAGGTCCATGAACAGTAAGTGAGTTTGCCTGTTTTCTGAGTGCATACTAAAACCAGAGGTCATGAGACTAGAACTAAACAATGGCTTTCTATTAGCTCTGTTTTCAAACACTGCAGGAAGCTAAGAAAACCAGCAAGAGGTGCTTATGTTTGCCTCTTTCCAGGTGAGAAATAGCCATATCTATCACTCCAGAAAACATTTTCATATGCAAATGTATTTCTGTACACCCAAGGGAAAAGGGAGATGTTGTGAAAAAACTGTTTACCTGGCCTGGTGGGCATTCAGAGATTTTTTTGTTTGTCAAAACCACACATACTCCAGATGTTCAGATGATAAAACCTAGGAAATTCACACAGGTCAATCTGGGTGCAGTTTTTTGTTTTCACACACACCAAATTGGTTTGTGCAGTAAGGCCCCATCTGCTCAACTAAAAATTAAAAGCATGAGTTTATCTCATTTCTTTCAGTGGACCATCCAGTTGCCAGAAGTACTCTCTGATGTAAACTACTCTTGAGACTCAGTGGTTTCCAAACAGAACCATAATGCACACAAAGCCTTGATGATCTCTGCTGGAACTCAGAGTATCTAACAGCTGCAAGTGACTGCTCTAGACAATTACTCCCAGCAACAAAAAAAGGTAAACAATCACTACAGGAAGAAGGCCCTCTGCCAGTGAAATATTAATGCATTTTTAGGCAGCAGCTGTTTGCCCTGAATCTTGGTTCAAGTTTTCTCAAAGGTAAAATTCCTTCTGTTAGTTGCTATTCTACTACATGTTTTTAGAGATTAATATCTGAACTATCTGCATTATCTGAACTATCATGGCTGATCAGCGCTACCTTTCAAAGCCTGGAGGTCTTCTTGATCAGGAAAAGGAGGCACATGGCTTTCTGAGAACAATGTTTCCCCAAAAAAACCCATTTGTTTTCTTGCATAATTTCCACTAATGGGTAGGCCTCTAGCTGGTTGTACCAATCTGTCTGTTGTACCAATCTGTCTGTTTCATGTGATAGGCCAATTTTCCAATGAATCTCATAAAGAACAAATCTGTTTGGAATTGCATATACCTGGATAAAAATTTCATTTTCTTAACCTCTTTGTCTCTTTTCTCCTACCTCCTGTTGGTTTTACACAGAACATTTGCTTCAGTGTTCCCAGATGACAGAATTTAACATCAAACTCAACTGATTGTCTCAGCTGATTACCCAGCTCATCATATAACATCTCTTGGTATGCACAAAACCACTGTTTTGACAGCACAAAAGTGAAAGGCTCATTTTGTCTTTGGTCTTGCAATTCCAACAAAACTGCATATAGATTCACTTGCCAGTGGTACAGTAGAAATGGGTGTGAAGTCTGGTTTTGCTCTTCACAATGTGCAGTAAGGAAATTGTTAGCAGTGGAATTTACATAACAGAGATCAAAATACATGGTGGTTTGTTTTTGCAGAGTTTATTTTCCTGACATAGACAGGGTTAAAATATTTTTTCCCTTGACTATGTTGGGAAATAGGGAATCTTCTTACATCTATTAAACAGAACAATTGATAGTCATTCTTACTGAAGGGCAATGAATTATTACTATTTCCAAATACCTACTGTTAAACAAATGCATCTTCCTTTGATCCAGCATCTTGGTTAAGAAGAAAGCATTTTCATAGATACAGGCCTTTAAAGACTAGTTTAACCTTAAAGATTTTTCTATATACCTTTTCTTTCATGAAAATCAGTTTCTTGATTTCACAATCATTAACATCTTAGAAAAATGTTGAACATCAAGAGGCTAGACCACCACACAGGTTAGTAGCTTCATTAATCAAAGTTTTAACCTTAACTCTTCAGATACAATTTCTAGGACCTTTGCTGAAACACATTTAAATGTCCTACCTTCAGGAAAAGTAATAATCTAGCAGCTTTCAAAAATTTCAATATATTTACAAACTCAGTTTGAAGTGCAGAATGTATGAATAGCTACAGAAAAAAGGGTTCTGAGTTCCCTTAGGAAACAGTCCTTATTAACAAAGGGTCCAGGAAGGCCAGACACACTCTAAGAAGGGAATCTTAAAGGTGCAGAAGTGGGCCATCCCTGTGTCAAAAGACAAGACAGTGTGGAAGAATGGCCTGGCTGAATAAGGAGCTTTCATTGGAATGCAGGGTAAAAAAGAGAGGTTATGAACTTTGGAAAAAGGGACAGGCAGTTAACAGAACAAGGACATTGTTAGGTCATGTAGACAAAAAATTAGGAAGACAAAAGCTCAGCTAGAACTCAATATGGCCTGTGCTGTGAAAGATAATAAAAAGTGCTTTCCTAAATACATTAACAACAAAAGGACAGCCAAGGAAAATCTCCATCCTTTATTGGACATGGGAGGGAACATTGTCACCAAGGATGAGGAAAAGGCTGAGGTACTTAAAACCTTCTTTGCCTAAGCCTTTAACAGTAAGAATGGGTACCCTCAGGACAACTAGACCCTGAGCTGGCAGACAGGGATAGCAAGCAGAAGAGATCCCCTGCAATCCAAGAGGAAGCAAGCACTGACCTGCTGAACCACTTAGACGTCCACAAGTCTATAGGACCAGATGGGACCACCCTAGGGTGATGAGGGAGCTGTTGGAAGAGCTCGCCAAGTCACCCTCCACCATTTATCATCAGTCCTAGCTAACCAGGGAGGTCCCAGATGACTGGAGATTGACCACTGTGATGCCCATCCACAGGAAGTGCTGGAAGAAGGATCCGGAGAACTACAGGTCTGTCAGCTTGACCTCAGCACTGGGAAAAGTTATGGAAAAGACCATCTTGAGTACCATCATGTAGCATGTACATGACAACCAAGGGATTAGGCCCAGCCACCACGGGTTTAGGAAAGGTGAGTCCTTCCTGACCAACCAGATCTCCTTCTACGACCAAGTGAGACCAGGTGACCTGCCTAGAAGATGAGGAAAAGGCTGTGGAGGTAGTCTATTCAGACTTTCAGTAAAGACTTTGATACTATTTTCCACAGTATTCTAGATAAACTGACTGTGCTCTTTGCTGGGTTAGGAACTGGCTGGAGGGCTGGGCCCAGAGAGTGGTGGTGAACGGTGCTGCATCCAGTTGGCAGCTGGTCACTAGTGATGTCCCCCAGGGATCAGTGTTGGGCCCAGTCCTGTTAATATCTTTACTGACAAGGGGATCGAATGCACCTACAGTGACTTTGCAGATGACACCAACCTGGGAAGGAGTGTTGATCTGCTGGAAGGTAGAAAGGCTCTGGAAAGGAATCTGGGACAACAACAGAGGTCAGCTGTTTGAGAGAACAGCTCCTCAATAAGGAGAAGTGACAGGTCCTGTTCTTGGGTCACAACAATCCCAGGCAGCGCTACAGGCTAGGGGAAGAGTGGCTGGAAAGCTGCCCAGCAGAAAAGGACCTGGGGGGTGCTGGTCAACAGTTGGTTCAATATGAGCCAGCAGTGTGCCCAGGTGGGCAAGAAGGTCAATAGCATTCTGGCCTGGATCATAAATAGTGTGGCCAGCAAGACCAGGACAGTGACTCTTCCCCATACTCAGCACTGGTGAGGCCACTCCTCAAATACTGTGCTAAGTTTTGGGCCCCTCGCAACAAAAAAAGACAGTGAGGAGCAAATCCAGAGAAGAGCAATGAAGCTGGTAAAGGGTCTGGAGTGCAAGTCTTATGAGAAGTGGCTGAAGGAGCTGGGGTTGTTTAGTCTGGAGAAGAGGAGGCTCAGGGGAGACCTTATTGGTGACAGGAGGTCTTAGTGAGGTGGGAGTTGGTCTCTTCTCCCAGGTAACTAGTGACAGGACAAGTGGAAACAGTCTCAAGCTGTACCAGGGGAATTTCAGGTTGAGCATTAGGATGAGTTTCTTCATTGAAAGGAATGGTCTGTCCAGTGAGATGGTGGAGCCATCACCTCTGGAAGTGCTCAAGAAATGACTGGACATGGTACTCGGTGCCACGGTCTAGTTGACAAGGTGGCATTCAGTTTTGGCTGTGACTCGATGATCTTGGAGATCTTTTCCAATGTTAATGATTCTATGACTCTATGCTTGATATTTAAAACCACTTGGTTTACTGGTGTTACACTCCTCCCAATCTTCCTTTCAACTCTGGAGTAGTGAAAAGATTGTGATTAAATGCCAGAAGGAAGAAGATTACACTGAAGATGTGAACAATGCAATCTTTTCTTACCTGTAAAGACCTCTGCTGGCAGGAAACTGAGGTGAGTTTCCAATTGTTTAAGAAACATCTTTTGACCCTTCTCAGTCAACAGGTGGTTGGATCTTCTTTCCTGGGGTCTTCTCCCTACTGGTACCTTGAATATATGCATCTTGTCAACTGCAACTATACATCTTGCAGCAACAGAAAAAGCATGTGCAGTCTAAATTGAAGGATAAAAAAATTAGTATTTACACATCAAAGTAACTCTCATTCCCTCCTAGATCTTACTCCCATTAAATGTTCCCTCATGTTTAGAGAGTTATCTTTCTATTCTGTATATCTACAGAAGCTGCAGTAGTACCAAAGCACCTGATTTCCTTCATAACTTGAGCTTACAGTCTTCTGATTGCACCAGTAATACATGCAATACGGTGCTTCTGTAATTTTAGGACAGGAAGGAATTAAGAATATAGACTTGTTTGAGACAAATGCTGCATTTCAGTCCATACAGTAGGGAAGAGCACAGTCTTGGTGAAGCACACTTGGCTTGCAGGTTCATGCTAGGAGCCAAAAGGAAAGAGAAACATACCAGTGTTAAAAGTGAAATGACACTCTCATATCCTTCTGTTCCCTTCTTCTCCAGGAAATGAAAACATTACACTGCTTATACTGATATACTAATATTATCACAACATAAGGCAATGCTCTTTTCATAAAGAATTATGCACAAAATATCATGCCAAAGGTGGAAGCAACAATACATAGGCAGCTGAGAGATGGAATAAAAAAATACTCCTCAAAAAATCTGAATTTTAAGAGTGCTGATAGAGCCCAGCTGGGGAACAGCTGTCTAGATGAAGGAAGAACAGTCCAGAATCTGTAGGGTTTGCCAATATCCAAAGATCAGTATCAACGTGAAGAAAAATGTATCTACATTCCCAAAGCTCTGGTGAGCAAATAGGTCCATTTAGGTCAAGAAGAGCATATCAGCATGTCTGATGGAAGATTCACACTAAATGCCTCCAACAGATTCTGTCTCCTGTCCTCCACCACCACCAGGCTCAGCTGTTTAAGAAGCTGAAGTGCATGTCTTCTGGTTAAATAGGTTCCTATAACCAAGTGCAGAGTTGCTCACTTCATCTCATTTTTTACTGCCAGTTTGGTGACTTCCACTATATTGTGTATGAATTCTTGGAGAAACACTAAAGAAGTTCAAAGCAACTTCCACCTGTTTTGGGGGTTAAGAGAAACAAGATTATTTAGGAACAAGGTCACTCCCAGAGCCTGACACTTCCTACTTCCAGTGTGTGGACACTTGGAGAAGACTACTTAGCCCAGAATCATCCAATCTCAAACAAGCTTCTAGTCCAAAAATCTCCTGGTACCTGTTACTATGACTACTGTTGGATTCTATTTCTTCAAATAACTTTGATTTTGCAAGTTTACTCAACTCTTCAAAATCCCTTCTGCTGAAGGAATACTTGACAGAGGGCAGACTCACCAGATTTACGTGATTTCTAAACAGGGCAAGTGGAAAAACTAACAATCAGAATTCGAGGAGGAATATTTTTGTGACATCTGTCACAATACTGCCATACTACTGAAAGACCTTTCATGTTCAGGAACCATCTATGGAGAAAATTCTGTCAAACAGCAGCAAACATGGTCACATAATGCTTTTGACAAGACTTCTGAAATCATACCACATATTCCTCAAATTAAACTTTTTAAGGCTTGTTTACACTTCAAAGCTTATAAAAGCAAAAGAACCAGACAATGCTACAAGATGTTCACAAGTTCAGTACACTAAAGTAAAACAAAAAACAAAACCATTCCCAGGTGGTATATTTCACAAAATAGATCTTTATCAATGGAAGAAAGTACCTGCTAGTTCTGAGACAAGAGGTGAAAGAAATGGTTTACAGCAGCATCTTCAGGAATTTTACAAAGATTTTTTCACTTTCCAAGAAAACTAAGTTTGCCTTTAAGCACCTAGGATGGTCCAATTTCTTCACTGTACTATAAAAATTCTCATCTAGAGCCACTGCTAAGGCAAAATGTCCATGTGGAACAGAGTATATGGTAAGTTATTTTGATCGATTTAATAATGACTTCAAATGCCATCATGAGCAAGGAAATTTGATCATCACTTTCTTGCACCTCTTCATTTCCTTTTCTAGGTGAAAGCTACAGAATTTTACTTTGAAGAAAAGCTTAGAACAGAGGCTCTCAAAGTCTTCTCCAAGACTTACAATGAAGTTCTCAAGAAATTTACACCACTTCACTGTGTTCACTGTGGAAATACAGCCAACCCAAGACAAAGTTCACTTTAATTTTATTAGAATTTTTTAGTTCTAGGTGTTTTTCCTGCTGTTCATATTTTGTGTAAGTTTCAAAGAAGCACATCATCAACTAACAGAACTGCTGGAATTTTGGTATAAGAATTTGAAAGTTTTTTTCCAAGGCTTCTGCTGCCTCTGTTTATAGTTTTTTCACAGCCTTTTTAGCTTTGCTTCTGTTTTTCTGGAGAACCTATCTTGGTATCAGGAAATTAAATACCCATTTTCCCAGAGTAAGTCAGAAGAAGCCCAAGGACCAAAAAGGGTAGTCTTTCAAATAAGAGAAGTCTTGATGATCTTCAGACATAACCTGAATTTTCAACAACTTTGTTAGCTTTTTTTTTTGGTCTTGAATTGTCCCTTTTGGAATTCCCTCCTCTCTTTTCCCTGTTGTTCTGAGGGATGGCCACATAAGATCCTAAGGTGTTAACTTCAGGGTTATGGCAAATATTGTTAAGCTATTTAGAATATGGAAGACCCTTTTCTCAATAACGAAAGCAACCAGTATCATCCCAGAATGAGTACACTTGAAAGTAAGTTGTTAATCAGCTGTGGATCAGTTTGTTTTAAGTTCTGGAAAGGCAACCTAATGGAACTAATTGAAGATTAACTTTGACCTTTCTGGTCTTCCCTGAAATCTGTAAAACACATAGACACCTACATTCCTTCTCCTCTGTTACTTGCACAAATCTACTTGCATGGCTTTGATGTGCAGTACATGGGATGGTTAACAACAGACCAGAGAGATGGGATGGATCACAACATGTCATATGTGACTGCTGAGTGTAAGCACAACAAACAGGAATCTAAGGTAGCCTAAATTCACTTTATTAAATGTTTTTCCTAGTAAAAAAAAAAAAAAAAAAAGCCCACTAACAATAGACATAATTTATGGCAAGCATTACATTCACTTTCAAAATTCAGATTTATAACATATCTGAATTTGTGGCAATAAAATTAGTTACTGTATCTATTTGCAATGAATATGCAACAGAATACTTCAAGAAAAGAGTAATTCAACCATAAAGTCTCTGGAGTCTTAACTCCTCAGAAACATGAACTGTTAAACACGGAAGGCAGACAGCTTGAACTGAAGGCTACAACTGAACTGGTTTGGATCCATCAGATATACTGCCAATATTAATCAATGACAAAAAAATTAAAGTCACCACTCTTTAGCTTGTTGTATTTTGAATGACAGCACAAAGCACAGACAGCAGCAAGAAAGAAGTGTTTCACTTTGACCTATCTTCACACTCCTTTTGACAGAACAAGTTGCTACAGAGTATCTTGTATTTCTAAAAGCTAATACCAAACTTTTGAGACAAGTAGATATCAAGAAGCAGTGGACTAGGTTTCAAGGTTATTTAATTTTTTATTTCAGAATATTGCCTTTCATAAGTGCTGGCAAATGGGCCTGTTGTATCAGGGCTTTTAACAGAAGAAGCTTTTAAGAGCAGTAGAAACTGTTAAAATTCAAGTAAGCACTTCCATTTAAGAACATTCTTGCACTTAAAGCAACAGAAAAACATATTCTGTACTAGTGAACTGTCCTATTCAATAAATGAAAATAATTTAATAAGAATTACTTCAAATTTAATTTCAGCTCTTATGTTTTTGTAAAGTATGCAGTGTTTATAATCAATACTCTTACAGCACTCTTAGTGACTTTACAGTATTACAGGGTCACTGAAAAGGTCACATTGATATAGACTCACGTACAGGAATGACGTGATTTAGTACATGCAATAAGAAATTACATTTTATTAACTTTCTGCAGTTATGTTGGTTTTTACACTGATATTACAAATACAAAAAAAAATATTCTCCTTTTTCCCATTTATGTCTCAGAACAGAAATTTGATTGAAAATAGGAGAGTAATTACAAGTAATTACTTGTAATTAACAGTAATCCATCAGACTTCATAGCAAAAAGTTAGAAAACTTCCTAATCCACAGAAGTTGATCATGTTGTTTTAAAAGTACCCAGAAGTTTACATTGCTTACTCAGTTTTTGTCATAGTGACTAAAGGTATAGGCAACAATTCAAGCTTTTCAGGTTAAAACTGCTCTTTGCCCCAAAAGCAGACTTTCCAAGACTATCACAGATTATCACCTCATACCACCAAAAGAGATGATCTCTCCCCCAGCTTTAATTTGTTGACCTCTCATGTACTAGCACATCTGCTAGTCCAAACCACTAGCCATCACAGGAGTAGTTTTGCAAACAGGTGCCTTTACAGTGAAGTTTAATTAGGGAAATGTCAGCGTAAAAAAAAAAAAAAAAAAAATAATGCATTTTGAGATGTACACATTGAAACGTTAAAGTCCAAATGTCACAACGGGACAAAGCCCAACATCTAAGGATGTGTAAGTACAATTGGATCAACAGTGTTGACATGGTTGAAATTGCACAATCCCAGGCTATTATTTTACCTATGATGGAGCATAGCTCAAATTGTGTTCGTTTCTCAAACTGTTAAAAAAACAGAGATGTTATCTCTAGTAACAAAATACATCATAACCCTTTTGATAGTCCTAATTAGTTGCTGCTTTTCAAGACTTAACTAAAGTCACCATTCCTATAAATTCAGTCACCTTCATGTAATGTGTCTGAAGTGACAACACAAAGGTGTGTAACACTGGTCAGGCCTGCTCAGCAGTGCAGGTAAGAGTATCGCAGACTTCTTAGTACTTGATGCCTCTGGGTGTTATGCAGAGAACACACACCACGCACAAAACCAGTGGACAGCCAGCCACTTCAAAAATGCAACTTTTTCATTCATGATGGGAAAATACTCTCTTGCCAAAGGAAAGTTCTCCTAGATGGAGGTGGGAAGGCCACCTGTCATGACCAATCTTGTTGCACACATCTTTTGCAGAAGAGTCCCCACAACCCTCAAGCATGTTTGGCAGTAACAAAGCCCTTGCACAAGTGTCCGAGCAAACACTCATGTCCCCCAGTTACAGCTCATCCTCTGTCATGATCCTGCTTCCAAGCTTATCTACCACTACTAGTCCCTCACAGATATTTACAGACACTCCTGGAACTCCTACTACTTACATACAAAAGGAACTAGTCCTCCATCAAACTGCATAAGGTACCTTCACGTCTTCTTCTTTAGCTTTATCATAAAACTTTACTATAGTAAGAAAAGTACTATCTTTGTATAAATTTGCATCAGGTTTCCTTACTTGTGGTCAGTTACACATAATCAAATCTGTATTTTTCAGCACTGACATTTCCTCTGGGCAATTGCATTTGTAAATGATACATTTTAGTGCTGCTCCTTGACTGCCAGCTTCTCTACAGCTAAAGCAGTTATAATTTTAAACTGAAGACATTTACATAAACATATTTTGTCCTCATTTCCATATAACAAAAAAATTCAACTGTGGCTAGTTATGCTATACTCAAATTGGCGTAAGCTGAGAACTAAAAGCTATTTCTGTGAAAGTGTGTAAGCTGAACACAGAGATGTCCCTGCTGGAATATGAATTTCAAATATAACTCCTCATTTACTGCCAAGTAGAGTGTCTTGCATCCTCTCCTTAGTCCAGCCACCAAAGAACATAACCATTTAAAAAGCCATTAGAATACACTGTTTCTGTAAGTAGACAGTTTATCAACACTGGCTATGACTGACCCCTTGAGGCGCTGTGGTGGTTCGAAAAAAACCTCTCCCCCTGGGGGTGGTGACAGTCTGCCCCAGAGGTGGTGTTTTTGATACTGGACCAATTAAAAACTTTGTGCGCCCTTGAGGAAATTACATACTCACAGAATCAGAAGAGGTTAATTTTAACTGCATAGCTGGAAGAAGCAGCAGCCATGCCCTGAAACGTCACGTGTGGCGCGGGGCCGGGAGGCCTTTGCCCTCAGCAGCACAGTGACTGAGTGAAGCCCTCCCCCAAGCTGGTGACCGAGGGGGACCCTGAAAGATCAGGAAGACCCCTTGGGTTGCATCTTCTTGCAGTGCGCGGGGAGAGGAAAGCAGCGGCAAAAGCAAATAAGGCACGGACCAGACCAAGAGACGCAGGACATCTGAGGGAAGGAGAGTCAGTTGGAACCAATTCTAGGGTAAGGACTAAACTAAAAGCCCTTAGAACTCTTTGACCCCGGGGAGGAGGGGTGGAAATCCCCAAAGAAGTCTCCTGAGAGCTCATCCCCTGGGGACAGAACCTTTGTTCTGCAAAAGCAGGGGATAAAGACATTAAACTTTAACCCCTTGCACTTCAGGCTGCACTTGCTGCCACGGGTGTTCCCCCGAACCCCACGGTAATACCCTCGGACGAGGTGGCCGAGGAGCAAGAAGTGGGGGCAGACCCCCCACACCTCTTAGAAAAAAGAATAATTCTAGCTACGACAAATCGAAACTGCTGCCTTAAAGATAAGAGGCACTTCCAAGTGCCACAGAAATTAATTTGGAAGAGCTGTAGCCTGAAAGTGAAAAGAAGACTACTTCTTTCTTTCTTTCTGGACTTTTTTTGAAGGAAAGGAGAGAAGGAAGGAAAGGAGTCTATGTATATATATTGTTTCACCATAGAAGAGATAGTTAAAACTGTTATATATATATGTATGTATGTGTGTATATATATATATGAAAAATAGTATTTATTGTGTAAGTAATAAATTGTAATATAATTCCCTTCCCCCATACTAAAGTGTGCCTGTCTGAAAACTTCTCCTCTCTCACATTAGAACAAATTGTAGAAAACCGTTTGAAATTAGTTTTTTTGAAAACTTTTTTTCCAAACCACCACAGGTGCTATTATCTATGTGTGCTGTTCACAGAGCCCATCATCCAAGTAAATGCAGTTCCATCACTCTGTAGTGGGATGCTCAACAATACGTGCTGCAAGATTCCGTATGAAAAATCTCACAATAAAGACATAAAAGAGAAGGTGAAAGAAAACAGTTAAAAATAAAAGCTATATTGCATAAGCCACTTTTGGAATTGTGTTTTCACTGGTGGAAGTTCACTCTCATTCAACTGAGCAAAGCATAGGAATTAAGGTATATATGTACTTTAAAAAGACAAGAGATAGTTGAAGCAAATCTTTAAAAGCTAGTCAACTCAAGTGCTGGGAAGGGAAAAAACCAGCAGGCTATAGTTAACTCAATATCCAACTAATACAGCAATTAAACAACAAACAGACATCAAAATAAAGAGAAAATCCTCTCTCTCTGTACTTAATGAAGTCATAGAAAGGTTAGGGTTGGAACCCTAAGATCATTAACTGTCATTCACCAAGGCAAATAGCCCTGCTATAGGCACATCTGCAGCGGAGCAGGTGATTGAGGGAAGCAGGGCAAATTTCTAGAGCTGGGGGAACCATGTTTGGTGGAGCCAACAGTGGTGGCTGATCTAAATATGATCTACCTGCCATGAATCACCACTCATCAAGGTGAAACAGTTCCCTGGCTGTTCCGACCATCTCTGTGTGTTCCTCCCAGGCTACCTGTCCCTGCTTCCACCCTCTGTAAGCTGTGTTTTGAGTTTGTCCAGGAGCTCCTTGTTCATACATGCAGGCCCTCTGCCATTCTTGTCAAATTTCTTCTTCATAGGTAGGAGACAAACCTTGAATTTCATGCAGCTCTCTTGGGCCTCTTCCTTCCAGAGCTCTATCCCCCTGGTACTCTACCAAGAAGAGACCAAAGTCTGCTCTTCAGAAGTCCAGGGTAGTGAGTTTGCTCTGTCCTCTTCTCTCTGCCTCAAGGATCCCAAATTCCCCCATTTCATGGTCACTGCAGCCCAGGCTGTCCTTACACTTCACATTCCCTACCAGGTCCTTTCTGTTGGTGAGAACAAGATCCAACATAGCACCTCTCCTTGTTGGTTCCTCCATCACTTGTAGAAGGAAGCTATCATCAATGAAGTAGAGGAAGCTCCTAAGGTTTGTGGCCTGCTGTGTTGTCACTCAACAGATACTGGAGTAACTGACATCCCCTGTGTGGACCAGGGTTTGTGAATGCAAGGCCACTCCTATCTGTCTGTAAAGGGCCTTGTCTGCTCAGTCTTCCTCGGTCCATGTACAGATGGACAGTAGCAGATTCCCACTGTAATGTCCACCTGTCCCCATCCTGCATCTAATCCTGACCCATAGGTTCTCACTTAGCTTCTCATCCATCCCCAGGCAGAGCTCTAAGCACTGGTTATTGATATAGAGGGCAACACCCCCTTCAGGTTCTGGGTACCTCTTGCTGGACTTTGGAATCTAGCTGATATGATTGGGATGGCACATCATTCCACACCTTATCACTATTAAACAACATTCCCCTTCCCCACCATATCCAGTTTAAAGCCTTATCAGTAAGTCCCACCAGTCCTCTTCTCCTTTTGAAGCAAATCCCACCTGAATTCATCATGCCCTGTGCTATGTGGGCCATCCCATTATCAAGGAAACCAAAAATTTGGCAGTGATACCAGCCACAGACTCATGTATTAATGGACTGGGTCAGTTTGATTCTTTCAGTGTCACTACCTGCACCTGGAAAAATAAGAGGAAAAAATAACCTGCATCCCTCATTCCCTTATCAACTATATCAAGGCCTTGAAATCTTTTGATGGCTTTTGGACTATGTGTTGTCACTTTGTCACCACTCACATGGAGGACTAGCAACAGGTAGAAATCTGAAGGCTGAACCAGGCTAGGAAGTTTCCTGGTGACATCCTAATCCCAGGCCCCAGGAAGGCAGACTTCCCTGAGGGGATGGTCCTTCCAGTATATTGGAATCTTTGTTTCCCTTAAAAGGGAATCACATATCACTACAATCTTTCTTTTCTTCCTCATGCAACTGGACTTGACAGGAGGTGTAGTCCTTTCTTGACTTGGCAACACCTCTGATGGAGAAGGACCTTTGTGATTGCCTTACCACATCCAGAGCCCCATACCTACTGAACCTTGTTGGTAACTAGAATTCTAAGCTAATTTACAAGTAGCTCGAGAGCTTTGCAAAAAAGTCTTTCACTCAGACTGCTTATTCCTTAAAGCAGTGGACAATATGGTAAAAGACCTGCTCATGACACTGTTTTCCCTTCAACTTTGTTTATTGATGTACTGAACATGAAAAAGTACAAAGAATCCAAACACAAAAGAAAACATGTACAACCTCTTAAATACTCAACAGAATATATTCTCTATTCCAACAAATGTGAATTAAGTCATACTATACAACTTCAAATAAATACCAGCCTTATATTTTACTAAGTGCTCTGATAAACACTGTAAAGTGAAGCCCAATTTACATGCCTTCTCATCAATGCCGTTAGTTGCTACAGTAGTATAGGAAAGAAGCATGTAGCTACTGTTTTTCCCCACATTGGAAAGTTTGTGATTTATATACTATATACAACTTTTAATGCAGAGGAGTAGCTTTAACAATCTAAATGCACCTAAGAATGAGGAAGTGCTCAGGAAGCCAATTGACTCTTGAATAGCATTGAGTGGGTCAGCATGAAAACTCGCTTATTCACTTTAGCACGCGCTTCACAGTATATGTACTGTACTATACTGAAAATTTTATAACTACAATTTAAATGAATAAGAACCAAAACCAACTGCAAATATAGTGTACAACTATGTTATGCATAGAACATTGCTTTTTCTAAGGGGAAGCGTATGAGCATCTCAGTTTATACAAAAGCAGGACGTAACTACATAGTTGTCAGTGCATCCTGGTGAAGGCATCAAACCCTCAGCTTTTTTTGAAAAATTTAATTATAAGCTAGATGCTAATCAGAAAATATTCTGTATTTGTTTTCCTTAAATTTCTTCAATACATGGTAAAGACTTCTTTTCTATTTCCCCAAATAGTGATTTAAGCATCATACAAAGTTAAACTTCAATAGCATACAGGTATTTATGGTTTTCATACGAAAAATGTAAGGAAATTTGTTCAAAACATGTTTATATTTGTTTTTTTACCACAAACATATTTATAAACAAAAATGTTGCATCACCATAAACAGCTGAAGCTAGACTATCTACAGACAAAAAGAGCAACAGATTTGATGCACTGTAAATTCAAGTCCTCAGGACAAAAAAAAAAAAAAAAGCAGACCTCAAGTAACAATGTTAATGCCATTTACAAAGAAAAAACTCATACAAAAACATTCAAAATTGAACATCACTTGGCATGTAACTTAAAAAATAAACCAAAACCAAAATTGGCTGAAAGGTTCATAACTTAAGGTCTTATTTACATTACACAAAGCTCAGGTGTTAGCCTTGAACTTAACCTTCAAAACACCTCCTAACATACCCAACTCAGGCCACTTCTGCTGATTTGCTACTGTGCAAACCATGCTCAATGTCTTTTAAGACAAAACAATTCTTCAAACAATAGCAAGTACATCACTAAACACCGTGAGCTCTATCTGAAGGGAATTCTTTAGGAAGAACAGATTTTTTTTTTCCCCCATCTCTCAGTATTTTAAGTTTTCTGTTTGCTCTTATATTCTTTTTTTTAAATTTTCACTTGTTTCAAAATCACAAATTAATGTGAGCCACCTATCACTTAATAACCAGGATGATCAATGACTCCACTGATGATTACAAAAAATGAAACCAACAGTGCATCCCATTGACTTTACTTCTTAATACAAAGGTCTCAAAAGTATTTCTACATCATAAATCTTTCTAAATTTTTCCCAACAACTGTAAATTTCCTGGTAAGTTTTAAAAGCTCACTAGGTGTCATATGAAGAGATTTCTCAAAGTATTCAAGTCAAAATATTTGTTCCAGGACCAGTAAAAAGTTTCTCCAAATTTTTTTTTTTTTTTACAAAAATAGATGCTTTTTTTTCTAAACCCACATCAAAGAGGTTCTTATCTCTTTGGCAAGGTACTGCTTTACGAAAAGTTCTCCAGTATTCTTACAATAAGCTTTTATAATGAGTTCCCATTCCCCAACCCAAACGATAATTATAAAATAAATACTGCTTACAACTTTATAAATAAAATGTAAACTTCAGATACTTTCCTTGAACAACAAACTGAAACAACAATGCATTACAATGTAAATTAAATGAAGCAAATAAAAATTAAAAAAAAAAAAGAACTTAAACTACTACAGAAAGCCTCAGTATTTACTCATAGGTTCAAGGCAGTCATGTATAAAGAAAAAAACTTCTTCCCTTAGCTGAAACATTTTAAAAGGTCCACCTTCTTCAAAGAAGGCAATAGAATATGTATTGTAACAGGTAAAAACCCTGTACCTCTTGTCAATATTCAAACACAAAAGATATTTAAGAAGTTCTAATTCAAATATTAGCAATAAAAAATCTCATATATTTCTTAGGATGCTAAGTAGTCATTTTATCCCCATTTCCACACTGACATACAACAAAGGCATTTACTAATGCATAAAGCTTCTTGTAAATTGCCTTTGTTGTATAGTTTTCATGTATTAATGCACTGAGAATAACTTATTAGGCTTTGTGCGTTTTGTTTGTTTTGAAGGAGACCTGCAATACTCTGTCACCAAGGCGGTATCCATTCAGGCTGGCTATTGCCATAGCTGCCTCATCGTAGTTTGTCATAGTCACAAATCCAAAACCTTTGCACTTGTTGGTGTTAAAGTCACGGATGACCTTCACATTGGTTACTGCTCCGAAGGGTCCAAACATTTGCCAGAGGATACTCTCATCAGCATCAGGGGCCAAGTTGTACACAAAAATGCACCACCCAGTTCCTGCATGCCCGGGGATATTAATTCCAGCCAAACTGGTCATTCCATCAATGGTCATTGGAGGAAACCTACTGACGAATGAGGGAAAGCAAAACAGAATCATAAGGTGGCTGCTCACAAAAAATCCCAGCAAAGAAATGTCAAAATAAAAAAGAAAATGATACAGAGCTTTTCACAGGATGAACATGTTAGCTCAGGCTAATAAGGGGACATCACAAACATTTTCTACCCCCCAAATGGACAAGTATCATGTAAAAAATTATACACAAGTAGGGAGAACTATGTTAGGTATGTCTGAGATGATGAAACATAGAAAATCAAATGGAAAGCATGCTATAAACCTGGTGAGGGTTAGTAATTTGAAACAGGAATTCCATGGAACTGCTATAAAACGTTTATCTATTTCATGCACAATGCAACAAAATGAACAATCTCAGCTGAAGTCTCAACATGCAAAAATCCAACATAAGTCTTACTGAAAAGAGTTTGCAAAATACTTCAAAATAATTTTGAATATGGTTATTATAAACCAAATAGTTCTTTTTTACCTCTTTACTCCATAAGCTATGTTGAGCAGGTTGTCCAACCTACAAAACATTTAGCAACATGTTAAGTCTTCAGACTTTTCTATCCCTTAAGGAAACTTGGTATATTACGGTCACATCCATTATACCCTACAGAACCTCATATAATGTTAATGTATCACCACTGAAAGAGCTGTCCCACCTTACTACACCTGATATAGTTAATGAATACAAAATAGTTCTTGGGTAGTAACCACAACCATAAGAACTTCATTTCACAAAGTATACCACTACCACAAGTTTAGCCTAAAACAAAAAGCATCAGCATTAAGTTACAGTCAGTGAGCACATTAGTTAAGTTTTCCACCTTACTAACCTGGTTTAGATGAAGAGTTTTATTGAGGCTTCTGACAGTTTGCACATAAAATTACCAAGACAGATGCAGTATTTTGGAGCAGCAGCAAACATCATAACATAAACTGCAAAAAGGATTTTTCATTTTCTTACTCATTTTGATAATTCCAAAAAGTCAAGCAGGTGAGGCAGAAGGCTAGTTAGGGGCTTTTGGAGTTAAGGTCAAAAAAGCAAGTATATGGACAGTGGAAGCAAGGTCGGGTGATAATATTCAGGAGGAATACAGAGATGCTGCCGGTCACTGAAGGGAGTGAATTTGTGTAGACAAAGCTTAATTGGAGTTGACGCTGGCCAGAAATGTGGGGGACAACAAAAAGTGCTTTTCTAAATATGTCGGTCACAAAGAGCAGTCCAAAAACGACATCAGACCATTACAGGATGAGGATGTTCACCTCACTAACAGGGACACAAAATAGGCAGAGATTTCTCTGCCTGTCTTCAACAATGAAAATGGGGCTAAAAGGGTCCCAGTGTTTTTTCAATATATACACATACACATGTTAGATTGTAAGCTTTCTCCATGTATTTCTTTCCTCTCCTTCCCCCAAGCTGCTAAACTGTGGTATGACACTGCAGCTCTAAACCCTTTGAAATTACCTGGCCAACACCTGGGACACACAGTGCCTACCACTCTTATTACTCTTATTCATGGAGTTCCTCAAAATGCTTCTTTAGGAAAACGTCAATCCTGAAGAAGCTCTTGTTTCTTCCTGGCAAATCCCAGACATGGGAAGAGAAAATCTTATTACAGATTTTCTTCAGGACTCCACAAAATATGAGCTTAGGTTAAAAACAAAGTACAGTTGACTTAGTTTTCTCAAACTACAGAGCATTCTGCAGTAAGCCAGGTTTGTGTAATACATTGTCAAGAAAGTAAGCCACCAAATCTCTAAGAGAGCAGAAAAGAGGAATTTAAACAATACATGACTATCATCAGTACACTCAGTGTCAATGACAGAGGTCTACTGTCATTGACATCCTGGGAGGGGGAGAGGAAGGTGAGGAGTTCTGTAAACACCATCAACTTACAGGTCCTTGCTATAAAGCAGTCAGCTGAGGACTTCATTCAGTAATGGAATCACTTTTATGATTTTCTATCAGTTACCTTGAAGATTTGAAAATATTTTGAAGAAATTCTCAGAGACTTTCCACTGGAAACTTTTAAAGATGCTTTAATTTACACATCCTATAGAACAATTACGTAGAGCAGCCTTTGAAAGTCTAGACCAAGTTTTCTCTTAGTAAGAAAAAAAGAGGCACTGTATTGATTCTGTTGCTTTTACTATCCAAGTTTATGCTGATTGTTTTCAGGCCTCTGTCAACCGTAACAGAGATGGGACAACTGCATCGGTTAATCCCGTCTGAAATGTCAACAAATGTCAAGAATTAAGATTTCTTTCACATGTTAACTAATGAAAGATCTGAAGCATTGGTGCCATCTCAACTATTTAGTCAGCACCACACCTGGAATGCTGCAACAATGCAAAGTAAAGACCCAAAACCCAAGAAAAGATGATTTCCCTTTACAGTTAAAAAACCTAAAAATTTGAAAAGACTGTCTTTTAGCAAGGAAGGATAAGTCTTAAGGCTTTCACAAAAAAAACTAAATTCATTTTGTCTGCAACTTCAGCTTACCTTTTGATCAGTCAGTTAAACCCTTTCCTTCCTTCAACACTGATAAAAGATTTTATTCTCTCTCTCCTATTTACTACAGACTTGGTACTTATTCAGTGCTTTTTGTTACCATTATACTTGTAACGTGGAGCTATCATAGTATCTCTAAAGGTGGTTTAAAGCATTACTTTACACTGAATATCTCAGAAAAAAAATCAACTTGCCAGCGATATTCACAAAAATACACTGCCTTTTAGACAACAATAAGCCTCCACCAATCAAAATTTAAAGTCAAAAGCCTAAAGCTGAAGGACAGGGGTAGTCTACAGAAATTACTTAAGTGCAAAGAAATAGGTCTTATCCAAAGAGAAAACTCTGAAAGTTGGAGAACTTTTACTAATGGTGATAGATCTACCTGGAGTATCAGTTAAATACTATAGCTACCCCAGTCAGCATGAAGTGCAGTCCATGAACTCTGCATATTCAGTCTATAAGTGAGGGTAGCCAATGCATAGCTTTTAAAATTTGGTACATTCTCTTTGAAGAAAACTGTCACCTGATTTTACTTCTTGAAAAAATGAAATAGAAACTGCTGAAATGTATTACTGTTTAACACATTCCAGTCACATCCTTTAGGAGCAGAAGGAGGGAAGAAACAATCAAAATCACTGAAACAAAACTCAATGTACTCATGAATGTAGATAATACAGTATTTGTTTTGCTTTCTTCTCACCATCTGTCCTTTTCAACACACTAAATATCACAGAGAACTGTATGGCTGTAGTTTCAACGTGATGGGAACATATATCCCCAAAAAACACATGCAAAAAATACTTGACTAATCTTCATTATGAAAATTTGCAATAAGATAAAGTGTAGCATGGAGGGCTTAGACAACCAACAAGGGAGAAAACAAAGCCTGAATAGGGAAGAAAAATAGAGGGTGGGGAAGAGAAGGCTGGCTGTGGTATGCTGTATGGCTAAGAAGAAAACTAAACTGCCTAGGTCAATGTTAACTGAATCAGCTTGTGCATTACTCAAGAATAATCTAAGAAATGAAAAGTCATCTTCGAAAAAGTTTTTAGTGACTGAGTAGAAGAAAAAGATGACACTTTAGTTTAGCTAAGGAGGTTTATTAGACAGTGAAATGCTATCAGTAGGATGGCATCCATTTTTTGCTTTAGCTGTACTGTAGGAGCAGAGCTAAAGTTCACACAGAAGTTGGAGAAGCGGGAAAGCGCCACAGTGGAGGCAAACAAACACGTCTGTGGGAACATGCAGGTTTCAGCACAGCTGTACACGTTATCTGACTTACCTAAAACGTTGAGCCTGCTGAGCTAGAGGTGCTGGATACCTTCTGTTTGGAGAATGGTACAGCTGGGAAAGTACAGCCTGACTGGTTTTTTGGCTTGGATTGTTAGCAAACTTTACAGTGATGGGCTCTGTGGCACCTGGAGGTTTCTGGCCGTTCAAGCCCTTGATAGCTTCTTCTGCTTCAATTCGCTTGTCAAACCGGATAAACCCCACGCCCCTTGATACCCCTGCACAACGTGAAGGAAGCATATAATAATTAATTCAGAGACTCCAGAATATTAGTAGTTAACATTTTATTTTCAAGGCCAATTGCTATGTTAATGGTCAATCACTGTGAAGACATGACAAATTTTGAGCATAAGAGAACTGAGCTTCGGCTCAGAATAAGAATTTTCTACTGTAATTTTAATTTTTAATTTAACTGACGTAAGACTCATTTGTGCAAAAAGCTTGGAGGATTGAGGGAAAACAGGGGAAAGAACTTAAACCTAGTGAGTCAAAGAAGAACTCCAAAAGAAAGCAATTTTGGTGAGGATGGAGATGAACTCAGAACCAGCTGCACTGTAACTGCCGGTCAGTTTACACTACTCTGCAGTATCTACATTCACAGAAATTCTGTAAATAGCTTAGTTATCTGCTCTCCAGCAGCAAAAAATGGCATATGCCCTCCTGCAGTACCCCTTGAAGGTCCCTTTGGAGCAAATATGCTGAGAAGATGATGACATGCACGTTCTAGACTGCAGTAACAGGAATTATGGGTATGTCTTAACAGTTCATGGTTACCTTTAAGTATAAGATTCATTTTCAGTGTATCACCATACACCATTAAGTGCTATTTTTGAGGGAAACTTTTCTTGGTATTGAGAAGTCAAAGACAACATGCAAGGGGATCAGCAAAGTGAAGGAAGGTCTTAGGAACATTGCACATCAAAAATTTATATTGTCTTAGACATAAACACTAAGGTGTCAACACTTGAATCAATTAACGTTAAAGCTACTAACAGCCAACATTACTTGAATGCTTTGTTGTAATATTCCTAGTGCCATTTAGAGGCCCTTTATGTTTTAGTTCATAAACAATGATGATTTAAACCATCAAAGTGACAATAAGCGGGTATAAAAAAAGCTTCAAAAAGGCAAATGTCACAGTTTCAACTTCACATTTTTTATCTGTCAGTTTGTGTCACAACCTTATTATTCATATCATTTTGAGCCTACCTCTCCCAAATTACTAAGAAGGAAGGAAGAAAGCTTAAACCTGAACAACAGTCTCTATGCTAGAAAACTACTGTGCAAATACCAGCATTTATTAATACTCAGAATTACCCAGCACATTAGAAGTTTAATTATATTTACTTACTGGCCCATTTGTCAGACCCCATCTATTTCTATGCAAGAATATACAGGAACATACTGTAAATGATTATTTATTGCAAAGACTGGAAATCTGACCCACAAATCTGCTATTTCTACGCATCAGTGTTCGGTCTTTAGCTTTCCTTTCCATGCCTCTCTACACTCTCAGCAGTTCACACTATTAAAACACTGTATAATATGTCAATATTGAGATTTCTTTTAACTGCAAAGGACTACATACAAGTTCCTCTGCAGGTCAGTACAATCCTTTCAAAGTAAGACACTTTGCAAAGCTTATGACCTCCTACAACTGAAAGCTGTTTTTCACGCACAAGGACATCTGACTTTGAAAAGGTACAACTATAAAAAAAGTCAAACCTAGTTAATCACAGAACTTACCTACTCCTGAGGAACTCAAAGTTCATGCATATGCCCAAAGTTAATGAATCGACCTTGAAAACAGTCTTAACAGCAATTACATGTGTGGGTCTTCTGTAATCCTAGCCTCAGAGAACCAGCTATGCATTTCTGCATAAAGTTTTCTTTTTTAGAAAAATAAAGTTTAATAGCATTTTGTAAGGCGCTGAGCGACTATTTTCATGCAGCAGCTTGGCGAGGAAGATTATAGCAGCTGCAAATTTAGTACAAGTCATCAAACAGTCTTCAAACCTGCACCTTCAGGGTGGAAATGACTCAAGCTGGCTCAGTACACTCCACAGTCTATTTTTGCCCATGCATATTTATGAACAATTCCAGGAGAAAAACGCATTTTCTGGTCTACATTATAGAGACAAGACCTGTATACTGAAAGATGAAATATTTCTTAAACTGCCAGTCCAAAAAGGAGAGGTCATGCAAAACTGCCTACTTACCAGTGACTTGGTCAACTAGAATACGAGAAGTAATAATGCGTCCATACTGGGAAAAGATCTGTTCCAGTTCTTTCTGGGTCATTGTTTTTGGAAGTCCACTAACATACAAATTTGCATCTCTGATAGAAGCCGAACTTGGTCGCGCATAGGAAACCTGAGGGGAAAACAAACAAACAAAAAAAAACCCCTAGAAAACCAACACTTTAAAACCAGATGAAATAGGTTAGTAATTTGTTCTGAACATGGGTCACTGGGCCTTTAGATTTGTTTTTTATTTTTCTGGAGCTGGCTTCTGAAAATACGGATGGAATGCAACACAGACCACATAGAAGAAGCTGACTGCATGGACTCTCTGTAATTGGAGAATTACTTTCAAATAAATGAGAAAAAGCTAGGTACACACTCCAGCAAGCCTTGGTGAAGAAAATGTTCTCTGTTAGCTTACTGTAAAATTAAAAAGAAATTTAAGAAGTTCCAAGAATGTCTTTTTAATTCTCATTAAAAAGCACTAAAACATACAAGAAATGAAGATTTCAGTGTGATATCTAGGCCAAAAGCACAAAAAGGCAGTCTGAAGCACTTAAAGGTTTCCAAATGTTTTTCAAATGCTGTGACCTTTGTACATGTGTTGAGCATCCTGTCAAATGACACAATCATTCATGAGGTCAAGATAAACTCTGCTATATCACTTTCACAGGCCTCAGAATGAATGGCAGAAGCAGGAATCCAACCTCTATTTTGACTGTTCATCAGCAGCTTGCCAATTTTAGCAACACAGAGGTCTTACATCTAAATGTCAATTAACAGTGAGATTCTCAGATCCTTTTGGATAGAAAGTTTTTCACTTGGTGCCTCCAAGTGTCAGTCAGAAATATTTTAAGATGATCAAGTATATCCTTCAACCTTTAGACATGTTACAAAACCAGTATGTTCATTACTTTCCACTGAAGTCTGTACAAGTGGTCTTATGCTTGCTACAGGAATGATTAAAACAGAACATCTGTGCTTCTTGAACATGACAAAATGCTTTTATCTGGGGTTCTCACCGTGGAAAACGTAAAAATAAAGAAGGAGTAGTCAGATTTATGTCCTTTCCTTCCCTCCCCTGCAATTAGCCTGCACTATTACCCAACACTGGGCAGTTGAAACTTGATTCTGTAAATCTGTCTTTTGCCTAACTCTTTGACATTTCTTTTCAAATCCTATCTCATTTTCGTGCAGATCAGCAGACTCCTAAGACTCCTGTGGAAGTAAAACAAAAGAGAGCACCCTGGAGATTAAACAAGCACTATCCTGAACACTGCTGTGATCCTTCAAGTTCTACCCAGAGGCTTTATGCAAGGTACCTTTGTGCTGGCTGAACAGGGTTGACCTAAAAAACTTATAGTTGTCCAACACACAGCCTCATGAGCCACACTGCCTTGTTCTTTCTACATGACAGCCACACAAGAGCTGAAGACCTATGTTCAAAGTTATAGCACAAGACTAAAGTTTGCCTGCATTCAGTCAAAGTAGCAACAAGGACAGTGATGGCCACCCATTTCTACCAGGTAGAGAAATAACAGCTAAAGAATGAACAAACTTGCCCAACTTGCCCATTTGGCTCTGAGTTTCTTTAAGAAACAAAGTTCCACATCTTAGAACTTGGCAGGATAACTTTCAGGAGACTAAAGGCCAAAGAACGGAGTCAGACTGCCTTGGGGACAGGCCTAGACACAGTAAATTCACGTATTAGCAAAACCAAGGAGTTCTGAATAGCTAAGTCAATGTTTGTTTTCAAAAGGAACCCTTCCACCAACACCTCAGAATTTAACTCTACACAGTAGGCAGGGACAGCAACAAAGTCCATTTATAACTGAACACAATGAACTGTTTTATAGTTTTAAATTATCTTTGGAATTGAGATACACTGAACAGTGTCCTATCCAAACCTTTTTAAGCTGTCAGATGTTTTTCTTCCTATATGCATTTTGCCTGGTCCTCTGGAGAAAATTTCAAATTCCTGTAACTGTCAGCTAAGGAAGGAAGAACAACACTAACTTTTCTTTAAATTTAACAAAACAGCTCCACAACTGCTAATCAATATTTCACTACTGAGAAACTAAAACCCCTATGGTTTGCTGTTGGTATTGTGGACTTTACAATAGCTCTGAACTTAAGTAAATATCTGTTACAAAGCTCCTTTCTACATGTACTCTTGCAAGTACTCACAACAGAGGTTATAGAGTATAAGCTCTTTTCAAACAGGACAAAATAAGTCTGTATGAATAGAAGACACCAAAGGCCTGCCAAAAGCCTTAAGTCATGCCTTAGGGTGCCACTGTTTTCCCAGTATCCAAAGTATCTAAACTTTACTCTAGAGGTAGTTCCTATAGATACTGATAGATCAAATAGCTCCAGTTCCTAAGTAGTCCAATGCAGTAATTGGAGTTTCCAACCAGCTGCCCATTCCTGACTGTCAAAAATCATTCTAATTTGACACACAAGATAGAATAAAACTGAGGAAGTAAAACATAAGTAAAAATAACATTGTGATCTCTATGAACAGAGAGACACACAAAAAGTAAAGAAAAATCTTAAGTAAAGTAATTGACCTGTGAGGCAATACTTCGTATCCAAAGTTTTTTTCCCTTCTGGTCAATGAGAGACCTGAAGGGCAACAAAAAAAAGATCTGTAGAAATATACTGTCACCAAAAGGAAGACTGGGGAAAAAAAACCCCACTGCTGACTAGGAACACAGCAAAGAACAGGACACTTAGACTTTCTTTGCCTCAGTCTTTAGCAGTACAACTGACATTCAGGGATCCCAGGCCCAAGAGCAGTAGAAAGTCTGGAACAAGGAATATGTACTCTTAGTGGTAGAGGATCACAGTGAGGAATACCTAAAATGCACAGAGAAGTCCATGTGGCCTGAAAGGCTGTGCCCACAAGTGTTGGGGGAGCTGATGGATATCACTGAAAGGCAATTCTTGGTTGTCCTTTGAAAGGTCATGGGGAAGAGGGGAGGTTTCTGAGGAGGGGAAAGAAGCAAGTATCACCCATCTTAGAGCAACAAGAAACTCTCTTGCCCTCTGGGTAACTACAGTCAGGTGAAACTCAACTCAATCCCTGGGCAGGTGACAGAGGAACTAACCACGGAAGTCTCCTTCAGTCACATGAATGACATGGAGGTTACTGGATGCAGTCAGAATGGATTTCTAAAGGTGAAGCCATGTCTGACCAATCTAAGAGTCTTCTAGATTGATATGACTGCTCTGGTGAACAACGGGAGAACAGTGGATGTTGTTTATATCATCTGTACAGAGACCTGACACTGTACCTGACCTGAAATACGCTCACTAAGTGCACATTAAGTACAAACCTAATGTTTGCTTGAGTGATTCTGTGATTCTGTAAATACATACAAAGTTAAGGGGGGCAGTGACAAGACTGAAAACCAGCTGAGCTACCAGGCTCAATGGGTTGCAATCAGTGGCATGAAGTTCAGTGGGAGGCTCGTCACTGGCCTCCATCGATACTGGATCCAATACCAGATAACATCCTCACTATATGATGGGGCAGTGCACACTCAAACTTTTACAGATGTTACAAAACTTGGACGAGCAACTGACAGACCAGACATCCTGAGGGACTTCAACAGACTGGAGAACCGGGCAAGCAGGATACTCAAAAAAATTCAAGAAAATCAGAGTCCACCCCTGGAGAGAATAATCCCATGTATGACTACATACTGGGAGCTGACTGGCTGAAAAGCAGGTTGTCAGAGAACTCTGGAGTCCTCGTACGCATCAAGCTGATCATAAGCCAGCGGAATGTACCCTTGTGACACAGATGGCCAACAGCCACCTAGGCTGAATTAGCAAAAGCATCACCAGCAGGTCATTCTTCCTGTCTACTCAGCACTGGTGAGACACTTGCATGGGACTGCCTCCAGCTCTGGGTTCCCCAGTGCAGTAAGATATTTTTTACACCTAAGATATAACACCAATCACAGGTTACCCTTCATGGAAAGTACCCCAGTGACTACTCATGTATCCTAACTGACATATACTCGAATGTGAGCAGATTAGTCACAGGAATGACACACATTAAACCAAAATCAGCGGTTCATCACCAATATCCAAACACTATATCTAGCCATCTTGCTAAGCACCAGAAATTCTGGCCAGGCAAGAAATCAAAGAAACATAACTTCAGAAACCCAGTGTAACTTGATTTTTTTTGACAAAATATTACTAGCTATCTTTGATTCTTGTAAGTCAGCACCACTAGAGAAAAACAGGGACACCATAAAATATTACTGGTGTAAGGGAATTAATTCCTATGCAGGAGAACATTGCCTGGAGTATGGGATATACAGGTTTTTTTCTCTATTGATGTCAAAGTCCAGTGATTTCAGTTGTGATACAAATTTAAAGCAGAGACTCTCTAGATTCATCTCCCTACCTGTATCCTGTCAGTTTGATCATTCCATAATTACTTGCTGATAGTTCTAGATTTAGTCTCTTCAAACAATTTCCATACAGACTGAATTAACAGCTGTGCTAAGATTTTAATTCCACAGCTACTTCAACAAGTGAACAATTACAGTTATGCAATGTCAAAACCACTGAACAGAAAGCAAGTCAAGAACCGACTGAAAGCCTACGGTTTTAAATATTTAATGATGACACACACTGTACAACACTGAACAGCACTACTATGGAGATATCAATTTAAAAAACAGTTTTACTGAAATTTTCCACTGCAGTTACTAGGAAAGACACTTGTTTCTAGAAATGCAAACATTACACCACCAAATTCAAGCATTTTCACCGCTGCTTTAATATTTCATTTAACATCACGATTAACCATTTTACAATTTTCAAGTGATAGCTCTGGGAGTTGGCAGGTTAAGTAAAGAAGTTGCCAAAAATAAGAGACACAATCCCTACAAATGAATTTTTCGGTTTCTTACTATCTGCTATTTCCTATAGACACTTCAGTACCATGCTTGAAGCTCTTTTTTCTTATAGCTTATTATTAGTATAAAGTGCAAATAGAAGTAGTATTTGTATTCTCTCAAAGAACTTCAGAATTTACTATCAGTTTCTCCTAAGCACTTCTACTTGACATATTCTCAAAAGTTTTTAAATCTGAAATCTTTAAATATTAAAATCAGGATTTCATAGAATAGAATCATAGAATCGATTGGGTTGGAAAAAGACCTCCGAGATCATTGAGTCCAACCCTTGGTCCAAATCCAGTCCATTTACTAGATCATGGCACTCAGTGCCACGTCCAATCTGCGTTTAAAAATCTCCAGGGATGGTGAATCCACCACCTCTCTGGGCAGCCCATTCCAATGCCTGATTACTCTCTCTGTAAAGAATTTTCTCCTGATATCCAACTTAAATTTCCCCTGGCGGAGCTTAAGCCCGTGTCCCCTTGTCCTATTGTTGAGTGCCTGAGAGAAGAGACCAACCCCCAACCTGGCTAGAACTTCCCTTCAGGTAGTTATAGACAGTGATGAGGTCACCTCTGAGCCTCCTCTTCTCCAGGCTAAACAACCCCAGCTCCCTCAACCTCTCCCCATAGGACTTATGCTCCAGTCCCTTCACCAGCCTTGTTGCTCTTCTCTGGACCCGCTCCAGCACCTCAATATGTTTTCTGAACTGAGGGGCCCAGAACTGAACACAATACTCAAGGTGTGGCCTCACCAACGCAGAGTACAGGGGAAGGATCACTTCCCTGCTCCTGCTGGCCACGCTGTTTTTGATACAGGACAAGATCCCATTGGCCTTCTTGGCCACCTGGGCACACTGCTGGCTCATGTTGAGCTTCCTGTCAATTAGTACCCCCAGGTCCCTTTCTACTTGGTTGCTTTCCAGTCACTCTGTCCCCAGCCTGTAGCGCTGCATGGGGTTGTTGTGGCCAAAGTGCAGGACCCGGCACTTGGCTTTATTGAACTTCATCCCATTGGAATCAGCCCATCTCTCAAGTCTATCCAGATCAATTTCAGTCAATGTTTACATTCATTAACTACCAGTGTAATCTTTCAGCTTAGAACACTGCTTGCCCTTCAGGACAAGTTCTTTTAAAATGCATGCTTCAGTGGAAAAAAAAAAAAAATCCAGTAAAAAATTACCATCCAGTGTGTGCAGATGAAAATGGGTTAAACCTATCTGCAAACCAGACAGATTTATACTGAGAAGAGGAATACATTAGGAATATGTAAGCCCTCTTGGCAAGTATAATAAAAACAAGGACGTATTTTTGTTACAGCAATGTTCTCAGAGGCCTTTGTGCCAGGCACCGTGCACTTAAATTTGTATGAGACACCATGACTCAAGACTTCTTCTTAATTCAATTTCTAGTAAGAAGATGCTGCAGCACACCTCAGAGATGAGGTCTGAGCTATCACTAGCCAGCAATATATCATCTGAAACAGGAGAGTACACTGCTGTATATTCATCAGGTTTACTTCCTGTATCCCCTCAAATGAGAAGACAAGACACTCAGACACAGACTTCCCTCTGCAAAGGTGACTTACACTCAACTCTGTAGAACTACAAGTGGATATTGCTCAACACAGCTTCACTTATGTATGTAGATTAAGATAATCAATATAACCATATCTGATAAAGCTGCTGCTTTCACAGCTTGTTGTGCAATAGGCAATGCATTCAAAAAATGGACACCAAAGTCACAGACTTTCAGCATTATCAGAAGAGGTTTCACTGTTTCAGTCCACATCTCAAAAGCGCTCCAGCTCTGACAACTACAACCTGTGCCAGTGTCACCAATCTGCGGTTGGTCATGGGATCCACATCCGCTCTGTTCCCAGAGGGAACAGCTGAGGGCATGAATGGACCAACCTGACAGGCTGCTCCTCTATAAAACCAGACCATCACAATCAGATTTGGCCATGAAGTAGTAGAAGGCTTAGAATACGTTCAAAGTGATTACTGATGGGCATAGTAGTTCACATGAACATGACTAGACAACACAGAAGTACCTGTATTTTATAAAGCTCTTTCTTGGAACAATTTTTACCTGAATAACATGGTTTTGCCAAAGAGCTGTACCCTAACTATATCATAACTATTTAAGACTCCCAAATATAAACCCAACACCAATTTTTGAGTAAGAGGAAAAAATAACACAGGTATTTATTTTACAAAATTAAGGAATGAGCACTCTGCAGGTAAATTCCATTGAAATAAAGTGAAGTCTCCTTACAGATAGTCCTTTGTAGCTCTTAGTAGCTGTTTACAGCAAAGTCTTCTAATGTTACATATTTAGAACCTTCACTCTAAGCATGTTAGCATACCGGCTAAAAGGTCTCCAGCATCTGAGCCTTCCACCAAATTAGTTACTGGACAGAGAATAGCCTGCTGACACAAAAATGAGTACTGGAGCTCAGAAAGACTTTTTACTTTCATTCCTCTTTGACCATGTTTCTTTATTTAACTCTCATCAGTCAGGAAACCACCACCATAACCTCTTGTGCTACTTGCCCGCAGCATACCCGCACTGACCCCACCTTCCAGCGTGCAGCAAGCTGAAAGCTCTATCACCACAACAAAGCTAGGAAAATGAGCTAGCTGCTCAAGTTCAGTTTCTACACTGAAACATGAGATGGGAATTATGCGCTACAATCACAGAATAGCAGTTCTGCTGTTTTGCCTTTAAAGGGATCAATACAGAAAAATATTTTAAAATCTGCAGTCTTGTTAAAAATAAGCATTTAACTCAGAATTTAAGTACAAATAAAAGATATTAAACAAAAGGAGATTCGGTCTCCAAACATTTTCATTTTCCTACTTCTCACGTACTTTTACTGTCAAAAGACCTTTCTCCACACTTTACATTCATGGTTCGGATCTGGTAACACCCCCTTTTCCCACTCATGCCCAAACAGTGAGAGCACCAAGAAATTCAGACACTTAGAATGGAAAAAGTAGTCAGATTTCACAGAGAATAAGGGTATGCAGCATAATATTAAGCCCTCTACGTAATACAACAGAACAAAGTCTCTGAACAACAGACCCCAATTAACCTTATGCTTTTGGAGTTGAGGTAGATTTGTTCACACATTTTCCCTTCTTCTGAAGGAAATAAATAAACTTCAATTTCTCTGTGTTTTGTCGAGGGACAAAACTGACAGAAACTGTGGCAAGCTCATCCCTTGGGTCTCTCTTGCACTATTCCATGGGCACATCTCCTAGAAAGGCACACAAAACATCTATTGCCACAGCTATCACTTCAGTGAAGTATTTATCTCACAGCCTTTCAGGAAAAACTATAACTGCATAGATAAAAGACAACCAGAGTCAATATTTAATATGTAAAAAAACCCCAAAAAACAAAACACAAACAACAACAAAAAACCAAGCAAAACAAAACACTAACTTGGAAGCTGCTAGCTTAACAGATATCTGTTTATCTTCCTCAAAGGTAAGTAAAACCATATTTTACAAAATTTAAAGCATTCTTCCAAAGAGAATGTAAAAAACCTCCATACCTAGGAAAGCCCTAGCCTACCTAAAGGATTTTGCCTAATTAGAGGACTTAGCATAGCATGGGAAAAGCAGAGTACAAAAGATGCACCATCAATCTCAGCGGTAAGAAACAGTTTTTCACTAGTTTTGTTGGCATTTTTTTGCTTGCTTAAAGCTTTGTTTTTGAGCAAAGCTTGCAGTCTTCCTTCAGCTCCATACAGTACTGCTGGCCCCTTTGAATATGCCCATTTCTGTGTTAGAAACACCCAATGCAGCTCAGAAAGGACTTTAATGCACCTACTGAGGCTTTATGTCTGCAAACCTGCTCAGCAGCCTTACAATTATCTGCCCTGGTCCAAGGATTCTCTTCCTCAGAGAAAGCAAGGATGGACTCTTGTAAGAAACTCCAATCAGCAGCAACATGGCCCTTGGGGCTCAAACAGAAAACAGACTATGTCATTGGTGAAGGTGAGATTAGCTCATTTTATGGTTTGGTCTGACACGCTGTATACAAATGAACAACCGTGTGGCCATAATGTGGTTTACAGGAAGTGACAGCAATATGCTTTTAGAAGTGAATCCTCCTCTCAGTATTATTCTGCTATGGGAAAAACAAGCAGCCACTTTAAGCTGGTTAAGTAACATTCAAAGTCAGAGGAGAAAAGGCGTGTGTGTGTGTGTGTGTGGTATTAAAATGAAAATGCTGTCAAAGCTTTAACTGTTAACACAGCTAAAAAACTGCATAACTACAGTTTACAAAACTCCTGCAGAAATTTAAGAAAAAACCCCTACCTTTACCTTTGTTTCAAGACAAATTGTTCTTCTGCCTCAGATCTGCTAGAGCAGTTAAAATTTTACCTTAAGAATACAGTCCTGAGTATGGCGTTACCCTGTCAAGACCACTACATGTTCTAGCAAGATAGCCTCTCTCTCAATATTTGCTGATTGATAACATCAGTAAAAATCACTGGCTTTCATTAAACCTCCACATAGAATTCCCTTTTGCCCCTCACTAGAACAATGTTCTTTAATGTTGGGGGAAGTGGGGGTGAGAAATAACAAGGTAAGGAGGGTTTCTCTCACCTTCACAGCTCACTTGCCTCTGGCATTTTAATAGACTTCTTACACAATTCATTGTATTTCATTGCTACCCAGGGACATTACTTAACGAAAAAATTACTACAAAGTGATACTACCAAATTTTTTCTCCACAAGTATCAGTAGCAAAGACAGGAACAATCTCAATCTTTTACATGCTGCACTAAACTCAGAAATCAAACCATCATGTTTCTTTTTAGTATTTTGTTATTTTCCATTAAATGTAAAAAGCATTTTCAAGAGCAGTACCATCGGTAAAATTTAAGGGTGGAGCTGTTGAACGGCTAAATTGGAGCATAATTCCTTTAAAATGAATCTTCTTGTAAATCTCAGTAATGGTTCAGGGCACCAAGTGAAACTACACTACATTATGCCAAGTTTTAAGGACACTCTGACTCAAAGGACACTAATGAAGTTGCAGCACATCCCTCACTTCAAAAGTCTTCCCATGCTGTACTGCACTTCTTTGGGCATTCATAAAGGTGATATTTTAGTACTCACTCTTCTACTCAAGTCCTAACTAGCTCTTCTCATTACACAGTTTTCTACAGGAGGGCAGTCAGTTAGGTGATGATGGCAAAATAGAACATCTCGTACTCGTAGCCAAAGAATTTGACGAACTTCATTCCAACACCGAGGTTGGCAGAATGTTACATGTTAAGCCTGTTTTTATTTTAAATATATGCAAATTTACAAAGTAGTGGGAAAAAAACCTACAGATTTAATACTTTAGATAAATTATTTCTTAAATTTCTACTTCCTTGACAGGTAATAATTACCCATGTAAACATCCCCATAATCCAAAGAGCTTCAGAGGAGGAAAACCCTATTAAATCTGACTTCTAAGCAGCACTAGGCTAGGTAAAACACAGCTAGATAATCAATGCTATCTTAAAATAAAAGGTCTACTCCCAGGCCTCTAGCTGGACAGACTATTTTTTTCTGCTTTCAAACACATATTTGCATACATGTTTATGCATCTCACTGGCATTCTTGATTAACAAAACTTGCATGCAGGGGCTCTGCCTCTTCAGGCCCTCTCACACTAGTGAGTTAGGGATAGAACAGTGGAAGCTCCTCAGCTCTAGTTCACCTTTAAAGGGAGGAAGGAGCACCACATGATGACACTGTCATCTTCAGTGTCCCCTTGGCAGCTACAGTCCACAAAGGACTGTGCCCAGTATTAAAGCAGCCTAGCATTCATGAAGAAAAGCCAGATATTTTCCTGTGTCTTTCTGCTACCTCTAACAGTGCAGGTAAAAAGCTACCTCCTATTCACCACCTTGCACAGCTCTAAGCCAGTTTAAAGACAGGCCATTTGTTTGCCCACTCCTTTTCAGACCAAGAACCTGAGTACACCTTCTTGTTAATGCAGGAGTCTTTTACTCCACATTTTACTCCTCCCTTGAAAGATATTCCTATTTATACAATCTCTCAATAAATTCACTTTTTTTTTTTTTAAGAGTTTTCCTAAGAACATGGTGAGGAGAAGCCACTGAGGATTTCTCCTCTCCCGAGCAAAAGCCAACCCAACAAAAACATGCACTGAATTTTCTTATCACTATGTGTAAATCAGTGATTCATAACCTTCTTGCTTCTCTTAGTTCTCCACATTTGGGAAGAACTTGTCTTTCCAGGACAAGCCAAATGAAAAAAGGAGCCAAGCAGGTAACCAGAAAAATCACTCCATGCACAGAAATATACATTTTTACTGTCTCAAACAGAACAAAGTGCCTGTCAGCAGCATCATCTTCCAAAAGAGAAAAATCCACAGAAAACACTTTACCTTTTATAAGATAGAACTCATTTTCACACTGAAGTTGCACAATTAAATGAAGCCCAAACTTCACTACATACACGATGTAACCACGTTTACATTGCAAAGAACCATAAATTATGCCACAGAGGGCACCATACAGTATGAGGAGGCATACTGTCTAGCAGAGCAGGGTTCAGGTATCCAACACACCTATAAGTGCCTTCAACATTAATGTATACTCACTCTGATGTTTTAATATTCAGGTGAAATCAGAAGGCAACACAACTGGTACCAGGTACAAGACTAAGACTGCTATGACCTGCTTTGGAGGTATGGATCTGAAAGTTTAAGATACTTTACAAATTATTCAATGAAGTATTCCATAAAGCGTTCCACAGGATGTTCTTTTTAAAAACAGTAACAGGTAATAGGTTTTTATATCACTACCTTTACAAAAAAGCTTAAGCCAGCATTTGCAAATTCACCTTTTCAATGTATTTTATTTCTAGAAAAACAGGAAGTGGCATCCCCTTTTAGGGATCATAAAATGAGTGAGTATCCTCACTCTTCTATTAATGGATTAAAACAGTAGATAAGAAAAACAACTCTCAAGATTTCTGTTTCTAGAAATTAGAGAAACTGAATTTAATAAAACAAGGGCAGGAAGAGTTACAACACAATCAAAAAAGATAGGAATATCAAACATTATAGACCTAGAAATTAGAACCCTAGAAATCCAGTAATTCATAGATAACTGAAATAGTTATTTCAGCATTTAATTTTAAGGATTTGTAAGAGAAACAAGACAACCAGCAACCTTAAAAAAGGAAATATTAATAAGGAATTTACACCATCTCTGAGAAGGTAAGGAGGAAGCACACAGTGTTCAGACAATATGCAAAATCGCATTTCTTCGCCTAAAGCATGCAACATAACTTGACAGTTAAAAAAAGTCAAACGTACATCCAGAATGTCAAGAAAAAGGAATTGTAATCTAACTCTCCAAATCTAAGCAGACTAGAAAAGACTAACATTTGCTTCATGAAGTCCTAGTTTATTCTACTGACATTAGCAGAATTCTTGTTACACTTGAAAAAGTAAAACAAATCAGGAATTCAAAACAATTCTGTTTCTTTAAATCATATTAACACTACATACTTTTATTGTTTTAGTTTGAAGTCTCAATCCATTCAGAGTGTTGATAGCTTTTTCAGCATCCTTGGTGTCAACGTAGTTCACAAAACCATAACCCAAGCTTTGTCCTGATTAAAAAGAAGGAATAAAAGTCATCATTAGTACTGCAGTGCCACACAATGGGTAGCTAACTGTTCTAAAGCTACATAGACACACTAAGCAAACATTACTTGTATTGAAGAACGGTATCTGCTCCAGATACAAATACAAAATTTGTAATGGTCACAACATTTTCCAGTAAGGCTACTAGATTTTAAGTAGCTTCTCTGTTCCTGTGTACTGCAGTACTTTCTCTGTTCAATGCAGAAATGGCTACATTCAGTTCAATGGAAGGTTTAAAAATGAGTGAGTTTAAAATGTTCTTCAGTGTCAGAATTTGAGTCAAATCTGAAGCCAAACATTTTTACAGGTGTCCTTCATACAGTAAATAGAGTCTCTCAGTAACAAGGTTTTTAAAGGCTTCTTTTACTACAGTATTCAAAACAACTGGTAATAGTAACTGTTTATGAGTTAAATATCAGTCAAAGATGCATTATTTTCAGATTGTTTTAGTGATGGAAATTCGGATGGCAGATGGACATAAAGCATTTTTAGTTAGCTCTTAATCTCTGAACAACAGCCCATTTCTAACCATGCATTCTGTCTAAGAACTTTTTAAACACTTGAGTTCAGCATAAGAGTCCTCTCAACAACTTCAAAACCTATAGTATGCCATCCCTAACAAGCATTCTCCTTTAAAAGTACTTTTAGCACATAAGAATGCAATTAGGTATAAAATTTTAACATAGTGATAGTATACCACTTAAGAATATTACCCTTTTATTAGCACAAACCTTTTCAGAGACACTCCCATACTCTTGACCATTTTTTAAAAAAATAGCTATAGAGAAGCATCCAACATATCTAATTCACAAAATGCTAATTAGAAACATTATTTTGGGTACAGAACAATATAAAAGGATAAACAGCATTATATAAAGCAAAAATGGCAATTTATTGCCAAAAAAGAACTTATGCTGTATCAAGTTCTTGTATGGTATCTGTACAGTACATATTAAACAATATGTAATGCAAAAAACATGATGGGAAGTTGGTACTTGTTTCATAATGACAAGAGAGGGCTTACTAACAAGCCCATCACCTCTGGTATCCACAGTTTTGTACCAATTATGCCTACCATGGCACCAAAGAAACACAGACACCATCACCACCCCACCCCCCCAAAGCTGCCTCCATTCTTTTCTATCTCCTCCTCAGGTGAAATCAGAAGATAGGTTAATATATGCATCAAGAAAGAATCCAAACCCGAAGTGGATAAAGTAGTGAGTAACTTTGTTCTAGAGAATCCTGTTCTGAGCAGGAAGTTAGACTACATGATCTTCAGAAGTGCCTTCAACCTCAACAATTTCAGGCTCCTGTAACAAACCATATGGAAATATACAGAAGCATTTCTGTAGTCATTTACACCTCTACCTAGATATATCTAAGTTTCTTGTCTTGGAAGTGCCTTTTTCCTTATTAGTTTGATGACAGTAGAGCAATTTCTATACCTGTCACCTCCATCACTCCCACTGTCTGCAGAAACTCTTCTCAACAGTGTCTCCAAAAAAGAGAGAATGTCTTTTTGTGCATGACTTATTTCAGTCTTATCCTAATATAGAAATGCTGATTTTAGGTGTTGTTATTAATCTCCTAAGGAACCCATTTAAACCACAACCTTAAAATATGTTAAATTCTAAAAGAGAAGGCTATTTCAGATAAGATGTTCCACTCATTAATTCCCGACTGAAGAAAAAGATGTGCAGAAGTTATTTCTACTACCCCTCTGTCGAGGTGATCTACTTTTCACATTAAAAACACCCAGACCACTGGAGACAACGAGCATACCCTGCTGTTATAAAGGATTTAATTAATGACCATTCTTCTGGAGACACCCTACAGTTAAGACAAACAATGACAGAAAATAGCTCTGGACTCTTTCATCTATGCCTCTTCTGCACCAAACTCCACTCACCAAGACAGAAATCCCCTGCACAACACACACTTGTTTCCAAGTGTGTTTTCAAGTGCTATTACATGTTTAGGTATTCTGAATAGCCAGTTTAGCCTTTTGCTGATCCTCAAAATTATAGCCTACTCAACCTTAACACAGACAAGAGACTGACTACCTGAGTACATCAGCTCTTAATTCCATAACAGATCTACAAGCAGTATTAAACTTAGTTTATCCTAAACAAAGGAGTGACAAGAGTTTCTTATTTTTTTTCTGAATATGTACTTGTGCTGTTAAGAAGAACACATTCACCACCTTCAAGGGTGCTCATGTGCAGATGAGCAATATTTCAGAAGTTACATGCTCAAACTGTCAGTTGAGCTTATTCTCTTTGACAGTTCTTGTGGCTACTTCATAGACCTGTTTACAGTTGTTTCTGTAGACTTTCTACCAGATTTTATGCTTGGAACACCAGAAATATTAGACAAAATGGTGCAGAAAAATGCAACAGTTAACTAAATTATTGTTACAACAGTCACCCAAACTAGGAAAAGTAAAAATGATGAAAAATGCACAGGGTAATTAATTCACAATACTTATCAGAAAAGAATCACAAAAAAATTCTTTTTATTCTGCCCAAGTTGTTTTGTAAACATTTACTATAAATAATGTACACAGCTGTAAAAGTCAAAAGAAAGTCCTCTGCTATACAATATCCAGAAAAAGTCACAAAGAAGTCCTGTCTACAAAAAAAGAGGTCAAGTAAACTAGATGTGATAAAAGTGACACCTGTCCATTTTCAAAGTTTTCCTTTTAATAGTAGCAGCAATTTCCCTAAAGTAGAATGCAGCCATTTCAACAGAATTTCTAAACCAGTATTCTCCTCCTGACAAAAAATAATTCAACTTCCTGAATAATAATAATTTCCCTCTAGAACTAAACTTATGTGAAAGGACTCCTTGGTTATTTCCAGCAACTGCTTCAACATTTTTAAGCAGAAGTTTACAGCACATTCCTGTTGCAAGAACTCAATTTTAGAAATAAAAATCATGATGAAGACTTAGGTTGGATTACTGTAGACAAGACTCAAATGAATAAATGACAAAAAGATCAAGAAACTTAACTGATTGTTTAGAAAAATCCAAGTCAAGTCTAGTTTTACTTTAAGGTAACTCAGGACTGTGGGATAAAAAAAAAAAGATGTGTCACTGCACTGTACATTTCCATGAGACACAGCTATTTACACCATGTAGGAGAAGCACTGAATTACTGAATGCTCAAAGGCAATTATAAGACAACTGACTTCACTTCATCACTGTTAATGACCTACGCAAAGCCTTCTCATGAACTTCGGAGGAATAAGATCTAGAGACAAGGTAATTTTTCCTATTGCCCTGTTACCACCAATTATTCATAAAAGATAAGAGTTGGTGACATGAAAGAAAGAAAAACTAAGTCCTGGAGCTTTCTGAATACTGATGTATCTTACTACCTAGAGAAGTCCCCTGCTGAAAAAGCATTCATGCATAAAGCGCTTGGTTGCACAAAGCAGCCCAGGTGTCCTGAGGCATCCCCCACTTCAGTGTTAGATCAACTAGTGAAATCTGTCATGTAAGACTAGAGATTGCTCTAGATACCACAATTAATAGGACATTATTGTTTATGAGCATGAAGCAACAACACCTCTGGTGTTTTTCTTCTGCTGGTTACTGTAGTCTAAACATTTCCTCTGAAGTCCACTTCCACAGTGAACACAGCTCATCACTGTTCTTTGCAGAGTCTGCTGCTGTTGTCAGCATACAAAGCCCTCTCTACTTCATTATCAATTTAAAGATCGTGTATTCTGATTACAGTATGAGGCAAAATTATTTTTCTAGATTCAAATGAAGTGAGTTCTAAGAGATGGTGGTGTCTCTTTGCTACCGCCTGTCTACTGAAAGACAGTTTTAAGGGCTGGGCTGCTAGCGGTGATCACCCATCCAAGGCAGCAATTTATGCCTCAACAGGACTGAGGGCAGCACCTGTAAATAGAAATGAACAGTTCAAGGTATAGATGCACGGTAAGATGACAAGGGCTTTACTCTCCTTAGATAATCCATACACAATTACCATGTCTTAGCAGTTTATTCTTTTCAAATAATTCTTTCTGTGTCTAAGCTTCTGTTTCTCTGGTAACTCCAGAACCTATGTTCCCATGTATTTGAGACCCTGTTTGAAAACAAAAAAGCCTGTAAGACATTCCAGACTTCATTATCTACCCCCACTAAGCACACTGTGTTCTTTCCAACAAACCTCTAATAAATATTCTACTTTTATGTTAAAAAGTTACACAGATCAAGCCATTTAGCCCAACCAAATCAGGTCAACAATTCAAATATTTTCTGAACATCTGCCTGTTCTCTCAACTTCCCTGGGAATCTGCCTGCCTGACAACTTCTCTTGCAACAAGAAGTATACTTTCCAACAATAATTTCCTTCATTTTTCTCTTTGGAAGCAGTTACAACAGCCACAGTTTATTAAAGCTTTAAACAGACCATAAGAGCTTAATTCTTCCATTGCTGCACTGTCAAAAAACAAAAAAAGGGGGTTCAGAAAGGACAAGAGTCTTTAAATCAGACAGCTTCTTTGATGGCAAAGTTGAAGAGATCCTCTCCCTTTGACTACTATACTCATAAACCAGGAAAACACATGATAGTACATAAAGTGGGAATACAGTACCTGAAAAGAGAAAACTTCTGTAACTAGATTGATACAGAGGACTGTCTGTGTAGCTGCTCCCTTGTGCACTGGCCAAAGAACAGCAGTCTATGTTATAGCAGGCACTGGAGTGCTGGATTGCTGCAAAATGTTTGTGTTATGTTTCCCACCTATGAGCTATCACTCAGTTTCAGGAACAATATTCCCTAAAGCCTGTGGGCACTTCAGAACCAAGAAAACTAAAAAATACTGTTTCAGATACAAACAGCAAAGGCATCATCTTCAAGTGCTCTTTACTCAACGCTACAGGGCAGCAGGGTGCATAATAAGGCCAGAAAGACTGAGCTGATGAGGCCCTCTACAGACAGATCAGAGCAACTTTGCATTCACAAGCCCTGGTTCTCCTGCGGGACTTCAACCAACCCAGTACCTTAGGAAGGGACAACACAGAGCAATTCAGGAGTTCCCAGAATGCACTGATGATAACTTCCTCCTCTGAATGACAGAAGAGCCATTAAGGAGACGTGCTAAACTGGATTTTTTCTCCCAACGAGGAGGGGCTGGTGGGGAATGTCAAGCTCAAGGGCAGATTGGGCTGCAGAGACCAGGAAATGGTGGAGTTTGAGATCAGTGAAGTTCAGGATCCTTTGGGCAGAGTGGAAGGTGTACAGCAAGCTCACTACCCTAGGCAGGAGAACAGATTTTTGCCTCTTCTGGGATCTGCACAATAGAGTACCCTGGTTAATATTCAAGGATCACATCCTTCAAGCTCAAGAGTGATGCACTCCAACAAAGAGGAAGTCAGGCAAAAATGTCAGGAGGGATGTATGGATGAACAAGGAGCAAACTTGAACACAAAAAGGAAGCCTGCAGAGGGTCAAAGCAAGAACAGGTTGCCTAGGAGGAACACAGAATATTGTCCAAGCAGCCAAATTCTATGATTCTGTAAAAGTTAAAACCTGGAAAGAATTAAATCTGGCCAGGGATGTCGAGAACAAGAAAAGCTTCTACAGGTACACTGCTAACAAAAAGAAGCCTAGGAAAAATGAGGGTCCTCTCTAGAACTGAAGACCTGGTTATCAGGGATATTGGAAAGTCTGAGGTACTGGAAATTTTTTCGCCCCAGCCTTCACTGGCAAGTGCTTCAGCCAGACTACCCAACTGGCAGAAGGCAAAGGCAGGGACTAGGAGAATGAAGAATCACCCACTGCAGGAAAGCAAGTTCAAGACCATCTAAGGAACCTCAAGGTGCACAAGTCCATGGGGCTTAGTGGGATACACCCAAGGGTCCTAAGGGAACTGGTGGAAGAAGTGGCTAAGCTACTTTCCATAATATCTGACAAGTTGTGGCAGTCTGATGAAGTTCCCACTGACTGGAGAAGTGAAAACATAAGCTCCATTTTCAAAAAGGGAAATAATGATATGATAAAATAGGAGAACTACAGGCTGGTCAGTCTCATCTTTGTGCCTGAGAAGATCATAAAGTAGATCCTTCTGGAAACTATGCTAAGGCAACATGGCTTCCCTAAGGGCAGATCATGCCTAACAAGTCTGGCAGCCTTCTACAACAGGGTTAAAATGCTGGTGGATGAGGGAAGAGCGACTGACTTCGCCTATCTGCAGTTGCACAAAAAAGTTTGATACTGTCCCACAGAACATCCTTGTCTGTAAGCTGGAGAGACATGGATTTGGTGGACAAGGAATTGGCTGGATGGTCACACTCAAAGAATCAATGGCTTAGTGTCCAAATAGAGGCCTACGACAAGTGCCAAGCAATGCTCCTCAGGAGACAGTATCGGGACCACCACCGTTTAACTCTGTCAGCAACGCAGACCATGGGATCGAGTGCATCCTCAGCAAGTCTGCTGACAACACCAAGCTCTGTGGTACCAGCAACACGATGGAGGCAAGGGATGCCATCCAGAGGGATCTGGACAGGCTCAAAAGGTGTGTCTGCACAAACCTCATGAAATTCAACAAGGCCAGGTGCAAGGTCCTGCACCTGGATTGGTGCAGTCCCAAGGACAAGTACAGGCTGTGCAAAGAATGGATTAAGCCCTGCCAAGAAGGATGTGGGAGTGCTGGTGGAAGTGAGGCTGGCCATGACCCAGCAGTGTGTAGGTGCAGCCCAGAAAGCTAATGGTATCTTGAGCTGCATCAAAAGAAGCATGAAGAGCAGGGCAAGGGAGGTGATTCTGCAGCACCTCTCCTATGAGGACAGGCTTAAAGAGATGGGTTTGTTCACCTGGAGAAGAGAAGACTCTTGGGAGACCTTATGGCACCTTCAAGTACCTAGAGGGAGTCTAAAAGAAGGCTGGAGAGTGACATTTTACAAGGGTATGGTAGTGATAGGACAAGGGGAAACACCTTTAAACTGAAAGAGGTTGGGGTTACATAAGGTGAAAGGAAGAAATTCTTTACTGTGAGGGTGGTGAAGTGCTGGAATAGGCTGCCCCATTCCTGGAGATGTTCAAGGTCAGTCTGGATGGGGCTTTTAATAACCTGGTCTAGTGGAAGGTTTCCTTGCCTATGGAAGGGGGATTGGAACTAGATGATCTTCAAGGTCCCTTCCAACTCAAACCATTCTGTTTCTAAGAGAGTTCAGTTACCTGAACTCTTGAGTTTGCCTGAAAGTGCTCAAGGCTTGAAAGGCAGACAAATGTGATGTTTAACCAAACAATTGTTAAATAAGTCCTATCAAGAGTAGGCAAAATCCCTCACAGAAGCACAGTGAATTTAAGTGCCGCATTTTCAGTAGTCCTGCAATATTTTATAGCTCCTGAAAAGAATGGATATTGCTTTCTGCATAACACCATGATTGGAGAGCAGCTGAGTAGCATAGTAGTTTTGTTTCATGACTGATTAAAGCATCTTGGTATTCTAGATCTTCTCTGAATGATTTTTGGGCAGAAGCATCAAGTTTGACGCCAGAAATTTCTGGCCAGTATTACACCTGCTCCTGGTGTCTCCTGCCATCCAGCTGGCTACTAAAATATGTGTTTGCATGATTTCCCTCTCTAAATAGCTACTGCTGAAGATAATTTTCCTACGTGCATGACTAAGAAGCTTGTCCTCCCTGACAAAATCCAGAGCCAGTACTGTAGAACTTTATCTGTGCTTGAGTACACAGCTGGTACATTTCCCCCCCCCAGTGCTTCTGCATTGGTATGCAATGGTATTATCAGACGACCAACAGGTGTTAAAAAAACCAGCAACTCTGTACTGGAAGAGTTTCCATTGCTGCATTTCTTCCCGCAGACAGCCACTCGCATTATTTCAACACTCACTCTCTGGTCGCACGAACCAGAACAGTCGCCTTTTGACAATGCAGTACGACGCCTTTGGAAGCTTGGGACACCCACCACACGAGGGAGTCCTTGGCTGCCATTTCCCGTCAGAGCTATCAAATACCCAATGCAAGGGCTCAGCAAGCTAACTTTTGGAAGCAACCGATTACATTACGAAAGTACACAGATAATCCTGCATCTTGTCTGGAATTCTTCAACATTACTTTGAGGTCTGCAGGCCATGCAGAATAGATAATTAATGATACCAGGTAATCACTTTTTCGACAAAAACAGTAAGCCAGGAGAGACATTAACTGAAGGTTACAAACAGAGAGACACCATGTCCAAATACGAAATTCTCAACTTGAAAAAGCAGAGTTGAAAGTAAGAGTTGAATGAAAAGGGGCATGCTGTTGCACAAGCAAAAGAAACACCATTTGCTTATGGACACTACAGGAGGCTGAACACTGACAATCTTGCCTGTTACTGCCTCTTGTAATAATAACTGACCCGGACATGCATGCTTTCTTAAAAACTAACTTGTCATATTACAAGTAGAAGCTCCTTACCACTACAAGGTGAAAAAATACCACAAAAATTACCAAATCAAGTACTTTTTTAAAGCTAGCTTTTTAAATTTTTTTTTCATGGTTAGGCTTTGTGAATGAAGATTTGGGAAGGGCTCTACCCACATTTGTTACAAGCGCGCTGGTGGCTAAAAAGGCCAATACGAGACAGACAAGTCTGGTTGCAAAAGGCACAGCAGAAAGACTCCTTAGGTGAAATATTCTGCAAGACATGATTCTTTCTGCGTTGTCTTTTCTCCTCAAGAGTGATCCTGCGTGCTTTCTCAAAAGAAGCAGTAGTGTTATAGATGGTGTGTCTCCACCTCCCAGTCATAGGCCAGAGTAGATCAGGGATGAAGATCGATATGGCCAAGGCTGAGATGTTGTTCCAGGGAGTCCTTGCATCTGCTCTTCGGGGCTCCTCTCTTGCAGCAGCCAGTGGCAAGTTCACCATAAAGTAGGATCTTAGGGAGGCAGTGGTCCTTCATCCTTGAGATGTGCCCTGCCCGGTGCAGCTGTGTTCTCATCAGCATGGCCTCAATACTTGTGACTGCTGCTTGTTCTAGAACAGATGTATTCGTCACATAATCTGACCAGTGGATGTTTAGGATTGTACAGAGACAGCGTTGATGGAAGCGTTCTAAGAGTCGCAGGTGGGGCAATAGATGACCCATGATTCAGATCCATATAAAAGAGTGGACAGCACTATGGCTCTGTAAACACTGATCTTTTTACTTCAACATTATTCTCATACTGATTCCAAAACACAGAGTTGTAACACCCAGTGAGAAAAATGAATTCTTACCCAGCTGAAACCAGAACATACTTGAACATAAATTCTTTTCCCAAACTTCACAGTAACATATACTATTTTGTGGGAGTTTTGTTTCTTTCAGACTCTATTTGCCACTTAATCTCAGAGTTTTGAAAGATTTCCTGAAACATGCTATGATCCCAAGTTTAAAAAATATTTCCCCCTTCTAGGAAACATTTTTCAGAAGCTAACTTCCAGTACTGCTTTGTATCTTGTTTTTTTTTCCTGATCCTTAGTGATGACTGAAAAACAGTAACAAGGTGATAAACTGTACTCAAAACATCCTTTCTTTCCCTCACATAAGTCTTAACTGTCAACTCAAAAAGTCAGTCCTCCCAAGTATGTCCGAAGGGACTATCCTTTCAGTTTTAACAGCTCTAATTAACAAACAAGAACAACTACTAATCTGGAAGACTGAGTAGCAAGAAAAAAAACATTTCTAGGTAAGGCTTTTTTTTTTTAAATTTTAAAACGGGGTGGGGAGGAGGGGGGAAGTGGGATAATCACTGCATCTTGCTATAGATGCAAAACTTCATTTACCATTATGCAGCATTATTAGGCTTCAAGTGCATTTCAAAAAGGGCTTTGGCTTAACCTGCATGAAGCCACAGGTACTAGAAAGACCAGGAGAAAGCTAGAAACTTTTACCTTCAATAGCTCCAAAAAGTCAAAAGACAGGAAAGAATTCAGATTACAAATATCTTTCTGTTTTATTCAGTTCTACCAAATGTCTCAAGTAAGAAAGAAAAGGTAGCTACACAGTAACTGAAACAGCTGGTCAATAGTGCAGAAATCTTGAAGCTAACATGGTTGTGCCTTTGATAACTGTTGTACATTTACAGAAACTGTTAAAGACATAAAGTGAAATACAGGATCTAAGCCCTATCAGATATTTTCTCTTTATTGTAGACTAAAGCATCAGGTCACTAAAAACAGAAGTTTGCATATTCTGCTTCCTTCTGTTGCATTCTACAGCCTTCTAGCTACTTCTACTCTGACTTGGTATACTCCAGGAAGACAAAAATTCCATAGACAATAGTATAATAAATCCTTTTCTGCAGTTGTGTATAGAAAACCATAATGGCAATCTGGCAAATTTTCATTGTAAGAGACAGTTGAAGTGTACCGTGATAGAAGAAAATAAGATGTATATATATATATATATTTTATAGAAAATAAATACATGAAGCTAAAGAAAGTTCCTTGTATGTGTGTTAAGGTCTTGCTTCTGTAACTCAGTATACTGGTTGCATCAACACATAATGGACCAACCATGAACCCATTAAAATCATCTGCACCTTGAGGTCTTACCACTTACTTCCTTTCAGCCTGCACAGGCTGAGTGCTATCTACTTTCTGTCCAGTCCTTATACTTCACATGACATCCCTGGAGTGAAAGGGCTTCAGGGTGTGCAGGTGTACCCATATCGAGGTAGACTTCACTGAATCATGCCTTCATTATTATAAATACTTTGCTCTAATCTCAGAGCACAGTTATCCTGAAAGGCACTTACACTGTAAAAACTTCAGATCACTGAAAGTCTCTAACACACACTAGCTTCCACTAGAACTAACATTTATTCAAATAGCTGGCCTAAAATCACTATGACATAACAGCAATACATACCTACAAAAACATATGAAAAGGTGAGCAGTGATAAGATATGCCAGACAGGCAGCCAGGTGATTCCCAATGTGGAAGCAAAGAGCACTACCTTTGCTAAAAACACACAAGCTACTCCCCATCACTATAGGATTAATGCCAGTTTTCAAGACCCAAGGTTTTCACGGGCTTTTTGGAAGTTATCGTAACCACTGACAAGAGTGAATCTGTTTGCAGAGAAGTGCAAGAGAATGCGTATCACGATAATCCCCATTAAAAAGCACAGTGCTTGGTGTAAAGTAGAGTGATTTAATGAAGATCTTCTGATTCACTGCATTCAGAAAGGTCCCTAACCGTATTCAGTCATAGAAAAAGAGTTCCATTTTTAAACCATTAAGTCTCTGCTTATGCTGTACCTTGAGATCAGCCCATTAACTCCGCTTAATATACGTACGAACAATCATTTTACAAATAACTTGCATCTGCGATGCTGGCAGTAAGAATGAATCCCTGGAAGCAAGCATGTAGGTTTAGTCAAACAGGACTTTTCTACCTTTTTTACTTGTAAAAACAAAGCCTGATAAATAAACTTCTGAAAGGTCAAAACAGTGTTTTGCCTGCAGAACAGTGAAAAGCATGTGTAAGTGCAAAGACAATCAGGTGCTATCTCGCATAACACAAGATGAAACAATTTTCTTAATCCTCACCTGTTTATATGACTCATTTCCAGGAGACATGCAAAGTGCAAAAAATCAAACAGTTTGCTAGGTAAAGGCACAGTAAATGCCACTAAATCCTTTTCAATAACATTAAATAGCAATATGCAGAATCAGAGAAAAGTAACTACAGGATACAGTCTTACAGAATCTTCACAGAATCATGGAATGGCCAGGGTTGGAAGGGATCTTAAAGAACATTTAATTCCAATCTCCCTTAATAGATATAAGACTATTAGCAGGGCTCTGGATCCGCACATAAGGCTTGTTTGAAACCTAACTCCTTCAGGACTGTTCCTGCAGTTCGAACAGGACAGTACTTTAACCACCCAAGATGGCTAAGTAGACCAACACTCTTGCTGCACTTTTCTCCAACAAGCACACAAAATTCCAAATTATTTATTAACTTTGTGCTACAGCACACCAAGTCCCCAGGCCACATCAGAGACTGCGTTTTAAACATCTGCAGAGTTGAAAACATGTACTATCTTGAAAATTAAGAAGGTGATGTTAAAAACAACTCTTTCATGCCCCCCTCGAAAAGCTACGCTTCAAGGTCTTAAAGGAAGTCACTCCAGAGAAGAGATCAAACAGTCACTATATATAAATACTGCCTCCAATGCCACTTGGTCATCGTTGATTTTAGTCAAGTTCTGCACAAGGCATTCTGCTGGCAAGACACAGTTTGCCAAGCAACACTTTTTGTCCACATCCCTGTCCTACTGTCAGGTCAACAAAACTCATTCCTTATCTCAGAACACGCCACTTAGCAGCAGCTAGCAAGTACCCCTGCATCTCCCAGACTCAGCACATCAAAAAGAGCAGGCAGTTTAACTAGCTCCTCCTTTAGCTGCCAAATTACTCTACTCTCCCACCCAAGTGCATTCAAAACCTTGCAAAAACATCTGATGGATTAGAGTGCTAGAGGACTGAAAATATCGAACACACTGGAGTAACCGCTGGGGTGTTTCACAAGACTAGCAAAGCTCTTTTGCCAAGTGACAAAAGTTGCAGCACTCTGTTCATTCATGCAGTCCTCCCTGTATTAGGCACTTGCACTATACAAGCAAATACCTGAAATTCCAGCTACTCACTGCCCTACCATCCTCAAAATTTTCTTTTTTCTTTCCTTGTCATGGGACTCCTTAAAACTTTCTACATTCCAAATAAAGTAACTTGGAAGACTAAGCCGCTTCACAGATATGTCGTGGGTTTTTTTCTCCTCTAGCTTCCTCTGGGACATAAACAAAAAGGAAAATGACCTGCCAAGTTTGTCTCCTACCTTAAGGCAGCAAAAAGTCTCAGATTAAAAGTCTCAGTTTAAGGCATAAGTATATGACCATACTTTTCGCCCATATTTCTGAAACGTTAGTTTAAATACCCTATAACTAGTCTTGCATTAAGGTAAGTAAAATATTTCGGGTTCAAGAGAAAGCTAACACTGCTCAAAGTAACAGTGACAAGAGACTTGAAAGAAACTGCCAGCCTAGCATAGGTTTCCAACAGCTCTGCTCTTGCCAGACACTAACATTTACACTGGTATGACAGAGGTAGGTAGAGAACACTACACAGGTTAATAATTTTCATATATTCTAGATTCAAGCACCCAGTCAAACAACACACTTCATATTGCTTCCACTCAGGACACAAATAGCTTTCCCTTGATCACCAAGAGATTGCTGTAAAAGTCACAGCAAGCATAAGAGCCATCAGTGTTTCACCCATGCTCTGCTGAAACAGGGCACCTAACCTACAGAAAGAAAAATCCTTTTTCCACTCATGGTCTCAGTTGGGCAGACTGTAATTCAGCACTGTCTCAAGTGTTTCCTCAGTTTCTCTGCACTGCAGGAGAGTGCTCCATAACCAAGTATCTGACAGCACAGATACTACAACACAGTCTCCTAACACTGCACTGACTACATATATATACATGGCATACACTAAATTATGACCAATGTTACCATGGTGAACAACATAAGCATGCTTTGATGACATCATATCCAACTCCATATATTTTTTTTCTATTTTTGTGACCAACCCAGAATCCTTTGCATTTACTACCACACTACTTCAATGAAAACAGAATATGCAAGAGAATTTCCATGTTAACAACTGAAGCTCTCCATACAAACTTCAGTTGCAAACATAAGTACAATCTTCTGGAAGTACTCAACTTCCAGGTAGTTTTTTAAACTACAGTTCTAGACACCTGTTCACTTGTGTGTTGCATTTTATATCTGCGTTATACGCAGAACAGGTATGAAATAACACTTCAAAGGATCTGGAAAATAATTTTCAGAGGGCAAGAAGAAATCTGCAAAATTAAATAAGGTACACCTGTTTCCATAGGACTAAAGCTGACAGGACAGGGCACAGAAGCATGAGCCTTCCTCTACACAACTGTCCCGGAGACTAGAATACAATACCCTAGACTGTAAAAGTCTATGAAATTTTTTAAGGGTCACATAGTAAGATCTCAAGAATTGTACTCTGTGAGGCTGTAATGTTGACCATAAAGAAACCCTACCACATGACAGATAGTTGCCAGTCACAGTCCAAGCAGGAGCACATATATTTTGGGAAAAGATGTGTAAGAGGATCAGGCTTTCAACCAACATGTAAGCTTCACAGTAAGGCAGCTGGATCAAGTTTGAAAGAAATGCCCACGTAATGGTGATCAACAACAATGTCCTGAAGTAGATTTACTCCATCTTCAGTCAGAGATGGTTGAAATTTTGGCAGCAAGAAGTGATACAAAAAGAAGCCTTCAGGTGTGGAGTACCTGTCTCCTCGTGCTAAATGGCACAGTCTAGTACCACAGCTTCACGACCACACAAGTCTACAGATGTGCTACACTGTTCTTGGCTAGGTCTCTAAATACACCCTGTCTCATTTTCTAGATAGAATGAGCCAGCATGCTGAACTGCAAGTGAAATACACATATAAGCATTATTACTAGTTCAAATACAGTCAAAGAGAAAAGAAAACCAAACCTATTAATAAAAAGGTTCTCTTTTAGATCAAATAAGCTATGAATTTCATGAGCATATGATTATTTTGAGAACAGTACAGGAGTTCTGTTCTAAGCCAAGAAAGCTAAGACACTTCCCCAAATTTAAGTCACCAGCTGCTTTCTGAAATTAGAGTCTGAATTCCACAAGTTTCAGTTTAGCTAACAACTCCACAAACACTACTGGGTGAATGACAAAGAAGCAAATACCTGAAAACATGGAGATCATTCCACAATGTGAAAATTATGCATTTACCTTCCACATGTACAACTGAACATGCACTAAAGGCAGTGGGAGCTAAAAAAAAAACCAACAAACAAACCCCATGTTCTTTTATAAGGATACCACATTCATCACATTTTTATCTATATTCACGTTTCAGAAAAGAAGGCCTACAAAATGCAGTTTGTCATACAAAGGTAACTATTAAGTGGTAATTATTACTGTCTCGTATTTTGTCAAAAGCTACTAAATCCATCTGTCTCATATTAATGGAAAGCTTGTGCTTTCAGGTGCTTGCACAAGGGTAGTTCAGGTAACTGAATTTCAACTCACTTTACCCTCTTCCCTAACTAATTTTAGAGTCTTCTTAGCTTATTTTTTATAATTATACATGCATGCTTAACATTAGATTATGTAAAATCTTATCATTATATGATAACTGTTGTCTCTGCTGCCTTTAAATATGAAGAAGCATTTAAACTGAATTTAATAGCTATCTAGAGTCGCTGATTAGAATTCAGTTATGATGCTTTGTTGAGACCAGGGTCTCCCACCTATTGTACAACTATAATTAGTTCATTTGGGAGTTTTGTAATTTGTATTTACATACACCTACATTAGTCAAAAGCACGTAAGGATTAATATATCTAAAATATCTAGGCACAATGATTCATTCCAAACAGTTTCTCTGGTTAGCAAGTGAAGGTAAGTGACATTCATGACCCACTTATCATTTATGTTGCCAGCGGGATTATCAAGTGAAGAGACTCTTGTTCAGCACCCTTTAAAATCTTCATTAATATCAGTGTTTCATTTACCTTCAGCTATTGTAATTCTTAATGATAGCACTTTCAGTGTTTTTCTTTTAATAGAGAAAGTAAACTCCACCTCAACTGCTAGTGTTGCCCCAACAGTAAGTTGTGCCCATGAGGTGCATGCTTCCAGATGACCAGAAGGAACCTTCTGAGGTCAGCTTTTTCTCCCCTACCCCCTTCACAAGTAAACCCTTAGCTAAAAAATCAATAAGGGATACAAACTTTATGTTGGCAGTACACTGAAAGGAACTATAACCATTGGTTGACACAACTAAGATGTTCTAACAAATTGTACTCCATGGAAAAAGCATTACTGAAACTACTTGAATTGCCTTTTATAAACAGGACTTAAGACTGCTCACATGAAATTAGTAAACGAACTCCAAGGTGCCTTCTTTGCCTCAACTAGGTTTTCCAGACGCAGGAAGGGCTTCAAGCTCAACTCAATCCTCAAGCACACAGACAGCTTTAAGTAACTGGGGCACTTCCACCTCTAGTGCCCCTACCCATGGCAGGGGGATGCAATCAGATGCTCATTAAGGTCCCTTCCAACCCAAAACATTCTGTGATTCTATGATAATGCAGTCTTAAATGCACTCCAGTGTTGCAGATGTAACCACAGAGTGAGTATTCAATAATAGGGTGGGAAAAAGTTTGGTTCAAATTCACAGGATGCTCTAATGATATGACAGTAACTGGCCTTGACTCCTCTAAATTTCACCCCATAGAATTGGTGATCCAGTTAACCACAGCAGGAGTAACTGACTCTCAGGACAGGACTGTGGCTGCTAACTGGGCATAGCTGCAGAGACCACAGCTCCATATGGTCCCACCAGATGCCCTTTTGGGTAACCAAGTTGATCTCTGCCCCAGTGATCAGTGGGTTGTGCTTTCTTCTTCCCTATTGTTGGCCCTGCTCACCAGTGACAGTCCTCAGAAAGTGAAACAGTCTCCAAAAACAAGCTTGCAGGATGGTCTACACCAAGGCCAAGACTGGACTCGCTGCTGTGTGCTGCCACCAGCAAACTCCACTCTGTCTGCACACTAGTAGGCCTGGAGTGGTGGAGACAAGCCATACCAGACCTTGGTGATGCTGCCAGCATAAAAATGTATATCAAATTCTATGCGCCCCTAAATTTCTCATCATTTAAAGGTACTCAAAAAGTATCTAGTTCTCATGGCAGTTCATTTAAGGAGGAAAAAAACTTCTGCTTTAACATAGGAATGAAACCAATAAAATTCTGAAATTCATGCCAAATCTTTTTCTTCACAGAAACCTGGTTACAACCCCTGTTCTGAATTTAGAAGAAAAAAAAATTTGCTTTTCAAGAACTCTGTAAAAAACCTGAAAATGAGTAAGAACAGGAGTGAAGCTATAGAGTTTTCTCCTCAGCAGCCACAAATAAAAGGTAATCTTGCTCCAGGCTACTTAAATCAGAAGTACTGCTCCCAATGCAGTTATAAGGCAAGACACCACATTTCTTAATCTCACTTATAATATTAAAGCCTTTTGGAACAAGACTGATGCAGTATTTTCCTGGTAGCTGAAAGTATGGCTCAAAGATGAGGAGCTGCTTTCTGATAAAGTAATAAAACCAGCTCTATTTCCAATAGTTCCAATTCTGGAGTTCTCAGCTACTGAGAATGTCATTTCCACAAAGTTTTCCTGTGAATTCAGGATCTTTCTTATATCATTTCATGCTATACAGAAAATATCCCGCCTTAAAACAAGAGGTCTACAATTAAGTCTTGCTTTATTCCCAGATAAGGACTCCTTTGAAATTATGCACCAGCAATGTGCACTTCTAGCATACAAAACATCAAAACCATAATATAAAGACAGGGTAATTTGGCCATTGATCATTAAGACCTTGAGACTCAGTTCTTTGGGCCTGCAACAGCCTCTTAATCGGGAGAAGCATGTCATTCTAAGCAAGTTTAATAAGGAATGCTAAATATGTGAACTGAGATCTGCAAGACAGAGACAAACACTTTGAACAGCCATCCCATCAGTTGATGAAGTATCTGTTACAACCTTCCATTCCCAGAACAAAAGGTCAGGAAAAAAGTAAAGGACCTTTTGCTTAAAAGCACTGAAGTCATGACCTATAAAGAAAATAGGTTTGTTTTCTGCATCAACCAGCCCCCACCTGAAGACAGAAGGTTGTAGCATCAGCCCAGCCTAGTTTCTTTGGCATTCCCTAAAACATTCAGTATTCTTCACACTGAAGAGCAGAGATTGGTTTGAGGCTTTGTCAACCCAGAAGGACTAAAAAGCAGCGATTTCAGTATCCCAGACTACCACGCTGAAGCAGGATATTTTACAGATTTACCCATTCCACTACCTGACATGTTAGGAACAAATCAGTAATAAGAAGCGTTGGTCATAGAGAGCCGAAGGGGAGGCAAAGCCACCTTCATCCAACAGCACAGAAGTCAGAGACAATTCAATTAGAAGGAAGTCAAAGAGCATATATTGATTCAACTGCACATTCTAAAGAATTTGTTGAAGTGCTGCAATGCAAAATCAGCTTTACCTACCAACTGATGTAATCTGCCCTTTCTCCAAGGTACAAGTTTCATTACCTGCATCCCTGAAAAAGGAAGCTTTGCATCAACTAGGGCTAAAATCTATCTCCAATGAAGTTGAATTAAAACTCAAGGAAACCTTGGATAAAAATCTGCTTTTCCACATCTGAGTCATCTTTCCAAAGGCTCAAAAGCTCAGCTTCAAGTGTCCTGTTAGCATTTATAGCACTTACATAAACCTGTATGAAATGCAAATACATCCTCTTAATTTTGGTGCATATGATTAAAAAATTAATCTTAAGTCCTTCTGACTAGCAATATCAGCATTGGTTTCTTCTGCCTTTATTCCATGACTTAAGAGAATTGTAAAACACCATTTGACAGTTCACTGCCTGGAAAAATGAAAAGATTCTGAAAACTCCAAAACCAACATACCTGTTATTTTGTCCCTGACAAGCTTGCAGGATTCTATCTCCCCAATGCTGCCAAACAGGCTCTTCAGTTCCTCTTGTGTCATGTTTTGTGGAAGGTAGTTGACTATTAAATTGGTCTTGCTGTCTTCTGTGTTCCCAGAATCAACTGGTGATGAGCAATTGTTTATGGTGGTTGAACCATGGGCTGTGTTATTACAAGTTGGTCCGTTAGACAGCTGTGTTTCCATGGCAGCAATTACCTGCTGAAAAACACAGAAAACAGGAAGCATCAAACCTCCTACCTTACTATACAGTAGGAGAGTCTAGACAGCAATATAAGACCTATCACTATGCAGAAACGGTACTGCCAAGGCCATATAATGCCTATACACACAAAAAACCCTCCCCACCAATACAGAAGGATGTTAAGTGTTAGTCAAGGTAATACTTTAAAAACTTGCCGGCAAATGAAGTGTATCTTCTAGAAGCTCACTCAGTGACATCAACACTCAAAGCTTAAGTTTCCATCCTCTGCCACTCCCTGTATTTAAGGGCATTACAGCCTTTCTATTATAGAAGTTACCAAGCAGAATTGGCCTGTTGCAAGGGTAATCATTTCTATAAACTTACAACTGGTTACTGAAACAACATGAAATGCAGTTTTTAAGGTGGTAGTATCTGACTATTTTCAGAAAGGTGGGTATTAACTGTATCCTGAGTATAAGTCTCATAAGCAATAACAGAAATCAAGATTAGTACTTTAAAGAGATACTTAGAGGATACATAAATGTGCTGGAATGAAAAACATACTCTTCCCTTGTCAACATCTACATCAAGCTTCTGTCACCACAGGTTGGAATTAAGTTTCTAAACGCTTCTATTTGACTAAACTGACAATTCCTGGTTCTCAGTTCTTCCCTCCCTTGAACTCTGAAAACATGCAAATTTGAATCTTTTAGGCATCAGAATAAGGGAGTGATGACCACTCCAAGAACTGCTCTATGCCTTGGAAGAACACAGAACCAGAAGCTATGCTAAGACATAGGAGAATGAGGAAGTAACTGGAGACGGTCAGCACAGTTTCACCAAGCACAAGTCCTGCCTGACCAACCAAGAGGCCTTTTATGATGTAGTCACTGCATCAGTGGACAAGGGAAGGGCTACAAATGTCCATCATCTATATGGACTTCTGTAAAGCCTTTGACACAGGCTTTGCACCCCACAACATCCTGATCTCTAAAGTGGAGATAACTGATGGGTGGACTGTTAGATGGAGAAGAAAGTGGTTGGATAGTTGCATCCAGAGGATACTGGTAAATGGCTCAGTCTCGATGGACATCAGTGACAAGTGGTGTCCTTCAGGGGTCCATACTGGAACCAGTCTCATTCAATGTCTTCACCAGTAACACAGACAAAGTGACCAAAGGCACCCTCATCAAGCTTGCAGATGACATCAAGCTAAGTGGTGCAGCTGCCACACTTGAAGGATGGGATGTCATCCGGATGGACATGGTCAAGTTGGAAAACTGGGCCCATGGTAATATCAGGTTCAGCAAGGTCAAGTGCAAGGTGCTGCAGTGGAGTCAGGGCAACTCCGAGTATCAATAGAGGCTGGGGAATAAACAGACCAAAAGCAGCCCTGCCAAGAAGGACTTGGGGGTGCTGGTGGATAAGGCTGGATATGATCCAACAATGTGCACTTGCAGCTCAGGAAGTGTGTTCTTGGTTCCATCAAAAGAATCATGGCCAGCAGGTCAAGTGAGGGGATTCTGCTCTTCTACTCCACTCTGGTGAGACCCCACTTTGACTGCTGAATGTAGCTCTGAGGTCCTCAGTCAACAGCACAGGAAGGACATGGACTTGTTGGAGCAAGTCCAGAGGAGGCCACCAAGGTGATCAGAGGGACGGAGCACCTCTTCTACAAGTAAAGGCCGAGAGAATGGGGGCTGTTCAGCCCGGAGAAGAGAAGGCTTCCAGGTGACCTTACTGTGGCCTTCCAGTACCTAAAGGGAGTCTGCAAGAAACATGGAGAGGGACTTTTACAAGGTCCTGTAGTGACAGGACAAGGGGAAGTGGCTTCAAACTGTAACAGAGTAGGTTTAGACTAGATATTAGGGAGAAATTCTTTACTATGACAGTGGTGAGGCACTGGCACAGGCTGCCCAGAGAGGTTGTGGATGCCCCATCCCTGCAAATGTTTACAGTCAGGCTGGATGGGGCTTCGACCAACCTGGTGTCTCTGCTCATGGCAAAGTGCATTAGAGTTAGATGATCTTTAGAGTACCTTTCAACTCACACCATTCTATGATTCTGTGTCTCACCCCAAATTAACTGACTGTATGATTGCAAGATGCAGCAGAAGTAATTTGGAGGACTGTACTTGTACACAAGTATTTGTCACCAGTTGCCACATATACAAAAGGCTCTCCGACATCTCAGTCAGTGACTGAACGGTAACAGTTGGTAAATACAGTGGATTTTTAAAGGCAGCCTAATATCCAAGATTTGGGCAGCCTACCCTCTTTGAGACCAACTATTCAGGGACAACATTCAAGAGAAAATTACTAAGTTAATTCTCCAGTGACACACATTTCAATACAGAAGCAAGACTTAGCAAGAACTTTACTAAAGAAATCCATCAATCACTGAAATCCAACCTCATAATTAAGTGCAGGGAAGAGTTCTCACAGAAAAGCCTCCTGTAAAATCACAGTGTAGCATCAGGACCTCTGAAGGTTCTGCACTAACAGTCAGGTTTAAAGCACAATATGCAGTCAATGCATACCTGAAGAGCTGATTAGGTCAATTATGCTCAGGGAGTGCATAATTCAACTTCCTAAAAATATGAGAGGGGGTAAAAGTTGAGTTTCTAAAAGTACATTTCAGACATTACCAGGAACACATTTCTATGTTCTGCATACAGAAGTATTTTACAAGAGGTTACTTCAGCACAATGCAAAAAAGGGATGCATCTGCTAAGAACATTTATTAAAAAAGCGTGATCTAGTTTCCCTGAAGAGCTGCAACTGGAACGTTTTCTTCTCTTGTGACAAACTCCAAGGGATAACCTGCTCCTGGCACTGATGAAACAAGTCCACTGGAAAGATGATAAAGTAGATGATCACAATTAAGATAAATTACTTTTCAAAAGACTAACATATCTGGTAGAGCTAGTAGTCACAAATGCTGTGCTGCAACTGAGGCTCTCTAGGATTGCTATTTTCCCCTTTTTGTCTTTTACTCTCAAATTTGAAGTGTTCGCTGATCAAAATTAGTAGGATTTAGCAAGAACAACAAACAACCCTCACTTAATTGCACATTTATTTTCATGTTCAGGTGGCAAGAACAGGATCCTAAGCCAGCACTCAAGTGAACAGCTGCAGTAGCCTGTGTGTGCTGAAAATTACAGCATTTCTCAGCTATAGAACCATCTGCTCTGTATAAAGTGATACTAATATGTTTTACAAATAATGCATATCCCATTAATAGGTTGAATAGAACTGTTCATAAAAGACAAAGCACTAAATATTTTTGACTTAGAAAAATAGTTTGAGATAAATTTACAGTTTTCGAACAATTTCTTAGAATAAGACTGGTAAATATACTTTTAAGATAGTAATCATAAACACAAAGTATACAGGTTTTCAAAGTTACTGCAACTTAGTATTCAGACCATACCAAAACCATTTGAGTACAATACTCCTCTTCAATTATCCACCGGGTATTTTGAATTAGCACTAAAATCTAATTGACATTAGAAAGCAGGCAAACCACTGCAGTGTAATGTCTACACGAGATCACCATATTATAGAAAAAGGTTGTCTTGGTATGTCAGTGTGCTCTAGGCTATCACAGAATAAGAACACAACCTACAGCCTATAATGGAACATATAAGTTAGAATTCCAAATGGAAGATTAAAAGACTTTGGTATGGCCTCAGCACTATTAACATGTAAAAAAAGTAGCCTACGGAATTTAAAAAAAGTCCCACAGACCCCAGTCCAAGGCTCTGCTGCCCACGAACCACTTCTAAGCAGAGAAGCCACATCACACAGTCTGACTGCCATGTTAGTTTGGAGTTGCTGTCTGCAATATGGACACAAAAAGTACCGTATGTTAGATTAGCAAGATAATGCAACAAATCAGTTTGTACAAATTTACAGTAATTGCATTTATATTCCCAGCACGTCCATGCAGTGTGGCTTAACTGGATTTGAGGCAATTCCAATCTAATCTTTCCAAATTCAGTTCTAAAATTATTTTTCTTACATGAAATAAGATGCTTATTTTTAAGAAGATTTAAAAGATAATGCAGTCTGGTTACCCCTGTGTCTACCCTGTAAACTACCTCCAGAACCACAGCATGCCTAAAATAAACTATATCACAAAGGAAATTTTAAATCTTCAAGACTAAAGAGTAAAGAAAGAAACCACAGTGAGTTGATTTTCCATCAGTACATAAGATGACCATGCACCACTGAAAGACAGCTCCCCTTACATGCAAGTCTTTCCCAGCCCACAGAAAAAAACTACACCAAACTACTTTGATAGAATACAATCTGTTCTTAAAATTCCAGGTTTTAAAAATTAAGTAAATTAGAATCTTGCACAGATGATATTCACTGTTTCCTTGCAATAGCTGTTTAAAAGTACCACTGGACATACAATTGGCAGTAGACTCAAGGACTTCTCAAGTGAATAACTGGAGCAAAACATGCAAGTGTTTTTCGTAATGGTATCTTTGTCCCCAAGAACATTCTCTGTTTTAACTAAAATATTGCTGCAAATCCAGTTGGATTTACATTGAACAGTGCTAGGAGGATACCACAAAAGCTAATAAGCCATCTGCAGATGATTACAAGTAGTCCAGATGTGAAATATAACCACAGTAGGAACAACAGGCACAAATAGGAAGACTCCTGATTCTTGCCACAGTTTGAGACTACTGTCTTGTCCTTGGTTAGCAGATAGGGCAAGTCTAAACTTGATTAGAAAATACTTAGGTTTCAGAAGGCTGGTGCATCTAGGGTTTATAAAGATACACTTCAAAACTTTCTCTGTTTCTGTTTTAAAATGGTGGAAGTTACTTTTCATTTCAGTTTACTACTAAGTCCATATGGTTAGCTGACTTCATATCTGGCCTTTATTTCTAACTTAGGTTAGTAAAGACCATCAGTCGTCTCTTTATGCAAAATACTGACTCTTTGGTATCAACTGCAAGCTTGCATGCCATTCTCTCTGGTGTCAACCCAATATCAAGAGTAACAACTGCACTGCTGAAGCACTCTTGTTTACAGCCAAGTACTTTTGATGAACTGCTTATTACATGAAGAAAACCTAAGAGTCTCAACCAACTTCCTTAAAGTCCAGACAAGCTTTATTAAGGAGAGTGCAATAAAGTAGCACTTTCCAAAATTCTCTGTCCTACAGGGATTGTACTGATGTGTGTAAAATGACATATTTGGATCTCTGTGGCTCTCAAAGCAGTGTAATCCCATAGATTATTTGCTTCCCATGAACCACAGGCTATATAGATGGAAAACTTCAATAGGACAGCTCACTTGTATGTACAGCCTTTGTGTACTCACTACAGACTTCACTATTCTCTGGATCACTGCAGCACTTCTCAAAAAACGAAGAGTACCTCTCATTTGAGGCAATTCCAGTTTGTGTAACACATCTGTCTTTACTGAAAAATTCTATAAGGTAGTTGCATCAATGTGCAAGTCAATTTTCTAACTACCACACCACTGTGTCTCCAAACTGTATTTTGTTCTAGCAATTCTTTGACCATTTTTGTTATTTTCAAAACTGCAGACTGCTCTTTACATCTAGCAGTTTTCAGCCTAAACAATGTACTAAAATGGCACATCACCAAAGAATTTGAGCTGTGAGTAATTTTCAACATAAGTTTTAAAATACTGAACTACTGAAGAAACTTTAGTACCATTAAAAAACCTAATTCAGTTTTTGACTATTAACCTCAGAGACAGTATTACACCTTCAGGTTATTAAACTAGCTCAGCAGTTACTCCATCCAAAACCTAGGAAACCATTAAGTTCAGTAAACAAGGTTCTATGCCTACTGAGGAAACGTAACTTGTCTTAAAATGCATTCGAATTAAGAGGAGAACAACAAAGTTAAGCTGACCAAGTAAATCTGCTCATTCTTTACAATAATGAAAGGAAACAGAGCTAGAGACAAAGTTGTTCAGTTCAGCAAATGGACTGGTTTCTTTTGTTAACATGCAATGCATAGGAGCCATCTATTTCTCAAACTTACTTTTAGTTCACCAGGCACAGTTAAGATTTTAAACCCAAACACTCTTAAACATTATTTATAGCATTAACTGAATCCCAGTTTCTAATTAGCTGCAGTCATGAGTAAGGTAAAAAAAAAAGCAAGTAGGCTTTTTTGTTTTTCAAGAGCAAAGACATCAGGAGTTCAAAAGCCATATGATTTATGCAATTAGTTCTGGTTGCCATAGAACAGTTCCAATTGTAACAGTAGATTTTTATATGAGAGCTTTAGAAAACAAAGCAGAGGTAGCAAGATGAAGATGGGGAAAACAGTAGTCACAGTGGGCTATTAGTTTTCCCTGCAACACATGTATTTCGTAGTGTAACATACTGAATTGTTCATGCTTAGCTGAAAATGCAGGTTGAGGCTGGATCCTGGCAGTGTTGTGACAGAACCAAGGAGGTGACAAAACAGATAAGCCTTCAACCACTGTCACTACCTCACCTGTATATTTTTTATATATATATATATATATATATGCACACCACACACACACATATATATATGCTAGGGAGAAACCTTTAGTGCCTTACACTTCTGGCCAAAATCTTCCTACCACTGGTTTGATTCACACCCGTGCATCCCTGCCACTGAGGGGGCAAAAAGCGATTTCACAGAGGTTTCATATACAGAATTTATTTCTATTTTTATTATAGATACCACACCAAAAAAGAAAAAAAAAAAATCACTGCACAGATGCCTGCCCTCATTAAGCTGTATACTTCTGTGAGAGGCTGAAATGTTAATGTTTAATGATTCAAAACAATGGGCCATTTGCAAAAGCAACAGGTCCGGGTTTGCACCCCTTGTCCAAGGGGGATGAGAAGGGTTTGGGTGTGCGGTGGCAAAACCTCTGATCCGTGTAGGACAGAGGGGGTGAGCACCCAGCACCAAAGGCTATAAAGCTGGGTGAAGAGAGAAGGCCAGCAGGAAGCAGACCCAGTGGAGGTGGGATAGTGCTTTTAATCATGCCAGTGTCCTTACACAACTGGCTCAAGCATAAAACTTCCCCCCCTTCCCACCCCAAACACCTTAAAAAAACCCCAAAACTTCATTATTTGATCATTCATGAAATGCATGAAAGCACTGCATTAATTCATGCATACTCAAAAAAGGAAAAATTGGTTTTTTGCTTGCTCAAAAAACCAATAAGGGATAACAGCAGCTGTTCAATTTAGCATATGCAAAAGCCATTACACAGGTTACCAGAATAGCCCACACTTCTTTATGGTTAAAGGGACATATAGGCCAGAGGGCATCTCTTCAGTCCAGAACCTTGCCTGTCAGAACAAAACACTTCATTCTTTCAGTTTCCCTGCAGGAAAGACAGCTGTCAAGGAAAGTTTGATGGTTACTCTACTATCCACACATTAACAGCACAACTTGGTGAGTCTGCACAAATAGGCTAAAACAATATTTACTACTTCATCTGTATTTTCACTTTTTCTTTAATAGTATAAACCAGCATTTCTCCATTTTCAGCCCTCCCCACTTGCTTGTCCATTCATTTGTTGTTCCCTTCGTTGCACTATGTAAAAATCTGCAGCACAAACTAGATCAGGGTATTGCTCGAGGAGAAAACTCATGCAGTTCAAGAGAACCAACGAAAAGAGTATCTCTTGATTTATGCAAATTTATATGGAACAACTCTGATAAAATACACATCAAAGACCAAAAAGCCTCACAGAAAACTAAGAATTCCTCTAATAATAAGGTGGTCTCAAAATTTTCAATTAACTTAAAGTTACTGGCGTAAACACAGGCAAGTAAGACCAGAAAGCAGGAGCTCTACCCAACAGTAAAAAGCAATTATGCTCTCAAAAGTAGGAGGTTAGAAGGAGAAACTTTTCACGTTGATTCTTGAATGAATCACTAAACAAGTAAGACCACCTAATACTTCCATACCTTGGCCTCAAAGTCACAGTGAGTTAAGAATGAAGATGGATATGAAAAAAAATCATACAGGATGTAGGGAAAAAGGATTGCAATTCATCCTTGTGACTGGTGCTGCAAAAGTTATTCTGAAGAAATTCTAAGCAAGGACAAAGAGGTAGTAAGGCAGATTTGTGCATTCCAGGCAATGAGAAGACAAGTGAACAACTGCAGACAGCTGAGCAAGAAACAGCCATTAGTATAGGCATGAAAGGACATTAAAAGGACAGAAAGAAAAAAGATATATAGGGAACACTGAAAACACATACACAGATTAAAAGTCTCCACTCGGTATGAAATGCTTTTGGAAACTCTTAACATTCCTGCAAAATACTTAAGAGTATTCTAATACTGCTCTAAACAATGCCCCACTGAAACTACTATCAGGAATAAAGCCAACAAATATTTGCAAGCAGTTCTGAAAAAATAATGCATGTACAACAAGGCAAGGACATCGATTGACAATGGAATAGTCTAGAGACCACACAGGAACTCTTCTGACTGCAATTACTGATTACTGCATCAGCTGGGGTAAAAGGAGAGAAACATACAGGGTAATTTAAGTTATCTTAGAAACCATAATAGAAAGAACTCTAAGTCTTCTGTAAAGAAAAGAAACAGCCCACTAAGTGAAAAGTTCAAGTGAGACTCCAATGAACCATAACCATTTTTATGTTCCTAGTTATTCAGGTCGATTTAGACAACCAACCATTTCTACCAAGATAACTTATTCCCTGAGCAAGATAGTATCAACATGCACTATTAATTAGCATGAAGTTATACTCTCTCTTCATTGCTCTCTTTCATATAAAAAAGTTCAAAGCCAGTTGAAAGAAAATTATTACTTTTGTTATATTTGAAATTTAATTAAGTGTTATGTCAGTGTCAAGTGCCTGTTTGAACACAGTCAATATTGGCATTCAGCAAGAGTTCCACCAAAACTATCACCAGATCACACAAACAGTTGTTCAGGCCTCAAATAAGCAACCAGTGAACAATTCTAGACTTAATACTCTAAATAAAACTGGTTTTTAAGAGAAAAGACTTTTCAACTGTACCCAACTAGTTACAAAATCTTGCAAACTACATTTTTTGCTCTTATTTGCTATCCCAGTCTCCTTTGTTAGCTCTAAGCCTTCTAGTCAAGTACTCTCCAAGGAAATGCAATTCTGTCAAAATGCATATATACTCTTCAAGAGGTAACAACAGCATCTTATTGCAAACATTTCCCTTCAGCCTTGTACACCTGCAGATGTCTTGAGCCTACTAACAGAACAGGTTCAATGGAGTGAAAGCAGACAACTTGATGACTCTTCAAATACAGCATCCTGATAGGTTGAAGGGTTTCAAACTCAACATCTGCTTGAACTGGCTAGGATGTCTACTTCAATTTTTCAGCATTTACCTCTATTCCAGCTGGGCTGTGTACAACTTTTCCCCCTTTCACACTGCAATTACATCCTTCTGCCCCAGTGGCATTTTCAAAATCTGACCTTTTACCACCAGACAGGAAGAAGAGACCTTCATTAAGAGAAGAGTTCAACTAGCAACACAGGGCAAGAGGTACTGGGGTTTGTCATGTATTCAGCATTACAGGAGATATGACAGCAAAAAAAGCTACCTCAACAGCCTTCAATATGATGTCCAAAATTGCTTCCATGGTTTAAGATCATATCTTGCAGAGGTTAAACACTATTTAAATACTGAATACTTGCTTTCACTCTTCAGTGAAAGGTCTCAAAGTAGCATGTAAGGCAAAAAACAGGAATTCGTGGCAACAACTCACTTGAGATGCCTTTTTTTTTTCCCACAGGTGGGCATGAAGTGTTGGAAGAACAGAAAGAACACTGTTCAAACCAAAACACTTCCAGTCTGTATATTCTGCCCTCTTCAGTCAAGAGAAGCTCAGACTTCACTTACAGTTGCAAGGCTTCCATTTTAATCACTTCTTTAAAAAAGATTTAAGATCAACCATAAAGAGTGAAGATATCTACAAACCATTCTTGTTAACGACTCACAGTGAACTAATTAAAAAAAAAAATATGGCCAAGGCCAATTTACTCTGTAAATCTATTACAAATAAAGACTGACTATTCAGTCTCTAAGAAGCATTCTTAATGGTCTGAAGTTAATAATCACATCTTTTAGAAAAACCAACAAGCTTAAAGGTAGTCATGACTTCTCCCTTCCTGCCTCATCTGGAGTAGAAGTCACTGTGGTTCCGTGAAAGCACTGCAAAGGCTTCCCACAGCAGACAAAGAAAACTTCTATTTCTTTATCCTGATATACCACGGATAATGAATAATGCAACACAGATATAACATGACAGATCCATATGCTGGGCTGACTTATGTGCAGAAATCTTTATTTCTACAATACAACTGAAAATGTAGAGCAATCAATACTTTAAAGTTTTCCTACTTCAAAATTTTGCTCTTGCTTTCGGTTAGCACTAAAATCTTGTCGAAGTCTTAAGGCTTCTGACCTCTGGGGATGGGAATATTGGCACAAATATGAATTCAAGGACAGAGAAACACAGCAGCCAAGATGCCAGAACCCTTTGTTAAAACTTTCAGGAATTTAATACATCATCATTAATACTGTTAGTCAGTTTTCTATCATTCTGTCCATAAATATGAAGTTTCTGGGACCATTTGGTTTCCATATGTTCTACCTCTTCTATTTTTTTCTTAATGGAAAGTCACATCTAGTTTGTCTCTCACTTCTAGTTTTTTCAACTGACTTAATATACCCTTGTTTCTTACATAGTCCACTCCACGTTTTACTTTTACTCTCATGTGTTATTATTTCATGCATTATCCTATGCTAGGTATTATACCCAAACCTATTAAAACTTCAACTTCTATGCAATAGATATTGCTATGTCTTAACATCGTATATATGTATTACTGAAATCTAAAATTTTAACAATAAATTCTAGATGAGGCAATTTTCTTTCAAATTGGTTTTGAAAAGATGATTTCATTGTGTTACAAGATTTATCATTGCATCAAAAAACTGAAGTAATACCCTAGATCACAGTAAAATTAATTATAAGCCTAATTCAATTGCTAGAGAAAGAGAAGTCACAAAAGTACATCACTGTAGCACAGCTCCCAAATACTTTCAGTCATATGTCTGCCAATTTATTTTGTTCTCCTGAGTACATCTTCAAGCTTTAATATCAAAGGGAAATCAAATGAATTGTTTGCAAAAGAGTCGGTGAGAAGTTTTAAGATGGCATGAAAGCAAGGACAAAGTCACACCAACAGCACACAGCTCTGAATAAACTTACACTTTTCTGCTCTCTATCAGTGCATATGAAACTCTTCAAAATCACCAATGCCCCAAAAATCTCCCTGTAATACCTAGTAGAGGACAAAAAAGAGCTTGGAAAAACAAACCACACACAGAAGTACAAAAATTACTTTGAGAACATTAACAGGTGCTGGTGCTACTTGATTTATGATATCCTTTCTTTCTATATGGTAAAAACTTTTTTTGTGTATTTTTATTACCATTTCACTACAGAAATGCACCAAATCTGAAGCATGGCAGAAGGGCATCTACTTTGACACAGCACAGAAGTTTGAGATCAGAAAGTTAAGTCTTTGTTTATCTCTGGCACCCTTTGTAGCAGACCCGTCAAATCACATTATTTGTCACGGCACCCAAAGCTGACCTCTCAAGTGTTGAGGAATACCTCAAAAATAAACAGACAGAGGAATGTTGCAGCATAAAAACTAACAGAGAGATGACTCCAAGTCTGGATGTTTTTACCTTGTTTTATAATGAATTACTTCCAAAAAAAGCAGCAAGTTTCACCCTTGCTCAGATATGGTTTCTCACTGTCCTATGTCACATATTCCCATTAAAGGAAGGCCAAAACAGTTAAAGAGGTAGAAGGTACACTATTTGCATTGTTTGCTTTTGTTTGTATGAGCTGAACTTTCATAGATTCCATTGCTGAAAAAGTACCATCCTTATTCCACTGGAACACATTCTTCTAACTATAATAGAAGCAGATCAGTTTGAAAAAGTATGTTTCCTTTGGTGTCAGCCCAGTCTAGGTCTAAAAGAAGGTCTATCAGGAAGAAAAGTATTTAGTTCCCACTATTCAGATGGATAGGCTTTTAATTTAAACTTTTCTGCCCACATTTTAAATGTAGGTATTTAAAAGATCAGTGTAACCAAGAACATAAAGACATCAGCATAAGAATCACCCATTTCTGGAAATGAACTCATAGTCAGAATGGGTAAAATTTGAAAGGAGAAGTGCTATATTGTCTCACAGTCATAAAGTCAGGATTTTTCTTTTTTGCACTGTAGGTAACTACTTTCCACCCATTTTCTAAAACAAAGACCAGCACCTATAAAGCTTGGAGCCCTGATATCAGTGACCCATCTCTGCCTCAAAGACCAAAACTGTATTTCATTGTCCCATTATACAGATACAACATTAGAGAACACAGGGTCATTAGGTTATTTTTAAACCAACAAGTCAAACAAGATTTTCATCTACTTATTTCAGTCTGCAGATATTTTATACCATTCTACACTAAATGTACCTTTCAGTCAATGCTTGACTTTTAACCTTCAGAAGTTTATTTCTTGCTTTGATTTTGGGCAAAGTAGTAGAAAAATACGTTCAAGTATGCTTCCTCAGAGCACAAGTAAGGAAAAAGGAATTTAAGCTTTTCTTACTGTATAAATACTTTACAAAATGCACTGTCAAAAGTTACACACAGGTCAGTTCTGCAAGACACTGCCACTACCCGTAAGTCCATAGACCTTGTAGCTTTACAGCTCTTCTACTCTAGGAAGACAGAGCACATCAGGGCAAGCTGCCTAGCAGTAGCTGCATCTGCAGCAAAATTTGTCATTTCCACACAGAGAAGCTAGCAGTCCATGGTTTGGACAGGTGCACCCTCTGCTGGGGTAAAACCTGGCCTGGATGGTGGTGTACAGTGCCACATCCCACTGACAGCCCGTCAGCACTGAGGCTTCCACAGGGCCCAGAACTGGTGCCAGTCGTGTTCAGTATCTTTATCAATGCTCCTGATGAGAGGATCAAGTGCAGCCCCCAGTTAAGTTCTCAGACAACACTAACTTGGGTGAGAATGTTGATCTGCTGGAGGGTAGAAAGGCATTGCAAACAGATTTGGACAGGTTGGATCAATGGGCTGAGGCCAATAGCATGAGGTTCAATAGGGTCAAGTGCCATGTCCTGCCCCTGGGCCACAACAACCCCCCTGCAGTGCTACAGGCTGGGAGAAGAGTGGCTGGAGAGCTTCCCAGCAGAAAGTGACCTGGGGGTGCTGGTGAACAGCAGCTGAACATAAGCCAGCAGTGTGCCCAGGTGGTCAAAACAGCCAGTGGCATCCTGGCTTGGATCAGAAATGGTGTGTCCAGCAGGGCCAGGGCAGTGCTTGTCCCCCTGTACTCAGGACTGGTGAAGCCCCATCTCGAGTACTGTATCCAGTTCTGGGCCCCTTACTGAAAGAAGGACACTGAAGTGCTGGAGTGTGCCCAGAGAAGGGCAACAGAATTAGTGAAGGGTCTAGAGACTAATTCTATGAGGAGCAGCTGAGGGAGCTGGCATTGTTTAGCTTGGACAAAAGGTGGCTCAGGGGAAACCTTATTATTCTCTACAACTCCCTGAAAGGAGGATTGTAGCCAGGAAGGGGTTGGCCTCTTCTTCCAGGCAACTAGTGACAGACAAGTGGAAATGGCCTTAAGCTGGGCCAGGGAGGTGGTTCAGGTTGGACATGAAGAGGAATTTCTTTACTGAAAGGTACTGTTATACACTGGAATGGGTTGCTCAAGGAGGTGAAATCACCATCCCTGGAAGTGTTCAAGAAATCACTGGATGTGGCACTTCATGCTATGGTTTAGTTCACATGGTTGTCTGGTCCACATTTGGACTTGCTGATCCTGGAGGTCTTTTCCAACCTTAATGACTCTATGAATTTATAGCAAAAATATTAAAAGAACACTAGTTTGAATCTTGTGACTGCAGAAGTTCATTTACCCACACTCAAGCTCTGGAGTCTTATGTTGAGAAGACTTTTAAGAAGTCAGTGTACAGAAAGGCTGAAAAAGTTAAAGTCAAAGGTAAAGTCACAAACCTACAAGTCACTATATCTAATGTTCATGACATTGGGAGAGACAGGGACAAAGAGGATGAGATCAGGAAATGTCAGCATTCTGACACTGAGGACCTGCCATCAAGCATCATTTGACTGATTATGGCATTATTTGACTGATTATGAAAAGAACTTGTAATACAGTAATTCTTCCCTTTGCAAAAAGTAGACTATTAGTAACTTATCTTCCAAACTTACCACAATCTCCCAGCAGAAAAACACCAGAGATTACATATACTAATTATAACCAACTACAAGTTTGACTTTGCTTTCTTTACTGTGCATCTTGAAAGGACTCGCAACTACACTGTAAGAATTATTTAGTTTGCATACAACAGCTTACTGGAAGATGGACTCAGCATAAGCAAGTATCAAGTATTCTCTTACTTCTCTTAGCAGTTTCTGAATTCCCTACGGAAGGAAGAAAAACTACTGAAGTAGGGTCTGGCAGGCACATCTCTGAATAACACCCAATGGACCTACAAAGGCTCAGTAGGTTGCTAGAAGGTTAAACAATTGTAACAGAAAGGCCTGAAACAAACAAGCCAGGTGTTAGTCTTAATTTGCTGCATTTTTCACTGGTGTAACACCAATTTGTTTTTAACTGAGATCTAAAACACCCAGTAGAGAAATGATCCAAGACAGAATGGTGTCATAACCATCCCTATTAAATTCAGAGAAAATAACTCCCTTTCCTCCTAGATCTGTGGACAATGACAGCAGCTCTGATTTAAAGCCATATGACAACTTCACTTAGATAAGAAATAGCTAAAAATGTTTAGGCACAGAAAGTGCTTAAACACAGAAAGGTTCTCAACTAGCAGAGGCTGTCCTCACAATAAAGACATCCCATATGGCAACTATTTTTAGACTGTTAAGTATCAGAGGTTAGAGAAATCACATGGATGTCTCCAAACTACCAGTTCCTCAGCTGATTTTTATCCTTTGCATAAAGAAAAGGCAAGTTGGGATAATTTTTAGAACTAACATAGCTCAAACTCAGAAACTCTATCCTCTTTAAAGTGTGTTTAACTCCCATAACTACCCATTCTTTGTAGTAAGGACCTGAAAAGAAAGCAAGCCTGTAACTTTTGACAAAAACACCTAGAGCATTAAAAGCAGATTAGCTGAGTTTACTTAACCTGGTTCTAATTCACTGCAGCTGCATCTAATGAACCAAAAAGTAAAGCCTATTACTATAATAGAAGCACTAGAGCTCTGTGGCTGAACACCCTCCAAGTTTCCAACATACTTCAGTTGGCTGTACTCAGCATCGGCTACTGAATGATCTCTGTACTGTAGCTAAGCATGCAAACCCACCACAGACAACTGTCCCCTCCCCAGATTGTAATGTTTTGGAAATATTATCAAGAGGGTATCAGGCAGGGTATGCTACCATGTATGTTCAGACAGTTGGCTGCTGGCAGAGAACGTCTGCATTCCTCACCTGCTTTAAACACTGAACAAGAGTTCACGGGTCCTTGCAAAGAGGACTTGTACACAGACTGTAATCAGCCACACTGAAGTCAGTTGAGCATCCTGAGCTGCCTCTGCAAGACCTCCAAGCTCATCTTTACAACTGGTGACTATGAGTGATCTAAAAACATCAGGTCTTAATGCAACTTGGTTAAATATTGGTTAAGAACAGATCCACATATTACCTTACACACAAAAAGTCATTTAGGGATTTCCCCACTGAACTATGTAAAAGTTTCATTTAAATTGAATAGATGTGTCCAATGCATGCTAAGTTTCAGTGACAGATTACTAAACTCAAGCTTAAGACTCTGGAATATTGTCAGTTCTCCCCATAAGGAATTTTTCTGTCCTGAGATTGAGTTTATTACTAACAATTGGAAGTCATCAACTGGCCTTTAATATACTAATACGTTTTTATGGAAGTGATTGTTTAATACCAGGGTTACATCAGGAACTTCATCCATATCCTCCTCCAAAATTTTACGTGCATTTTTACAGCCTAACAGAACACCTGGTCTCCACAGTGTCTCCCAAGTATCTGACTGCAAGTTACCTAGTCACAAACAGAATAGTACACAAAATACACAGGTTTACTCATTATGTTTTTTGATCTAAGTATTAACATTAAGTTAAATGCATTAGCTTCACCACCTTCCTCCTATGTCAGAAGGGGGAGAGGGAAGGGAGGTGGTACAGGAGAAGCATCAGAAGCTACTCAATGTCTTCAGCTTTGACAATGCCTGATTCATACCAGGTGCTCCAAAAAGCACTGTCTAAAGAAAAATCAGTAAGATGGAAGGTCTCCCATCCAATCCTGGTAAAAGGAGAAAACAAGAAACTTCACCAATTAACTCAACAGCTGTATTCCTGTTTCACAGCAGTATTTAACACATGTAAAGATTCAAAAATCTGCTGGGGAAACAGAATGAGCAAGGACCAAAAAGCATTTTCTCCCAGGAACTTTAACAATAAGCTACTTTTTTTCGTTTGTGCTACAGTACAGAGAGCATTGAACTTTCTACTTCATTAGCCAAAGAAAACGTTCAATTAAGTCAGCATCCTTAAATAACCCTTCAGAAAAAGACAGGTAAACATCAAGGCAAAGAGGTAAATCAACCACACACCAAATAGTAACACACAGCAGCAGTGCCTCTAAACAGTCTTCCAGCTGAATAGACACTAATAGGTATTTTGGAAATATCTCAGTATGTGTTGAACCACTACAGGCTAAAATTAGATTGTTTCCCTCAGAACTGCTCTTATTTCTCTACCTCTTTAGTTTTTCACACAGTACCAAAACCACTTTATGCTCTATTCATCTGGAATTAAAAAAAAAAAACAAACCAAAACCACAAACCAAACAGTTGTTCAGTGAAGCCCTTCCTCACAGCCAATTTACAACACAAAAGTAGCAAGTATTTCTTCCCCTACCACCTCCCACAGGTTCCCAAAACCAAGAAAGAAAGAGTCAGATGAGAAACAGTCTTTGAACAGTAACTCAAAAACTAATATAAAATGGGAGAGCGGAAAAAAAGAAACCACAAAAATTATTCTTATTTCCAATATTTTAAAAAACAGTAAGTGGTGGAGTCTCCCAACTGTCACACCAGTCTGCTGCATTCTAATTTGCTTATGCAAAATATGGATTGCTATATTTCTCTACAGAAACCATTACAGTAAGTGGATTAGCTACACAGACTAACATTATTAGCAGGAATCTTCTCTGAAGCACTACAAAGAGGTATGATTCTGAAGGTGGATTTCTGCATTTATTGAGACAGGGCACAGAAAAGCAGCAGCAGGAATCTTTCAACAGAACTAAGAAAGCACTAAGTAGTATAAGTGATTCAGCTTCCAGAGAGAGTTCACTTGAAAAGCAAAGAGGAGGAAAGAGGCATCAATTGTTTTGCAAGCCTACCACAACTGGATTACCTGATCCAGAATAAACTGCACCAGTGTAAGCTGACCTAGGAGATTCTGTTCACCTCAAGGAGCAATCTGCTTCAGGGACTGCTTGTTCCTTCTGGTTTTCAGCCAAGTATTTGTGATTCAGTGATTCAACTGCACATAATCATGGGATCCTGGGAGTCCAATATCATGGCTGGGCTTTGCGAACAAAGATTTGGGAAAAGATTATGGAGGCAAATGCTCTTACTACCACCTCCATAAAACAAACCCCATCTCATGAAGCTGTGTCCCCCAAACACAAGACTACAAAATAGAATGTTAATCAAGTTTTTCTAACTAAAAACAGGTGTTCCTGAAAGCTTAAAAAAATTAACTGAAGCTTCAACAGCTTAGCATTATCAATATTTACAAGAAGCATCAAGAAGAGAAGTAAATTCCAAGTCAGAATTGACATAAAACGTTAAACCACATAAATACAATGTAAGTCATAAGGGAGAAATCAACAAAATCTTCATCAGGTGAGTTCTAGGATGCTGGGCGCCCTCCAATACACAGAATTCTGATTTCCAACCCTTACATATTTGAAAGTTTCATCTACCTCTTTAAAAATCAGTTATCAACCCTTACAGCCTGCCTAGTCGGAAGTGTCTCAACAGCTGGAGAGCATCCAGTGGAGCACAACAAGATGACCAGGGGTCTGGACCACCTCTATTTTTAACAGAAACTGCAGGACCTGGGCCTGTTCAGCCTAGAGAAGACAGAGGGGATCTCATTAATGCACATAAATATCTCAAAGGTATGTGGCAAGAGAATGGTGCCAAACTCTTTCCAGTGGTGTCCAGCAGCAGGACAAAGAACAGTGGCCATAAACTAAAACACAAGAAGTTCCACCTCAACATGAGAAAGAAATTCTTTACATTGAGGGTGGCAGAGCACTGGAGCAAGCTGCCCAGGGAGGTCATAGAGTCTCCTTCTCTGGAGACATTCAAAACCCACCTGGACACATTCCTGTGTCACCTGCTCTATGTGACCCTGCCCTGGCAGGGGGATTGGACTAGATCATCTCTAGAGGTCCCTTCCAACCCTAATGATTTTGTGATTCTATAAGATACCACTGGCTGCTAACTTAGGACTTTAGTAAAATTTACACCATTTAAAAAAAGGAAAAGCAACAGACTCAACCAACTACTATTACTTCCCAACTACTATTACTTCCCAACTACTATTA